>NW_008339846.1:755398-844164 GCF_000622305.1 Nannospalax galili | reverse complement strand
AGAAGCAGAAGTCTCCCCCTATAAAAAGACTCCAGCTCACATGGGGCAGACATTTTCCCTGCCAGGAAGGGAATCTGTTCCATGTGTTCCTTTGCTAATAAACTCTGCTCCGATGGAGTTTTATCTGTGTCCTGGTGCTTTCTCCCAATCAACCAGATTCATCTATCGCCTAGTATATCTATCAGATGGTGCCAAAATCCAGTTCTTACTTCAAGGGACCTGTTCAAGCTCTCCAACTGGACTTCTCCAACACCACTCATTTGGCTTTCAGGTACACTCCCACCCTTCCTCTCTCTCCTCTCCCCGGCTCTCTGCTTTCCATTCACTTCTTTCTGGCTCTCCTCACTATGGACCACACTCTGCCTTAACTACGTCTTCTTTTGATCTCCTTCCTCATTAAATCCCATCACTCCCAGACAACACTGGTCTCCGAGAGAGAGAGCTGGATCATCTGTTGGCTACCTCGGTTCCCTCACCCCGGCATCTCCCCCCAGCATACCCCCCCGGAATCCACCCCCCCCGCATCTCACCCCACCCCTTGCCATGGGCCTGCAAGGCCTGCTGTCCTCCATCGTTTTTCCTGCCTTTGTCCCCTCCACCACCTTTCTTCCTCACTTTACTCGGGGTGATTTCTGATACGTTCAATCCAATTTGAGGTCTCCTCTCCTCTGCTTCCTTCCTTTAGGCTGTCTTTCCTCTTTCCTCTAACTACTTATGGATTCCCTGCACATGTAAATGCTCTGGATCCTTCTCCTCTCTCCCCCTCCCATACTAAAGCTTTCTGCTCCCTGCTGTGTGCCTCCCTGCCAGCCTGCCACGTGTCTGACCTCCCACGCAGGTTCTAAGCCTGCATGACCCCAAGGCTTTTTTTTTTTCCTTCCTGCTATTCACCCCCTCCAGGCAGCTGCCAAGATTGCCAGCTTGCCTGCCCTGGGAATTTTTTCTTTAACATTCTAATAAAATGATAAAAGTTTCCAGCTGGGCGCATTCTTAAATTCTCTTAGAAATGTGGCTAAGAACCATTTAGGGGACCCCCATTTCCACCCAACTAGGCTAAACCAGCTGGGCAACTTTGCTGGAGCATTTAAAGAATTTCAGGTGGCTTGCCCCATGGACAAACAGAAAACGTTTTAAAAGGCTTTTTTTCTCCTAAACTTTTTCTCAGGCAAAGGGGCTCAAAATTTTGATCTTAGACACTCTTGGGCATCAAGCAACTGGTGCTCAGATGCCTACTTTTCTAACTAGACCTAACCATTTCAAATTTCACCTATACATGGAAAGTCACAGGCACTGCTCAGGTGAGTCATATGCTTTCAGACCAACAAACACTGATTTCTATGCCCTGTTCCTTCTGCTGCCCTCATGAGTTTCCTTTCCAGCATAGCTTGTGTCTAGAAATTACAAGATCCTGAGAACTTTACTTCGCATTCACAGCTACATTGTTTGGTGAGAAACATGGATTTCTTTGATTTGCTTTTCTAGTTGGGAGATATATCTGAGGGTACTTTCTTCTTTTATATCAAGCCTAATCTACTGGTAGCAGGGGTACCTAGGATTCTCTTGCAATTAATTTTTGTTTTTGATTCTTGATGATGTCATAGAATAAACAATGCATTTCTAGTTCAGAGTAAGGGAATAATGCCAGATCTATACAACGGGAGTTTAGATTTTAACACTGTTTAGGGCCTGTTTCTGAATTTTAACTTCCTCTATGATATATTTACTGTTTTTTAAAGATGACTGTTCTAAGTTTTTACATTGTTTGACATATTTACAGATTTTTAACATTGTTTGCATGACATCTTTATTTGGTAATTTTAAAGGAATTATTTGGATCTTAACATCTTTTACATGGTATTTTTACAGATTTCTAAAAATGACAATTTTAAATTCTTATTATTTTACATAGTATATTTGTTAGTTTCTAAAGAGAACTTAAAAGTTTTTCTAAGCATTTGCCTTCAAGGTGCAAAGGGAGCTGACACTTTGTGATGACTAGACCTGTGAAGAACATGGAAATTTGCTGTATTCCAGGGCCAAACCTTATAAGAGACAAGCTATTACCAACACATAGTTACAATGAGAGGTAAAAAGTGAGAGGCTTGGGATGCCATCTCTACTGGTCTTAACTCCTCCCCTTTCTACATTGTGATTCTAAGCCTGTTTTTCTCTGGAATAGAGTTATTTCCCTCTCTGATGCTCAGATGCTCTATGTTTGCTTATGTTCCTGCCCCATCATTCCCTGAGTGCCTTCTAGTTATAATGTCAGCGTAATATTAATTATATTGGTAAATTGTCACGTGCTGTTTGAGCTCACTGAGATTGGCCCTCCCACTTCAGACTCAAGCCTATTATCTCAACACGTGTTCTCTAAGACTTTCCCAGGTTCAGGCTGGTCCCGGACCCTGTGACAAGGAGAACAACAAAACAGCCTGAGAGTGAAGGTGCTGTGCAGTTGAGAACCGCTAAGGTGTAAATTAATTTCAACAGAGGGTATTACAGACTGTAATAAAACTAGCTAATGGAATTATTTTCAGTACTATTTACATTTTATTTATTCTTAACCTAATCTGTTAATGTTTCCTTTTGTCTTTCCTGTCTCCTACAAGGTTTTATTAACTTCCTTCAGTTATTTAGCTCTTAAAAAAGAAAAGATGCTACCTCAAATCTATATGGAAACTTAACTCTTTCTTTAGACCACTAATTACCTATACAAAATGACATCTAAGCTGGTTGGGTGAAATCCTATTTGTTGAACACCATTTTTGTCTCTGGTCTACTTTCAAGGTGTTCTAAGGGTTCAGTTCCCAGTACCTACATGGCAGTTAATAACCATCTGTAGCTCCAATACCAGGGGATCCAATGCCCATCATTATGAGACAGTACAATCAACAGTAGTTTTTGCAGTCATCTGTTGCCTTCATCAGAGATAAAGCTCTCACAGATCTTTAAAAAATGACTCTTTATATTTGGTTTGTTAGACTGGGATCTGATACAAACTAAAAATGCTAAATTAACACCAAAATACTTTTTTTCAGCCAAAATATTCTCTCTTTAATCTACAACATGGTTCCTGGTACTAAAATATATAAGTTAATTTTAAGTACCTCTCTCCCTTTCCCTCTCTCACCACTGCCCTTCTGGGGCTCTACCAAACCTGTATTAAACCACCACCTTTCTGGGGCTCATCTTCCCTCAGCCTCTACTAAACCTCAGGATCAACTTGTTCCACAAACTTCCCTCCCTTCTGGCTCACTGCATTTTTTCCGCTTTTCTCCCATCCCATTCCTTGTACTTTGTCTCCATCTACTGGCTGGTCACATCACACTCTCATTGCAGGGTTTTCCACTCCTCTCACTTGCCTCGAAATCACACGTGTGTTGGAAAACCCTTTCTTTTCTCTGGATATAGGATGCTATTTCCAGAGAGAGGAACATGCACTACTTCCTGTCCAGGACAGGATCTTGCCTTTCCTCTCCCCGATGATGTGATTGCAGGATGCCGCCTTCTGGGACTTGGAAATAACTCAAAAACAATAACTCAAACCCGCACAACAAAAAAAGAATGCTTTGTTTTGGTGCCTGGTTCTCCTCATTCTCATTTTGTGTTACCGATGCCAAACCCCTTCTCCTCCTACTCCCTCCCCATTTCTCTCTCCCTTATCTGCTACGCTTTCCTGCCCAGACTCATGATCCTGCCTCCACTCCCTATGGAGAGAGGATTTTCTTTGTCTCCCATCTGCTTGGTTCTGTCTCTATCTCCTACCCACTTGCTGGGTTCTTTATCTCCTCTTCACTCTGTACTTAATCTGTTGCTGTGGGAACCACCCACTCAAAGTCTCAGGGTCTCACACCTCTTGCTTGTCTTCTTAAATCCTTAAAACAACTAGGACTTTCAGATATAATCAGGCCAAAATGCCTGAAGTTCCTGTGTACCACTGCCTGGCCTCAGTATGAGTTAGATAACTCTGTTTAGACAGACACTGGAACCTTAAACTTCAATATTTTGAGAGATTTAGAAAATTTCTGCCATCATAAAGACAAATGGTCTGAATTACCATACATCCAAGCTTCCTTTGATCTCCGTGCTAATCCCTCCCTCTGGGTCCCATGTTCTTCCCATCATGTTCTACTGGCTAAGACAGTTTCATGGAATCCCATCCTGCCAGGGGCCTCCACCCCCCCCACCCCTCCACCTCAGCTTTTGATCCTACCATAGCTGATGAACTGCCTCTGATTAGGACCCATTCCCAACCTCCTCCTGCTCCCCAGCCTGAGGCACAGCCAAGTCCTCCCCATGCTCTCCCCTTGCTATACTCTCCCTTGCCTCCCATTCCAGGGCCCAACCCATCTCTCCTCCTTTCTCCAACTCGAACTCCCTCTTGATGCCATGAACTTCCCCCTTCCCTCTCCAGCACCACTCTAAGTCCATCACTCACTCTCCTTCCACTGACAATCCTCTACTCAAAGAAATCCAAAACCTTAAACATCTCCTTGCCAAATATTCCATAGTCTCCCCTGTTCTGGCTTCTAACTCAAATAACCCGTTTATTCCTCTTGTATCTACTTCTACTTCAGTTCTAGACCCCACCTCTGATACCTCTGCCCCTGCATCCCCTCATGGACAGGACACCCCTCCCATCTCTCCCACTCTGGCCTCCTCCCGGGACTCCCCTTCTCTCAACCCTTCTCCCATGTCAAGCCATACTTGCTCCCACACCCAGTCTCAACCCCCTGCCCATGGTATCTTTCCCCTCTGCCTCCGAACCCCTCTCCTATGTCAAGCCATACTTGCTCCCACACCCAGTCTCAACCCCCTGCCCATGGTATCTTTCCCCTCAGGAGGTGGCAGACATGGATGGGATAGTCAAGGTTCATGTCCCTTTCTCTCTTGGAGATCTAGCTCACCTCAAATGCAAAATAGGCTCTTTTTCTACTAATCCTACACACTTCATACAAGATTTTAAATACATCACTCACACCTATGATCTAACCTGGACTGTCCTGCCCCATGTGTTTCGAGATGGCCCTCACCACTTTGGACAAGCCCAGCCTAGGATTTAACTTCCCTAGACCTTACCCCCTCCACCATCCCACAATATGTAGATGACTTACTTCTTTGCTCTCCATCTCTCTCAGACTCCAAGGCCCACACAATCAAAGTCGCTAATTTTCTGGGGTACAAAGGATATAGGATATCTTCAACTAAGGCTCACTTTTCTCTCCCTCAAGTCAAGTACTTGGGGTTCCTTCTCAGTCCTACATCCTGCCATTTCTCCCCACAACCAAAGAGGAAATTCTGTCTTTCCTAGACATTGCAGGGTACCTATGCACCTGGATTCCTAACTTTGCCCTCTTGGCAAAGCTGCTCTATGAAGCCTCTAAAGGAAACTCCCCTGAGCCTGTTGACCCCTTAGGGCCTGTTACAACAGCATTCCACACTATCCAGGAAGCGCTATTAAAGGCACCGGCACTGGCTCTCCCCAACCTGGAATGTCTGTTTCTTCTCTACACAACTGAGAATAAGGGCCAGGCATTAGGGGTTTGGGGACAGATGAGGGCTTCCATTTTTGCCCTGATAGCTTCTCTCTAAACAGCTTAATACCACCATCTGGGACTAGCAACCTTGTCTCTGTGCTCTGGCCACTACTGCTCTCCTTACTCAAGAGGGACTCAAGCTCACTTTGGGTCAGCCCATGTCTGTCCTTTCCCCTACCAGCTTAAGGATTTAACTAACCCACATGTCTCTTGCCAATCTAGCTCCCTCTAAACTACAACTCTTCTATGTCACGTTTCTTAAAAAACCTTCGCTTGATTCCTGCCCTCCTCTCAGTCCAGCTTCCCACCTCCTTTCCAGTGAACCACTCACTCACTCATGCTTGGAACCTCTTCAGGAACTCTCCCACCACGATCCCCTAATTTCCTAGATCCCCTACCAAACCCAACCCTGACTTGGTTTATGGATAGAAGTTTAGCTCTCACCCCAACGGGGTCCCACAGGCCATAGTATCTCTCACATATATCATTGAGTCAGGACCCCTACCACTTGGAACCATGTCACAAGAAGCCAAACTTGTGACATTCACCAGGGCCCTAATTTTAGCCAAGGATGACCTCTTCCTCCAGCATCCCTCCCCTCTACATGACTATTTACTTGCCTTCACCCTTCTAAGGAAACTACTCAGAGAACATGCTGACTGGATTATTCCCCAGGCTTCTAAAGGCCAAACTGACCACCCACTTCAACCTGGAGATCACACCTACCTGCAGGTTCACACCCAACAGAAAGAAGTGAAGGAAACCCTCCAGCCGCATTGGTCTTCACCTGGTGATCCTGTCTACCCCAGCTGCAGCCAAGGTCTCGGGATAGCCTGGTTGGATTCATCTCTCCAAATTAAAACTGGCCAAAGAACACAGCAAGTACCAGGCCACCAGTATCAGGTCTCTTAAATTAATCTTGAGGCCACTTCAGCCATTCCCCACTACACCTACCCACTGTGTTTCTATAAATTTGAAATGAGACAAAGATAATATATAGATAATCTTATAATTTCTAAGGTCATAGCTTAGTCAACTAGTCTAAGGATGTTTAGTCAAGGTTTATTTAATGATGTTGCCCAAGCTCTACCTACACAGCACATGGTAATGAAAAGTACTAGACTGGTGTAACTAACCCTGTTGGATGTTTAATAGCCAAACTTTAAGGCCTATATTAATCTGGTCAGAGGGACTTAAAGGGACAAATTTTTGTTCCTTGCCTTCCAAAGTCAAACAAGTTCCAGGGGCTATGGAGCATCTCTTGAAATATCCTGTAACTTTAGTGAGTCACCTGTCCTCTTGTTCAGGGAGGCCATGGAGACCCCAGAAGATGGGCTTGAACCAGTGGCCAGTATGAAAAGAGGACGGTCAACACAGAGGAAACATTTCCATGCTTCCAAGCAAAGCCCCAGTCAAGTAGGACCTCTTGACTTATCTTCATGTAGATGGAACTGGTAAAAGCCTGAGGAGCCATGGGCTCCCCCAAAGCCCATGTAACCCCTGAGGTCCAAATCCTCATACAACCTTAAGAGTAAAAGTAAATTTGTTTATTTGGGCCAACAATATGGTCTTAAACACCCAAAAGGAAAATATAACCAAAAATTAAAGTTATCAGTATATTTTAAGGGTTCAAGGGATTACACAATCCAGACATTAGACATAAGTTCTTATGTTATTTAGACAACTATCTCTCATTGATGATTTTGTTCCTAGTAAGACAACATTACTCAGATGTAAGACTTAAAATCTTGGTCTGCAATACTGTAGTGCCCACCTACAGCTAAGGGAGACAACCCACTATTGTTCTAGTCTAAAAAATTAAATGATAGCTAAATTTGTTTTCTCTCCCTATCTTGAAGCCTTTGAGAGGTTACCGACACTGATTCTAGCCACTCCAACAGCTATCAAAATACTTGAAAGTAAATCCTGAGTCCATCACTCTCGAGTTCAGCCCTGGCAGAAGAAGAAGAAAAAAAAGAGCTATTACCTTGGTGCTAACCATTGCTCCTTGCCTCTTCAGATATTTTCAGACCAAAATCCAAAAACTAACTCTTACTCTCATACTAATTTTAATCAGTTGTTACTTTCCTTCCCTCCACATGTGTATGAGTGCCTGTCAACCATCAAGGACCCTGTTGAGATGCATGAAGAGGGAACCCCTGCTGTCTGACTGACCCCTAATCCAGCCCCCCCAATGTCGACCCTGTCCAGCAGGAAGTAGCAAGATGACAATGGTGCCCCTTATCCTATAGCACAAAAGGCTGGAATGTTAAGGTTCAGGTAGCCCTGCACCCTCACCAACAGGGTCTCACAGACTTCTCAAGCCCCTGAGAAAAGGGAACTGAGCTGAGAAGCACCCTGGTCTTTGAAGTCAAGAGAAGCAGACTTTTCTCCACTGTTTGGCCAACATAGCAGGCTTCCCCTTTGATCTCTAAAGAGAACAGGTTTTAACAGTCCTGACCTCCCGCTTCCCCCCGCTCAACTTTAAAAAATATATATGTATCTTCCTGCCTTCTGTGAGAAGCAGAAGTCTCCCTGTGTAAAAAGACCCCAGCTCACGACCCAGGGCAGACATTTTCCCTGCCGGGAAGGGAATCTGTTCCATGTGTTCCTTTGCTAATAAACTCTATTCTGATGGAGTTTTATCTGTGTCCTGGTGCTTTCTCCCAATCAACTGAATTCATCCACTGCCTACTTTATCTATCACTCTCGTGAGCCAGTATGGAGAGGAGAGTGGGCTTAGTTTGGTCTGAAGCTCTCTTCAGAATCACTTGTGCACAGGCCCCTGACACAGGCCATGCCCCTTTGTGGGTTCCATCAGTCATCCACAGTGACAGGGCTCTTTTGAAAGGAAGGTGAAGAAAAGGGGGTTCATTGTGAAGTAGAAAGTGGGGCTAGGACTCTGTTTCCTTGTGCATAAGCAGAGGAACTCAAAGTGTGAGCCCAGAGCCAGAGGAAAGTCCCTGAGCTCTGCTTGATGAGTGTGGTGGCTCCATCCTATTTATCAAACATCTCTTGTGTCACAAAACATACCTCCTAAAACAGTTCATGCTTTCTACAGAACTGAACAACTCTGCCCTGTGTTTGCTGAGAAACTGAGGCCAAACCCTGGTCACTGAGAAGGTGCTGTGGGGAGTGTGGGGCAGGGGAGCAACTATGCGGTGCCTGTGGGTGTGTCCTCACTGCACATCAGAACATGCAGATGTGCACCAGGGCCGACTCCTGGGGCAGATCAAGGCACAGCACCTGCCTGCTTTCCACCTGTTCCTAAAACACCTCGTGATGTAGATAAGACACATTTAATAAGCCCCACTATGTAGTTAAGAGCAAGGCAGGACATGACAGGTCCTGACTGTGCATCATTGCTCCTTACTGGCTGTTGTTCGCGATCTGATTCATCTATCTGACAGTGATAAGAAAGGCTGGGAGGTGCCCAATGACCAGCGAATAGTGTGGAAACAAAGGCCACTGAAAGGACTGGGCAAAGAATGTCTATTATAGCACTACTCTCAAAGACCAGAATGAATAATCCCTAAATAACATTTGCAAATGATTCTATCTCCTCATATTAAGAATTCAACATGTAATTAAAATTTTATATAAAACATAAGTAAATCATACAAACATAAATCATCACAAATGTACACTTATATCATATTAGAAATAAATATTAATTACTATGGTTATAGACTTACATCATACTAGAAAGAAATATTAATTACTGTGACTATAGATTTCATATTAGAAAAAAATATGAATTACCACAAATATAGACTATATTAGTCACTTTCCTGTTGGTGTGATAGAAACACTGACCAAAACAACTTACAAAAGTTTATTTGAGTTTACAGTTCCAGGGGAATTACAGTCCATCGTAGCAGGGAGGCATGGTGGCTGGAGGTGGCTGGAACAGGAGCAGCAGAAGCTAAGCTCTCACATCATCACACAGGCACAGAAAGCAAAGAACAACTGGAGATCCTGCAAGGCTTAACAATTCTCTAAGCCCACCCCTAGTGACGTGCTTCCTCCAGGATAGCCACATCATCTAAAACCTCCCAAAATAGCACCACCATGTGGAGACAAAATGTCCAAATACTTGGAGCCTATGGGGACATTTTCATTCATATTAGAAAGAAGAATTATTATGAATATGGAATAACTCCCTATTAATAGAACAGCATGTTTACAAAAGATGCCTTCATAATTGAAAACTTTAGCCACTAACCCTTCTATGTATCTTGAAAAGGCAGAACAATGCAGCTAATCAAATACTTGAGCCACAAGCCAAAAGCATATAGAATGTGAGTCAAGTCCAGCTGTGCCAGCACAGTGAGCTATGGGCTGAGAAGTGTGCGGATGAATGGAATCCAAGGTCAGGTGTGTCATGTAGCATTGTTGAGCCATGTGGAACACACCATAGAGATTTGAAAATGAGCATTCAAAAGGATGATGATTGCCAGTTTTAAGAGTGTAATATCCAGTGAGATGCACAGAGGAATGCCACATAGTGATGGTCAAATCAGGACTCCTTTATTAATAGCCAGCGGTCCAAGAGGGGACTTATGCCCAAAGAATTCTCAACCCCGAGAAGAAGTAGGGCAGGATTTATAAAGTTTAAAACCACAATTACATCATGCCAGGGGAAGAGCCAATAACCATAGTTACATCAGATTACCATAGTTACACAAGACCAAGGGCAGGTTAGTTAACAAAGAGGTTTTCAGTTAAGAAAAAGCTTCAATAAGGAAAAAACAAGTCTCTCAGAATTGTAGAAACAATGGGCTCCACGGAGATGCAGGTGTAGCTGGGAGGGAGGATATGCTATCTGGATGTGCTACCTGGCTACTTATAATGTTCCCAGTATTGTAGAAACAATGTACTCCCTGAAACTGTCTGCATGAAATGTTCTGTCTGTCTGGCTGCAGTGGGGATGACTGGGCAAAAACACGGGGTAAAGCAAAAGTCAGCTAGAACAAAATGGGGTTAGTTTTGCCATTTCAAAGGGACCACACTCCAGGAATGGCCCAACCCCCAAAAGTACATGGGCAGCACAAATTGGAGTTGATAGGTTATATAAACATAAAAATTAAATAAAAATAGAAAGGGTGACTGAATGAACATACATTTAATTTTTAAATACTTAAAATTGAGAGGAGAGAGAGAGAGAGAGAGAGAGCGAGCCTTCTATACCTGTGAGTTATGTATCTGTGGATTCAACCAAAGGATCCAAATGGAATTAAATCTTTGGGTAAACATGTTCATCAGTACTGGGCATGTACAGTCTTTTCTGTACCTGTCTTATTTCCTTAGCTGTACAGTGTAACAGGTATTCCTGTAGCTGCTCTGTGCATTACCTGTGACACTGAAGATTATTTGCTCATGAAATCCTCAGGTGGATGCAAACTGGCCCATCATACAGTTACATCATTTCCTGGGACCTGTCTAGGGGTGGATGTTATGAGCCTTCCATGGCAAACCAATGCACCTTGGGATGTGTGGTTTAGATATTTTTTTTTATGTGTATGAGTGTTATGTCTGCACGTAGGTAAGTGCACCTATGTCACGCAACGCCCAAGGACAGAAGTAGCTGTCGGAGCCCTTGGAACTGGAGTTACAGACAGTTGTTAGCTGCCATGTGGTTGCTGGGATTTTAATTTCTGTTTATAACTCCTCAAAAAGTAAAATGACAACAACAGCAGGATGCTTCCTATGAAGGAATCACAGAAACCAAGAATGTGATGCAGCTCCTTCTGTGTCTACAAAAACAGATGCAGAGTCTCCGAGCTGGGCTTCGGCCCAATGGGCAACAGCATGAAATGATGCCCCTCCCGCTGCTGCTCCTCAGACGAAGATGCCCTCCTGACACTTCCTTTGGCAGGCATCACGGCTTCAGTCAGCAGTGATGGAGTGACCGTCTGGGAGCACTGCAGGAAAGTCAGAAATGGCCTGCAGCTCCTTGGTGTCCAATGGAAGGTGGAAGCTGGCTTCAGACCTCTTCTTGGGGCTGGACAGGTGGCTCAGTTGGTAAAGTGCTTGCTGTGCCATCATGAAGACCTGAGTTCGAATCCCCAGTACCTACGCTAAAACATGGAATTGTGGAGCATTGTTGGGGGACCCTGCTGTTAAGGTCGTAGTCCACCATGTCTGGACAATGCTCCGAGCTTAGCTCAAAATGGAGGACTCCCTCTCTCAACAGGGGCTTCCTACTCTCTGCCTGACCTTATTTGGAAAGTGTCTCCAAGCACAGATGCCTGACCTTATTTGGAACATGACCTTTGACAGAGTTCCCTGCAAATGCTGCCCCTGGTTTTCCCATATGATAATTAGGCATTGCACTACAACCAACCGATCCCCCCTCCCCTCTCCACATGATAGGGTCCTCTCACCACATGTAAATAAAGCATACATGAACACCTATCAAGTAAAGCCTTGGCTGCTGTCCTCACCCTGTATAGCCCCTCCAGCTCTCCTGAATAAACGAGCTGTCTCACTGGAGCTGACTCCTGGAAGCTCTTTCCATCATACTAACGGCCATCCTGACCCTGTGTGTCGCTTCTGCTCCCTTTGTTCTTGTGGATCAGTGGCCAACAACCCACAAGGGAAGAGAGACCCACAGAGCGTGCCACCATTTCAGTGCTGGCAGGCAGAGACAGGCAGATCTCTGGGAATCACTGGCCAGTCAATCTGATTGGTTAGCTACTACTGAGATGTGCTCTGTACAACCTTCTGCCCACAGAATTGGTGAGCATAACATATGTCTGCAGTCTGCTCCACTGAGGTTGGGGCCCTTGGCTATGAGGGACCTAAGGAATCCAAACATACCCAGCGTCCACAGCTCAGCTCTCTCCATCTGACCAGGCACTCCCTGTAGGTCCTTGGGCAAACTGTCCATCTCACCATGCCCTCGATTCCACACTGATACTTGTTGCACAATAATGCTTCAATGCACTTGCATTTTTGAAGCCCTTTTACTGTCGCAGGATCACAGGAGGACAATTATGAACAATGTTATCCTGAATGTCTCTGTGCGTAATTTTGTGCTTGAGTTTGGGATTCATTTTACAGGATGGATTTTCAGAAGCTCAATTACTGGGTTAAAGAGGGTTAATGACTGAGGCACTTTAGGTATTTTGCCACATGTATTTCCAGAGATTTGTAGGGAGTCAAGTGACACCATAACAGACGAGCATGCCTGCCTCACCATAGCCTCTCCAACTAAATTTAGTTTTGTAATTAAGAAAACTATTAATTTGAGGCATGACAATTACAGCTTGATCTATCGCCCCAACACTCATAGATGGGAGCTTACAGCAAGGATGGCTACAGTAACAGGCCCACTACAGCTGGATACAGAACCAGGGATGAGTTAATGGGACAGAAATTAAAAGGGATGACTGTCAAGTCTCTGGAGAGAAAGGAGGAGTGAGGTAGGGCAATTTGGAGCAGTTATTAGAGAAAGGGATGTTGATGGCTGCTGCAGTTTGGACAAAATCTGTCCCCGGTGGTCCATGTGCTAGAGGCTGGTCCCACTGTGGCAGTGGGCAGAGTGGTGGGACCTTTAAGAAGTAAGGCCTAGAGGGGTGAGGCTGCTGACAGTGGCACGTTTCTTGAGAGGAAATGGCGTCGTTCTCACAGGATGCAGGTCACCTCCTCAGAGTGAGATATTTCTGTGAAGAGCGAGCCTCTCCCTGCGGCACCCTGGCTTTTTGCCTGTCCACTGTATTCTCCTAGGTCTGCACGCCCACCACAGTGATGCCATCTACCATAAGGCCCTCACCCGAGGCCAAAGATAAAGGACTGATGCAACTACTACCATTTGAATCTGAAATGTGTCCCACAGGCTCGTACGTTGAATGCCTGGTCTAAGGTAGTGGTGCAATTTTGGGAGGCTCTGGAAACTTAAGGAGTTGGCACTTAACTGGAGGAGTTAACTGGAGGCACTTAACTGGAGGCACTAGAGGCCTCTGAAGGTGAAACTTAGTGCCTGGATCTCATCACGATCTCTGCTTCCTGGTCGACCTTGATGTGAATGACATCAACTAAATCCTCCTATCACCATGAGCCGAGTGCCCGTGCATGCTTTCCTTGCCATGATGGATTGAAACCCTGTGAAACTATGACTCAAAATAAATGTCAAAACACACTTTGAGTTGTTTCCATAAGGGACTGTTCCAGAAACACAGAAGTGCCTGATTCAGCAAACTAATACCAGAGAAGTGGGGCCACTCTGCCTTTAAAGCAAACCATGTGGTTCCTCGTATATTGAAACTTGTGGCCAGGAGAAGAGACTAAGACACTGTAATCAGAGGAAAAGGAACTTTGTGGTGGGATATTAAGGTGACAAACGTGACAAGGACGACCAGGCTGAGGTTTCAGACAGGAAGGAGGACACTCCTGGGAACTGAACTGCAGGTGTTCTTTCCAGTGTTCTGAAATTTGGAGTGAGGTTGAATTCCAAAGTAATTGCACAGAGAAAATTTCAAGAAATTGCAGCATTTGGGCTGTGTCCTGTTCTGGCTGCTGCTTTTAGTTAGGGTTACAGTGAGAATCCAGGGCAAAAGGGAGACCAGGAAAATGCAGGAAATTGGAGTTTGTGATAAAAAGGGTTCACTTCATATTGCCAGGAAAAGCCTGTGCCAAGAGGCTGGTGGTGTCTTGTGTGAGGAAGTAAAGCACTGGACAATGGAAAGGTGTCTAGAGGGCACTTGATCACAGGGTATAAAACCACAAACTCTTTAAAAGGCTTCTTTGATGAGAGTTTCTCCAGGGTCTACCCCCTGTTGGCACGAGGCCACATAGAACAGTGTGTTCCAGGTTTAGCACTCAGAGGCCACTGTAGTCATGGTCCAAGGAGAGCAGCTACTGCTCAAGTGGACCACAGTGCTGTCTACATCGTGCTGATTCTGTAGGCAGACAAAACCCAAGAGTTAGAGACTCACAAACTGTGGGGTTAAGGAATGAGTATCAGGGTCAGATTTCCTGCCGAGGTACCTGAAAGAGGGGTTGGAGAGATGGCTCTGTGGATCAGAGCACTGGCTGCTCTTACAGAGGACCCAGGCTCTCCTCTCAGCACCAAATGGTGGCTCACAATCATCTGTAACTTCAGTTTCAGGGGCTCTGAGCCCTCTTCTGGCCTTCCTGGGCACCAGGAATATACATGGTACCTTACAAATATGCAGGCAAACACTCATATACATAAAAATCAATAAGACCATGTACAAAGCTATCAGAAAGAAGCCTAAATTGCAATGGAGACATGAGGACGCTAGATATGGGATGTCTACCAAGGAAAGCTGCAGGTACTGAGTGGAGCCAGGCCAAGAGAGATGCTATGGCAACCTGTGAACGGCACAGCTGTAGAGACAGAGTTGATCAAGTCTGTGTAACTGCGCACTCTGGATGCTGGCCATGGAGCTACTGGCTCTACTCTGTACCCTTTGGATTTCGTTCTGACTTTGCTCCCATCCCTTTCTTTCTGTCTCCTTGCCTCCCTTTTGGAATGAGAATGTTTACTCTGTGCTATTGTATCTGGAAGTCTGTAACATTCTTTTTTTATTTCACAAGGGAAATACAGCTAAGAGACTACTTTGAGTTTCAGCAGGGACTCCACTACTGAGGGAAATAGACTTTTAAACAATATTGGAACTTTTAAAACTTTAAAGGCTCTCAGAGTTGGACTATGTAATGGTTTGAATGAGAATATCCCCCATAGGCTCCAAGTGTTTGGACATTTTGTCCCCAGTTGGTGGTGCTGTTTTGGGAGGTTTTAGAAAGTGTGACCATGCTGGAGGAAGCACGTCACTGGGGGAAGCCTCACAGAGTTCTTAAGTCTTGCTGAATCTTGAATCACTGTCTGCTTCCAGTGCCTGCTTGAAGATGTGAGAGCTTAGCTTCTGCTCCTCCTCCAGCCACCGCTACCACCATGATGGACTCTTGCCCCTTGGAACTGTAAGCTCAAATAAACTCTTCCCTCTATAAGTTGTTTTGGTCAATGTTTCTATCACAACAACAGAAAAGTAACAAATACAGACTAGATGCATTTTGTAGTAAGAGATGAATCAGTCTTTGGGGCTTATGGAAAGAATATTACAGCTTGAATCTGAAATATGCTCATATTTTGATATTTTCTCACCAGTGGGTGGTAACATTTTGGGGTGGGGCATGGAAACCTTAGGCAGTGGGGCTGGCCTGTAGAAAGAAGTCACCAGTGCTGGCCTATACTGTCTGTTCCTCGGACAGCTGTGGTGTGAGGCATTTCCACCATATGCCCTTGCCACCACATTGGCAGCCAATATTTTGCTGCCATGCCTCCCCACCATGATGGACTTGAGACTCGGTGAAGCTGTGAGCCAAAATGAATCTTTCACCCTTCATCTCTGTCAGGTACTGTGGTCACATTAAATGAACACAATTAACCCAGTGACTGTGTGGTTCTTGGGCAAAAGTCCAGCAGAGCAGTGCAGAGGGCATCTAGGGAGAGATGGGAGGTAGCACGTGAGGTTTCATGCATAACTGAAGGGCACAGGGCCTCAGGCCGTGCAGGGAGGTTGGGAAACCCCCAGCAAAGGGCAGGAAGAAAGCAAACAGAAGGTAGCCTCACGGCTGCTTTGCGACGGGTCGGTATGTGTGAACGGTTGAGCTGATGGGAACTCCTGACTATAGAGGCCGTGAAAAGCCCTAAAATGTCAGTTATTCAGTTACACACTGCAGACTTTCTCTGGAGACAAACACCACCCGGCATCAAGAAGGGTCACAGCACAGGATGCAGATGGGCTGCGGGCAAGTGAGCCTGGAGACCTGGAAAGTGGGTGACTCTGGTCACCGGCTCTCAAGTCAGAGCAACGAGTAAGATTCACACTGACAATCTGCATTACAGAGGTGGTGTAAGAAGCATGTAGGCCTGACAGAGCCTGGAGCCAGGGCAGAACGTCATGGAAGGCCTCCCAAATGTCACAGCAAGGGAGAAGGACTGTAGAGTGAGTCAGCCCTCCCGACCCTGTCAAACCCTCATCTTCTGCCCTCTCTGATAAGGAAGAAGGGATAACAGGAAGGACAGCAGCAAGCTAAGACAGGAATGAGTGCGGAGGGCGGGAACAAAGGTTCCAGTGGTACCTGAGTAAGGATGTTCATACAGATCATTGGAAATGCCCTGCTTCTCCTCCCCCGCTTAACACCAGGCCTCCAGCTTCCTCTTGCCCAGAAGTCAGCCACCTGTCCCAGCTGGGAAGCAGTTTGGGACCCATATGTGCTTCTATGTAACACAGCTATCTCTGGGTAAGGAAGAGATACGGAGGAAGTTGCTTTACCAAGGTGAACCTTCTGGCTAAGAACACAGAAGCAAAGGTTGCAAATTTTGGTGGGTGGGAGGGATGCAGATGAGCCAGGGAGCGGGAGGGACCAAGTGCCTCAGTGTGCATCTATGCTGGCCTCATCTATGTGACCATCCAGCTGGGCTAAGCCTTTGCAGCCCAGGTCCCTCTAGGACTTGTCACAATTGAGGAATTAATCAAAAGAACACCTATGAAAGTCTGACCTTCACCTGACTGTGTTCACCTGAGAGCAATCAGCAACATAATTGTCCTTCAGGACCAAGAGGCACCTTGTGATTAAAAATCTCACAGACCCTGAGGCAGAGTCATTGTGGCTTAACAACCTTGTGGCTTCCTGCTATTTTTCATCAGGGAAATAATGTACAAGTGCAGAATGAAGAATTATGTGGTGGGCCGTGTAGCCCGTTTTCAGCAGCCTGACTTAGAAATATGAATGTCTCTATTTCCATATGTGCCATCTGGAAGACACCCCATCAGTCACTTCAGGAAGGTCTTCTTCCAAATAAACGACCTTTTGCACTGGGCCACCTGTCTCCCCAAGTCAGCATGCCTGGCTGGTGCAGGGGGATATAGGCAGCATGTTACTCTAGGTCTTCCATAGACAGAGCCAATAGGATGTAACTGGGTGGGGGTTCTGGCTCTAGGGAACCCTCAGCTAGGGACAGACAGATGAAATGGATAAGTGCACAGTAGATGGATGAATCGAGGACTGACGGACTGTACTGGATGGGCTTCGCATCCCTTGGTTTGCATATCTGGCAGAAATAACCTAAGGCAGGGAGCATTCATTTTGGTTCATGGTTTCAGATGGTTCAGACCAGAGTCTGCATGTGCATGGGCAGAACATCACGTCAGCCAAAGCACGTGACACTGGCATCTTTCACCTTCCTCTAAACCTCAGGGGAAGAGGAAACAGAGGGGAAGACTGATTTTGATTCCAAAATCTTCATGACATGCAGGCTGAAATCTGCAGGCTGAAATCTGCAGGGCTGGCATGAGGAAACCGGGGGGAGAAGTGCCACACCCCAAGTCTCCGTCCCAGGACAGCAGGCAGAGCGTGGAGCCCGGTCTACAGCAGACACCTGCAGACGGTTTACCTTCCTTCCTCTTCCTCTTTCTTTAGAATTGCGGCGTTTATCATTTATGAATACATATGTACTGAAGAACAATCTCTCATACATGAATACGTTCTTGCAATATACAAATAAGTGCCCTAGTGAACTTCATTGCTTCTTAGAGATCCTTGATTGGATTTATATAACTGTCTTGCAACAGATGAAAGTCGTTTTAGCAATTCTTAAAGAGAAATAATGACGAGAAATTCTCTTGACTTTTTCTCTTGAAGATGTGCTTATTTTTTGCCTTATCTAAATCGATAATGTTTTATTCTGAGATAACAGTAGACTCACATATGGTAGTAAGCCAAAGAGCTCCTTGTTTACTTTCTGCCAATGAGGACATCTTACACAACCACAGTAAGATTCAACCAGGATCCAGAGAGTCAAGGTACAAACAGCTGCATCACTGCAAGGATCTCTGGTGCTGTTTTAACAGGACCTGACCTTCCCTGTTCCCCTCACCTAGGATCACTGATCATCAACAATGCCTTCCCTTAGTTTCATTTCAGAAGTTAAATTTTGCAGGAGGCAACATTCGAGGTGTAACTTATCCTAACTTTTGAAGCCTTTTTCTGCAGGATGTGACTCCTGGCCAGGTGTTCGGACACAACAATGCAGTGCTGTGTATCAGCCTGCCCTGCGGGTCACTGACCTTCCTCACTGAGTCGCTCCAGCACTGAGCCCAGTGAGACCCTCATTTCAGTGCTGTATTTCCCATCTCCACTCAGCTTTCCTGTGTTGAACTGACGTGTCCTCACACGTGCTCTGTAACTTCGCCATGGATCCTTTCAGGCAGTTCTGGCTATTGTAGGCTGTGAGCCCAAGCCTTCAATGGCTAAGGCATCTCTCCAGCACTAGTCTTAAAATTCTCCTCAAATCATCCCATCTTCTGAGCCACGAAGGTGCTTCCATTATCTGTTTGCTTCTCCCTGAGCCATCGGAACACGGCTAAAGAAGTCGGAATTTCCATTAAACCTGGTCTGTAATTCAGCTGGGTCTGAGCTTTTGGCACGTATGGTTTGCTCTGATTCATAACCAGCTTCAAGCACTTACAAGTGGACTCAGGATTCCCTGCTCTGCAAAGCTTGGATTCTGAGCACTTGCAGAATTACCAAATTTTCTTCATGTTGCCGAAACCACCAGCTGCCAACCAGGAGGTCTCACTCTTGGTCAGCAGAAGCGAAGTTCTGCACATCTTACCTTCCCTCTGGCTCCTGTGGAGATCTAGTTCTATCTGGAAAGCCTGGGGATTCTTCCCTCTCCCGTCCACCTTCAGCTACTGTGGGTCCAGAATCCACTGCTTTGGAAAGAGGAGACCGTGAGGTCTCCTGCCTGTGCCCAGAGCTCTGCAAACCAGTCTTCAGCATGCTTTCCTGCTTCCCCTTTCCGTAGGCCACTGCCTTGGACCTGGAGGAGATGCGTTGAATTGTGGGGCCTCTCAGTCCTATCTAGCCTGTGGTGTCTTAGGACTGAGACTTTGCCGAGGGCCTCTAGGAAGGACCTGCTGTCTGGTGGGCTCCTTGGACCTGCACTATGACTGTGCCTGTTTCCAATCCCAAGGCCAGTCTCCCCCGTCCTCTCCTGTGGAAGGCCCCTTTTCTCCTGTATCTCAACAGTGAGTGCAGCTCTCTGCAGACGCTGACGGCTTTCTAGATTGTAGGTGGGTTCTCTTTTTTCATCTGAGCTCTAATATTAGTTTAAAAAGTCTATGATGTTGTGACTCATACATCAAGTTCATTGAAAGCATTCCTCCACTCCACACGTAGGCATCTTCATGCCTCTTGCCTCTGTGTTCTCTCATTTTGCCTCTCTGAGCCATTTTTCGTTTTTGTGGTTGTTGCTGTGGCTGTGGCTGGAGTGCTGCAATTACCAGCCTGCATCACCATGTCCAGTATATGTGGTGCAAGGGCTTTGTGCAGCCTGGGGAAGCACTCTCTCTGCCGTGCTGCATCCTCAGCCCCGCTGTGAGAACTCTTATGATGGCCTGAAATAATCTTCCCTTCATGAAGACTTGCAGTTGCCTTTCCTGGACAATTGGTAATGACAGATGGGGAACACTGGAGGCTACTTTTGGGAAGCTGGGCCTGTGTGTGGCCTATATTCCTATCCCAAATTCACAAGCACAGGATCCACAGCAGTTACTCAATTTTCGATTTTCCCTGCTCTGTGTATAGTTGGGGTGAAGGGAAGGTTGGTTCTCCACTGATTCTTGCTTCCCTCTGAGATTCATCCTTAGTATCCTTTATGGGTTAGAGATGTCACTATGGCACCCCTTGTGTTCTGGCTTTCAACTTTGTCTCCTTGGCTTTCCAATGTGGCCTATGCCCTTCAGTCTCCAGCCGTTTGAGACGGGCCCCACTAAGTAGTGGCTCAGTGCTCCTTCTGTGACTCTTTCTGGCTTTCTGGCTCTTTCTCATCTCTAAGACTCCCTCCACTTTCCACCAGCTCACCTGCCACAATGCTCTTAACACCTGTCACTCAGCACTGCCCAGAGCTTAGTCGTGCCTCTAAGGGAACCCTCCACCTCTGTTGCATCTCCCTGCTCTGCTGAAGATCATTTTGCCCCTGAGCCCTGCAGGCATATTTTCAGTCCTCACCCAGGAGCTAGAAAGGAGGGGAGGCCTCTCCTGTTGGTTGAGGGGCCACACATCACCAAGTCCACCGTGGCATGTTCCTTCAGCAGGCACTGGTCCTTCACAGCTGAAAGAAATGAGGCGTTAAAGAGATTTCTATATATATGGCCTTTACTTCAGTTACTGAAAATGTTAAAGGCGAAGGCAGACCATTACAACTTGTCAGTACTGATGAGCACACCAGGGCCTTGTGAGTGCCAGGCAAATGCTCTCCTGC
The DNA here is from genome assembly GCF_000622305.1 of Nannospalax galili. NCBI lineage: Eukaryota > Metazoa > Chordata > Mammalia > Rodentia > Spalacidae > Nannospalax > Nannospalax galili. The sequence continues at coordinate 823,329 of NW_008339846.1, read as the reverse complement.
TGAGCCGCATTTCCAGCAGAGGCAAGATCACATTTAAAATAAACGAATCGTTCCTGCAAACACACTTTTTCCCTCATTCAATTTCAAATAATTGAAACAAACAAACTTAACCTTCATTTCTACTTTGATTAATCACTGAGCAGAAATATTTTTACAAGATGATTAGACATTATGTTAACTATTGTTTGAGATTTGTGTGAATGGATGTCTGGTTGACTAAATCTGTATCAGCTTCAGTAATTTAGGAGCAAAGTGCACAGCCACATCTAGAAGTACACAGAATGCTGTGAGATGCTGTGGGGTTGAGGCTATTTTAAGATGAACATTACCCTGTAATTCCCCTACAGGTATTCATCCTCCCTCTCCCTGGGAGACAGACAGACCTCAGGGGCAGCTCACAGGCTGGGGCCATGAGCAGGGCCCAGCATGAGGAGAGGGGACCTCCAGCATGAGCAGAGGCCTTGTCTCCATCTTTTCTGCCACACATCTCTGTCCATGTGCTACCCTTCGACTTGCCATGTTGAAGGCCACCTCAGCAGGGAGGTGAGGAGGGCTACTGACCTTCAGGCAGGACTTTGACACCTCATGCATTTGGCCTAATCCTGCTTAACTGGCCTGGGTAAACCAGCATCTTTCTGTTCTCAGGAGATGATGGAAATGGCTACCAGCCCAGTCAGGCCTTCCTGCCTCCTTCTGCCTCTGTCCATTTAACAGGGGTTAGGTTCCTGGAGGCCTCTTAAAATGGCGGTGAGGCTCCCAACATTCTAAAATGGTGGGTTTAAACTTAGCCCGCTCTGCTTATTGGGAGACAAACTGCCCAGCCTATGTCATGGAAAGTTACCCAAACCACCTAACTGCCTATAAGAGATGTCTGGTTTCCTCTCCTTGCTGCTGCTGTTTCTAGGCTCCCCAAGAGGCAGCCCAGCGGTCTGCTTGCTGTCAAATAACCTGCTGTCCCCCTGGAGTCGCCTGGTCGCTGGTCTTCCCGGCATGTCCATACATCTTGTGCTCAAAACCCAGGAGGAATGCCTGGGCTCCTAAGACCTGTTTCATCCTTTCACTGAACCAGACTCCTGCCTGTGAGAGGGACCATCTTGCCTATGCCAGCTCCCACCACTTACCACATCAGGCTTGAGATGCTAAGTCCATCTGCTTCCCTCTGTCCTGCTCACCCTCTTGCCAGGCTGCAGATCTAGTTCTCTGTCTTCTTCCTCTCTCTGTCTCTGTCTGTCTGTCTCTCTCTTTCTCCTACATCCCCCTCCTGTCTCTTGCTCTCCCCCCTTCCTCTCCCTTTTGCTGGAAGTCTTCCCTTCTCTCCGGAGGTGTTCCACTCAGTTCCAAGCCACACTGGCATGCCGAATATCTTCCGACGCCCTGCCGGGGGCGCCCCTTGTCCCTTGGATGCCTTGACAAGAGACTTGGGTTCTGTTCTTGCTCAGAATGGTACCATGACAGGGACGCCTCTCATGACTGCCGTTTTTCTGGGAAGACCTTACCTTGGAAGGAACCCTGAGGATCAAGGCAGCTCTGAAGGTCTGACAGCTCCCGGCCCGCCCACTCCCGCCCCAAGTCCTAGGCCCCGCCTCTCTCCCTTCCTTTCTTGGGTTCGAAGGTTCTCTGCTTTACATTCTTTACAACTCAAGTGGCTTGGAAGTTCCGAGGCTTCCCACTGGGCCCCACGCAACCCCTTCCTTCTCCCTGCCTTGCCATGGCTTGGACGGTTCTCTGTCCCCCATCTCTCTCTCTCCTCTTCCAGTGTCTTTCTCCCTCATTTTGTTGGGGTGGTTTCTGATACTGTTATTTTCGACCCAGTGGTAGGTCTCCTTTTCTTACGCCCTTTACTAAAGGCTGTCTCTCTTCTTCCTCTAACCAGTTATGGATTCCCTGCACAGGCAAAATGGTCCAACCCCTCTCTCCCCCTCCCATAACCTTGTTCTGCCTCTGGCCGCAGCCCCAGACATTTAGGTCTCTCTGTCAGTCTTCCTGCTTTTCTAATCCTTCAGGGAAGCACAGTTTCTCCTCTTCTCCGTGTCCCTTCTCCAAACATGCTGTCTTTAACACTGCGGGCTTCCCAGCACCTTGTATTTCTCTCCTTTTCTTTAAGGCTTTCTCCCTGCCATGTGGCTGCCGGCCCAGTGCTGGACCTCTGTGAAGGCTCTAAAGCTGCACGGTCTCCTGACTTCGTCCTAAACCTTCTGTTTGGGTCCAGTCTTAAAATTCTTTTATAAAGGAGACTGAGAGCCCTTTCTGGGATGCTTTCTCCCCATACCATCTGGGTGGCCACTAAGGACCTGAAACTCTAAACACTTCTATCTTGGCCATGTGGAAATTCTCCACAGGTGTGCTGAACTTGGCTTCTAAGCAGGTGAGCTTCTGTATCTGTCTTGCTGCCTTGCTTCGGGTACTTGAGGCTGCAAACCAGGAGCCTCTCTGACAAAAGGGGAAAAAAAGGTTCTAAAAGCCATTCCTTTCCTGGGCTTTTCTCGGACTTTTGGGTTCTTTCTCCACCTTCCTTCTCTCCGTGGTCGGGGAGGGAACAGTCCCAGGGGCCTGGAATTTGGACTGCAGTCCACGAGGTGCGCCAAGCAGTGCTTAGACCATGCGGTCCCAAGGCAGATACTTTTCTAACCAGATGTAAACATTTTTAAATTTCAGTGCAAGGAGCGTCACCCTCGTTCCTTGTGTGAGATGTGCTCTCAGAACGACAGCCAGTGAATGCACTGGACAGAGCTTCCCATTGTTCCTGTCTCTACTGCCTTCATGAGTTTCTTCTCCAGCGACAGCCTGTATCTTGGAATGAAGAGATCTGGAGGCTGTTCACATTCACAGTTGCAATGGCTGCTGAGAGACGTGGACCGCTTTCTTGGTTTGAAACTGTGAATTTCTTTGCTTTCCTATTTGGGGGTCTGTGTATCTGAGGACACTTTCCCCTGTTGTATCAGTATGACTTAACTGGGTGCTTTCTAAAAGTAAAAAGGGATTGCTATTCACATTAAATCTATGAGACATGTGAATCCCACTGGGCTTGGGGCTTATTTTGTCATGGTGTTGAGCTCACTAAGGTAGCCATGTGGCTTGGTCCATCATGGCTGGTGACCTCACCAAGAGGGAGGCAACCATGTGACCTGGTCTCCATCTTGGTTGATGACATCATCATATGGGGACAGCCAGGTGACTTGGTTGCCATCTTGGAGAGTAACATTTAATAAATGGTGGTGACCTGTGTGACCTTGCCACCATCTTAATTCAAGTACATACCATAATTCAAAATGGTGACACCCAGGAATTTACCAGTACCACTGAACTCTAGGGGATCATGATAACCTGGGAAATCTCTGGACTGCAGACATTTAATCATATCCTAATCCTCTTGCAATTTTTGTTTTGGTTTTCACCTTGAATTCTTGATCAAATAGAAAAGCAAGAGATTCCAACAGTTTCTATTGCCTTGTAACAAGGTCAACACATTTTTTTATGTCAAACTAAGAAGGTATCAGATATCCACAATGGGAGTTTAACATTATTTTAACCTGTTTCTAAATGGGATTTCAAGTACTAGATTTTATTTATTCTTAAGCTAAAGTGTTAATGTTCCCTTTTTGTCCTCCCTGATTTATGTTATGCTAATAACTTAGACAAGGGGAACTCTGTTGGGTTCATATGTAAAAGCATCTCCCTCTGTAAGAAACATTGGTCTTCTCTTTCAAAAAAACTGCAAAACTTACAACTTTATGATATGAAATTCTCATCTTTTGATCCCATCACACCTTGTAAGACTTGTTTAAGGTTAGACCCTCGTACAGTCCTGAACCTGATGGTCTAGGGCAACTGAAATCTTAAGCAGATTCTTTTAAACACCCTTCTACAAAAGCAAAATCTGCCTCGACAAGTTACTTTTGCGTTGTCCACGTGTTCGTTGTACGGTATTGATAGGTTCTTAGACTGATAGGGTTTTATTTATAACCCTTAAGTTGTTTAGCTATTAAAAAGGATAAGAGATATCTTAAATCTCCATGGCAAGCTAACCCCTCTCTTTTAGACCACTAAGCCTTTTGACATATTAATGAGCTGGACTGTGGGCTTTCTGTCTCTCCTCCTCTTTGCTGCACCTGGGTTTCGTGTGATTGCGTTGTGTGTGTGTCCATGACAACTGTTTTCACATATTGTCTCAAGAAAATTTTTGAATTGTGGCCATTTTAGTTTTTTTGTTCTTCCTCATTCTTTTATTGTGCAAAAGAATTATTGGTTATTTTTGGCATGCCTAATCAAAATACACATTTATACAAATTTGTAAGTATAGATAGTTTGGTGATGCATTCAAAGGCCTTACAAATGGACACCCTAAGTTTTTAAAAATCTATTAAACAGTGCCTCCAGGTCTATTAGGTTTTTCATGAAACGTTCAAATGCTAATTGCTTATACAAAACGGCATCATAGCCAGTTGTATAAAAATCCTATTTGTTAAATATCATTTATTTACTTATTTATTTATTTATTTTGGTTTTAGTTTGCTTTCAAGGTGTTTTAAGTATTCATTTTTATTTTTTTGGCTACCTCAAAGGTATTTTAGTTAAAAATAACAAAAACCATAATCTCAACAAAGAGTAATTACAAAATCCTAGTTATTAAAATCTATCTTATATAGAATGAGATATATATATACAGTCAACATGAGTTTATGTTTCTTTAATTTACTTGGTATCACACATTGACTTATAAGTAAAGTATCATACAAACTAAGTCTGTTAAATTAATGCAAAAATATTTTTCAGGTCAAAATGTTATCTCTTTAATCCTTATCTACAATGTGGTTTCTATCACTCAAATATATAATATATTATATATATATATAAATTAATATACTGCCATCTTCATGACTTCAGCCTGCAAAAGATCATCACAATTGGGCTTGTCGATGGCGTGTTCTGTCATTAGAGGAGGGGTAAGCAGGGTCATCTGATCCTCACCTGAGTAGCCAGCCATCCTTCCCAGCCAGCTGTATGTAATTCTGCCCTAATTGCAAACGGTCTACTGAATTTGGGAACGACTATCGTACATATGTACATATGTGTGTAGATAGATAGATAGATAGATAGATAGATAGATAGATAGACAGATGATAGATAGGTGATAGATAGATAGATGATAGATAGATAGATGATAGACTAGATAGATAGATGATAGGGTGGATAGCTGGTTAAGATTTGCCCCTGTTTTGTGGTGTGGTGGGCTTGTCTGGATAGATGATAGATGATAGATAGATAGATAGATAAATAGATAGATAGATAGTAAACTATTAATTGCTTGGTAAATTCTCACATTTATTGAAGGTCTGAGCAGGGTTAGAGCAGTTTTCCTTAGTGATCATGTTGGAGGCTGTGAACTTCAGTTTGATAATGTTTTGCTATGTACCAGTTACTTCTCTCTACCTAGTATTTACACTCCTTCAAAACTTAAAGCAAGGTTTTGGTAGAATATTCTCTGAACAACATGAAGTAAAAAAGATTTTTAATGGTTTTGTGCTTTCTATAAAGTTTACCTGGGAAGTTAGAAAGTGCAGTGTGTAGACGGGTAATATTAACTCATTACATTATCTTGTGTAATTTGGAGTCCACGTTCTTTTAACAAGATGTTGCTGCACAGCTCTCTTCTGAGCCAAGTGACTGCCATCCTCATGACTTCAGCTGTGCCTACTTTCAAAAGATCATCACAAATGGGCTTGTTGATGGTTATGGTTATGTTCTTTCATTAAAGGAGTGGTAAGCACGGTCATCGGACCCTCACTTGAGTATCCAGCCATTCTTCCAGCCTGCTTATGTAATTCTGCCCTAATTGCAAATGATCTACTGAATTTGGGAAGGACTATCATATATAATCTTGGGAAGGCTAGGAGGAGGGAGCTTGACCCATGAGGTTATAAAAAAAGTCAACATCCATGCTGGGTAAAGGCTTTCCAATACAAGTACTCTCAGGTCACCCATATACCTCAGTAACCACTCAGTCATCTCTCTAAGTAAACTCAGTAAATTCATTGGCTCCCCAATGTGAATTTTAATGTAATCAAATATTGATTTCATACTAGAAACCTTAGAAAGGGACAAACATTGCTTAGCATCCTCAGGAAGAGAATTCTCACAAGAGATGAAAAATGTATTTGTTAATGTTATTATGTCTCATGGTTATTAAGAAAGAACACGGGAAGGTGAGAGATGTTAGAATATGCAACAAATCCTGAGTCCAGCCATGGCAACCAAAGGAAAAATGAAGAGAAGCCCAGTAGTTGGATGCTTCTGGAAGCCCTCATCAAGAAACTCTGATTTGAAAATTCACCCTATTCTGATTTCTCCTGGTTCCCTGCCTAGAATCTGTGCCTAACTACTCTTGCCTTTGCTTCTCCTTCCCCTCCCTGGCCCACTGATATCCACCCTCCTCAAAATGACTAGTCCATGTCTTTTAAATTTTTTCAGGACAGAATCAGTGAGATGACCCGATGGCCAGTGAACCAGGTGCTCTTAACCAAATTCTCTCAGGCCTCCTACCACTACCTTCCAGCAGGACGACTCAAACCAGTGTTCCAGCCTTTTGAGACCACCCCTCTTTGCCGAAGTCCCTGTCCAACAGGAGGTAGCTAAAGAAAGACCATCATCACTCCTCATCATCAACAAAAGGCTGGAACGTTAGGTTCCCGGCAGGCTCTCAAAATGGTGGCACAGCTCCCAACATTCTAAAATGTCAGGTTCAACCTTAGCCCCGGGAAAGTCCTTCCGCTAATTGGGAGACCAACCAATCCTGAACTAAACTTCCCATCCTGTCAGGGAAAGTTAGCCAACCACCTAACTGCCTATAAAAGATGTCTGACTTCCCCTGCTTGCTGTTTCTTTGCTCCCGAGAGGCAGCCCAGGGGTCTGTTTGCACTCAAACTTCTGCCCCCCATGGAGTCATCTTGGTTGGTGGTCTTTGCCACACGCTTCCATACAACATGAAATACAGGGACAGGGGTGCAGGAAGCACATTTTACCTTTGGCCATGGATACCTCATAAGGATGTCAGAACCAACAGGCAGGCTCTGTAGTCTGATGTTAAGGTCACTTCACTTTGTGTGGCTGTGCCTCAGGCTTTAGAAATAGGTATAATGACAAACAGCATGCCCTAAAGAAGATAGAGGCATACTCCTTGGATAAAAAACAGTTTGGGAGCTGGAGAGATGGCTCAGTGGTTAAGAGCACTGGTTGCTCTTGCAGAGAATCTGGGTTCAATTTCAAGCATCCACATGGCGGCTAATAACTGTAACTCCAGTTCCAGGGGACCCGACACCTTCTTCTGACCTCTGTGGGCACTACATGACACGGGTGCACTAACACACATGCAGGTGACACACTCATACACATAAAATAAAAAAAAATATTCAAAAAAGCTCACGGTTTGTACTTTCAAGCAAAGATGTTTAAAAGTTTATTGAAACTGGTAGTACATAACAATTTCAACAGCTAACAAAGTACACTGTGGTATTTATGTATGAACTCAAACATGTAAGCAAATCCATGGTCTCTCCCATTTCCCCTGACACCAGACACAAACCAAAATGAAGTCAAACAAAGCAATTGAAATCCTTCTGTTTCCATGGCGAGGGCTTGCTAGTTCTGTAATTAATAGATTCATGAGATCAGACTCTCCAAGCACAACTCACATTCTTTGAGGATGATGTGTTTTGTGTGTACATTAAAAAAAATACTGATAAGGTTCACACAAAAACTGTTGTGGTTATTATTAAAGCAGTATTTATGAGTCTGGTGTGGTGGGTCCTATCTATAGACTGAAGGCGTAGGAGGCTGAGGGTGGGAAGGAAGGGTTGGAGGCCAGCCTGGGCTACAACAGAGACGTCAAGCAAGCATGGGCTATAGAGTGAGATCTAAGGTATACCTGCCTTGTTTCATCATTTTTACTCTAAGTGTCAAGAGTGCCAAGGCCGCAGGAAGTCAATATCATCCTCTCGTTAGCCCCCGACCTGGGACAGTCCAGCCTCCCTGGGAGAATTCCAGGCACTGCTACTTTGGGTATTGTTATTCTTGACAATTTCATGCACTGTATTACGGTTACGTTCACCTTCCATTAAACTCTCACATGCCCCCCTCCTCTCTCCCTCTGAGCCCTCTCTTTGTTTTTTAACAGGGTGTCTAGTTTCTCTGCGGCCTCTGGGGCCCGTGCTGGAGTCCTCCCTGGAGTCCCTCCTTGGCTCTGGAGAGCTGTTGTCACACCTGCTTTACTTCTGCGGAAATCCTTCCACTATGACACATGGCAGCTGGGGTGGTAGCTGTGGTGGGTCACTTCCCTAATATGTGCTAGGCCCTAGGTTTGACCCTCAGAGTGACAAATAGTAAATAAAAAATAGGAACATATTTGCAAAACGATAGCTTTGGATTGATGGCAGGTTTGTGTCTGTGGCCGGTCTGTGACAAGGCCGAGCGCCCTCTGCTGGGAGGACGCTGCTACAGGCCTTGAGCTGGGCCCACCTGAGCTCTCAACAGATTTTCCTCTGAAAAACTTTGTTTCTGGAATTCTACCCATCCTGTTTTAGTTCCTCAACCCATGCCAAGGTTTCTATCTAAACATTAATTACACAAAATTATATTTTCTCATCATCAAATGGATACATTCCACACACAGAAGCATTTGAAGCTGTCCAGTGCGATAAGGCTTAAATTCCAGTCTCTAAACAGAGAGGGAGGCAGAGATGCTCAGAGGTTAATAACCTGGCTGCTCTTGCAGAGGACCTGGGCTCAGTTTCCATCACCCACGTGGCAGCTATGCCCTCTACTGACCCCTGCAGGCATGGCACGACAAAGGTACACTTACATGCAAGCAGGCAGTCCGTTCACACACATAAAAGGTCATGAAGTAGACCTTTAAATTCTATTTTCTGCTCTACTGCAGATTTCATAAGCAGACACCCCCACAGACACTTGGACGGATACTGTTTGCTTAGCCCATACGTCACAATCATCCTGCATAAATGCATAGCAATCAAGACACAGGCGCTCCCAGCACAGCGACTTGCTTCTCCTTCTCAAACAGGAATGCCTGCCCACAGTCGGTCTGCACACTCCTCTCCCAGGGCAGCCCACACCTCTTCTCAGGGGCTCCTTGGCAGCTTAAGGTCTTTCTTGGTTTTCTTAAGGGCTCAGCTTGGTGACCTGTCCCCTGGGTTCACCACAGGCCCCAACTCTGCTATCTCAGGTGTTTTCACTTAATATTTGAAATTTTTGTAACAGATGCATAACATTGTACACATTTATGAGTAACCATGCAAGACGAGTGTACGTTGCAGTGTTTAAACGAGGAACACACGCCTTGTCATGGTGGTCACGTGCCACCCGCCAGCACTACTGCCCTACAGCTCAGCACCCACTGACATCCCGCACCCCCTCCACTCTTTCTCTGATAACCACCATTTTGCTCTCGGCCTAGATGAGAACACTTGTTTTAGGTTCTACAAGGGCGATCACACTCTTGTTTTTCTATGCCCGATTTCCTTCACTTAGCACAATATCCAGCTCCATCGATACTGTCAGGAGTGGAACAATCCATTTTTATGGGTGTATATTCCCTTACATGCACACACATTTTCTTGGTGTCCATCAACTGGTGGACATGGGTCGTTTGCGTCTCCTGGCCACTGTGAATGGCACAGCTGTAACATAGAAACGCAGATGTCTTTGGCTACATACCCCAGGAGGGAGGTTGCCTGAGAATATGGTTTTTAGATATCCTTACTGGATGTACTGATTCCAAGTAACAGTATGCAGGGTTCTGTTTTCCCACATTTACCAGCAGTTATTACATCTTGCTGGTTAATAGATTTATTGTAATGTAGTGATGTCTCTCTGTGGTTCTGACTTGCATTGTCTAATGATCAGTTATTGAGCATTAGTTATCATCAATCAGCCATTCCTGTCTTCTAAGAAATGTCAACTTAACGCACCTATCAGCCATTTGTATGTCTTCTAACAAACATTTCTCTTTTTTTTGGTCTTTTTGAGACAGGGTCTCCCTGTAGCCCCAGCTGTCCTGGAACTCACTATGTAGACTATCTGCCATGCCTATGTCTTCTAAAAAACATCTGTCTACGCTACTTGCCCATTTCTACTGAGTCTGATGGCTCATCTTAACTTGATGGGATTTAGAATAGCCATGAAACAAATATGTAGGCCTGTCTGTGAGGGGTCTTGATTAGGTTAGCTGAGGCGGGAAGACCCAGCCTAAATGCCGGAAGCACTGTTCCAAGAGCTGGGGTCCCAGGCTAAGTACCCAGGGGAAAGTGCACGGAGCACCAGCATTCATCTCTGACTGACTGCTTCACCTTCAGGTCACCATGACTTCAGGCAGGACGGGCTGCATCCCTCCAGCTACAAGTTGAATTAGATCATTCCTCCCTGAAGCTGCTTTCCTAGGGGCTCTTGTGGGAAAAGCAGCGGTGACTGGTGTGCCCACCTGACAGATGCATGCCCTGCCACTCTCTCCCACTCTGTAAGCTGGTTCTGCATGCTGTTCTACAGTTTGGTGCAGTACCTTTCATCTAATTTTGCTTTTCGTTGCCTCTGCTTTTGAAGTCTGGTCCAAACAAAACAACGAAGTCCCTGCCTATTCCAATATGTTGAAGTATTTTTCCTGTTTCTTTCTAGTAGTTTCGGATTGGCCTTACGTGTAACCCTTTAATCCATGTTGTTTTATAACTGGTGAAATTAGTCTAATTCCATTCCTCTGCACATAATCTCCAGCACAATTTGTTGACTTTTTAAAACCCACTGGATGTTCTATGCTGAAATGTGGTTGGATGTGAGAGCTTGCTTCCAAACCATCTTCTCCTAGTGATCTATGTGTGTATATACCAATGCCATGCTGTTTGGATCATCACAGCTCTGTAGCATTGTTGAATTTGAGTGGTATAACATCTCTTTTGACTTTTGAGCTCAATACTGGTTTCCTTTTGGAGGACTTCTGTGGTTCTCTGTGAAATTTAGGACCTTTTATAGTGCTGTGAAAAATGTGGTATTTTGGTAGAGAATGCATTGAATTTGCAGATTGCTTTGGGGTTTAAAGGCAGTTTTGCAGTACTAGTTCTTACAACCCATGATCAAGGTACAGCTTTCCAGTCTTTGTATTCAATTTCCATCAATGTTTACTGCAGAGAAATTTCATTTCCTTGGTTAAATTTATTCTTAGGTATTTTGTGATGGGGGGGGGTAATGCAAATAAAATTACTTTCCTGATTTGTATTTCAGAAATTTTGTGATTGGTATACAACACACTACTGAAATTCTGTGACTGGTGTACAACACAGTACTGAAATTCTGACTGGTGTACAACACACTACTGAAATTCTGTGACTGGTGTACAACACACTACTGAAATTCTGACTGGTGTACAACACAGTACTGAAATTCTGCGATTGGTATACAATACACTACTGAAATTCTGTGACTGGTATATAACACACTACCGAAATTCTGTGGTATACAACACACTACTGAAATTTTGTGATTGGTATACAACACACGACAGGTGTACAACACACTACTGAAATTCTGCGATTGGTATACAATATACTACTGAAATTCTGTGATTGGTATACAACACACCACCGAAATTCTGTGACTGGTGTACAACACACTACCGAAATTCTGTGACTGGTACACAACACACCACCGAAATTCTGTGACTGGTGTACAACACACTACTGAAACTGTGACTGGTGTACAACACAGTGCTGAAACTGTGACTGGTGTACAACACACTGCTGAACTTGAGGGCTGACCCTTTGTCCTGCCATTTTGCTCAATTCTGCCGTTCTCTTCTGGTTGGTTTTTGTCAACTTGACACAAAGTTGAGACACTTGGGAAGAGGAAACCTTAGTTGAAGAAGAGCATCCATCCGATTGACCTGTGGGCATGTCCCTAATTGGTAACTGATGCAGGAGGGTCCAGCCCACTGTGGGGAACACCATCTTTAGGCAGGTGGGCCTGGGCTGTAGAAAGGTAGCTCAGCAAGTCAGGGGAAGCAAGCCAGAAAGCAGTTTTCCTCCACGGCCTCTGCTTCAGTTCCTGCCTTCCCTAGATGGGCTGTGAGCTATAAAAGAAATCCTTTCCTTCCAAAGCTTCTTCAGGACATGGTGTTTATCACAACAACAGGAAAGCAAACTAGACTAAGTCCTAATCGTCTTTGGTGTTTTCTACATGTGAGGTCACATGACTGCCATTTCCCGGTTCATTCTCTCCTTCTTGCGTCTGCTGCCTGTTCTCAGCCGGAAAACGAGGAGGGGCTGAGGCTTTCACCAGGATCGAGGCACCAAGGGGTGACCTAAGCTGAGCTTGCTGAAGTCCTAACATCCTTCACAGAAGTACAAAGTCCTTCATAAAAGTGTGGACATGCTCACGTGCACACAGTGCTCCCTGGCTCGGAGAAACACCGGTCTAGAATGGGGAGCACCTTCCTGGTGGGTAGGTCCTGGGGTCCCCCTGCCTCAGTGACTGCAGCAGGAGGCAGGAGGCTGCCTCTGCTCTCGGGCAGGGCTGCAGTGCCCTGACGACCACAATGCCACACTTCCATTATGAAACACACTGTCTTTCCTTCTACAATTGCGTTTGATGAAGCACGCTGCCATGTCTGTTTTTATACACTATAACAATGGAAAAACAAAAATGACCATCTTCTTCACTGGGCACAAGAGTGCCTAGGATGACCACCACAGGACTGTCTCTCTGCCAGGCCAGCTCTGGGCCACCTGGGCTTCTTCAGTGACCTGGCGCACCAGGGCCACCCAGCTCCAGGTGAATGCCCTCCACTGTGCAGTTTAGATGAGAAAACCCCCAACAGCATTCTGCTGGCTCCAGGAATCAACCCCAGTTTAAGGCTGTGAGATGCTGGGAGGGTCACACAGCTCCACAGGTGACTTCAGTGCTGCATGAGTCGCAACATGATTACTGCCAGATTGCAAAAGCTAGTGTCCACGAAAATCTCCAGAGGATGCGCTGAACCACTGGACAGCCCACGTATGCAAACCCTCTCCAGCTCTCTGTAACTTACTCTGCCACCTCCACAGGCCAGCTCATCATCAAACTCTCACTTCCCTACCTAGCACTGACAATTGGCTGGCTTCTGCCCAGACATCTTCAGTCTTGCCAATGGCTCTCTTCCGCCATATTCTACACCTCAATACCCTGGAGGGCTTAGAAGGAAGGTACCACTCTTCCTAGATTAACAGAGACTTGAGGAGGAGGGAGCATATCAGCTAGTGCAAGCCTCTGACCTCTACACAATTTTGCCTACAGGCCTCTAGGCCACCAATGGCTGAATGTCTCCTGGTTCTTACAGCAAATGCAAAGCTTGGAGTCTGCCGGCCTCTACCTCCAGGTTCTCATCTGCAGCTTCAGCAGCCTGGCCCAGTGCCTGGGGCCTCGCCCTCACTGTTCTTTTCTTTTGCTGGAGTCAGATTTGAAACCTATTTAACCTGATCACCTGTTTCTCTGTATCCTACTGTCCTTTACCCCAGAACAGCTCAAGAGGACACAGCATCATAAGCCCTGAGCCTGGGGGCTCCAGTCAGTGTGAACATGCCCCGAGCTTGTAGGTTGCTGTTTAACAGACTTCATGGACAGTCACTGTGGACCCCAGCAGCCTTCTGGATCTCCGCAGGAATACTCCTGCACAGGGGAACCTTCCTCTTCCCTGTAGGGATGCGCCTGTCCCCTGAACACAAGGCTGACACCCTCCTTCCAGGTCCTTCTAACTTCACCTCCCCAAGTTGTCCTCAGCAGGCACACGGCCAGGCTCCCCGGCTACTCTCCACTGCAGAGCTCCAGGCCTTCTCAGTGCACTTGCTGCCCGGCTGAGTGGGTCATGACTTGTCAGGGAGTTTTCTGTACTCAGAGCTCTAGGGAATCTGGCTCTTGATGGCCTTGTGGAGCGGCCCCTTCCCTTCTGACGGTGGCGGAGACAGGCTCAGGACACAATGGAGAAGGCCTGCTCGAGGGCTTTCCAAAGCTGCAACTGCTCATTCCTTGTCTGTTATGCCTGTGAGTTACTTAAGGAAACAGGAGGGATTGCCAAGTGACTGTCAGATGCATTTTTCAACAGGCAGCAGTTACAACCAAAAAGCAAACTCATTAGAGGAACACTCAATACGTAAGTCATTGAGAATGTGGTATTTTCCTCATCTTCGCTGGAGAAATAACACCAAATGTCACAGTTACTAATCAGAACAGTGCTGTGTATGGCTTACTTTTATTTTTTTATTATAAAAAACACATACAAGAGGTTTAAGAAAGGATGAATACAAGTCAGAATCACGGTGAGTTGTTAAACCCATTTTCTATGTACAAACACTAAAACTCCGAAAGTGGAACCAATGTGAGACACATCATAGACAGCACTGTCTGCACACAGCCCACAGAGCACTCTGTCTGCACACAGCTCCCAGAGCACTCTGTGTGGACACAGCCCGCAGAGGTCAGTGTGAGACACATAGACAGCACTGTCTGTCTGCACACAGCCCGCAAAGTACTCTGTATGGACACAGCCCGCAGAGCCCTGTCCGTATGCACACAGCCAGAGGTCAGTGTGCACACAGCTTACAGCTGTCTGTATGCAGAGCACTGTCTGTGCATGGCCCAAAGAGCTCTGTCCCTTTGCACATGGCCCGCAGAGCTCTACTGCTCCCTTAGACTTGCACACATCCATGCAGCCCATCTAAGAATCTGACAGAGCTTCTGCCAGGAAGCGTCCATGGTCCAATTCGCCTCTTCCCAATGGTTATAAAGAAATTTACAGATAGGAGGAAAATGCATTGAAGTGAGTTTCTGGCAGAGGCTTTTGGTATTTTACTCTGCCCAGCTGCACCACGTATGAGATACTTTTGCAGCCCCTTTCCAGCTAAGATAGTGGGAGATTCTAATGGTTATTATTATTTTTTTTTTAAGCCAAGTTACTTTTTCCTAGCCACATATTTGAGCATAAACTCTAAAACAGCTCGGGAACCAAATCACATTTTTAGACTCAAGCTCATGGTAAAATGACACCCAATTTCTAAAAGCCACTAAAAAGGACACTTTCTGCAGCAAAAAAAAAAAAAGGGCTAAGTTTAAGATTTTGTTGGTTGACAGACAAAAATAATACACCCTGTAAGTCACATGACCAGAGCTGTAACTGAAATGGATGTGGGTGGGGTTGCTTCTCGGTCTCCCTGGCAAGTCTCTGGCGCTTCCGCCACGCCATCCGTCTTACGCCTTCTCTGTGGACCTCACTGAGCATGCTGGAGGCGGATTAATCTATATTAAAAGTGTCAAGGCACTTCTCTCCGGCAATGACCATGGCCTTCAGCTGAGCCCCTCCACCTCAGGGAGCAGAGTCCCTAGCTCTCATGGAACCAAGCCCCTGGCACTCAGGAAGTCCAGTCCCTCAAGGAGCGGAGCTCTCAACACCTGGGGAGCCAGCTGAGCCTTGTGCAGTCAGAGAGCTGGCAGAAGCCGCTGTAGTTGGGGAGCCAGCCGAGGCCCCTGCAGTCAGGGAGTCAGTCGAGGCCCCTGCAGTGGGGAAGCCAGCAGAGGGCCCTGCAGTCGGGAAGTCGGCAGAGGCCCCTGCAGTGGGGGAGCCGGCAGAGGCCCCTGCAGTGGGGGAGCCGGCAGAGGCCCCTGCAGTCGGGAAGCCGGCAGAGGCCTCTGCGTTCAGGGAGCCAACCTCGTCTAGGCATCTGATGACTGCTGAAGGGACGCTGCTGGAGGCCTTACTCCGCCAAGCTTCCAGGATCTTGGATGTTTCTGCTGGATTGCTAGGGCTCAAGTCACAGAGCGCGTACACAGCTGCTAACTGCACACCCCATGGGATCTCTACAAAGAATTTAACCAATTAAACACAGCAACATGAGAACACCACCTGCTATTTCAAAACTCTTAATGTGTTGTCTAGGAGCACACTACCCAAATGTGGAATAGCTCTCCGCCAACAATGAAAATGTAAAAGGAAAAAAAAAAAAAAAATCCACAATAAAAAAAGTTCCCAAACTGGGCGTGGTGGTACACGCCTATTAAAGGACTCAGGAGGCAGAGGCAGGCTGATCTTTGTGAGTTCAAGGCCAGCCTCGTCTACATAGTGAGTTCCAGGACAAGGAGGCCCTGTCTCCCCTAAGACTTGTCTACAGATGAAAAATAAAAGCAGCCTAACTGCGGCTGTCTGCAGCACCAACTGCTAGCTGTCCTGCGTACACGGAAAAAGGAGCAGGCCTCAGCACTCCTCTAAGACTTTCAGAACACATGGAACCTCAAACAGACAGATAGTTCTCAAACGTCCCCAAGCAGTGTCTCTAAGTGGACTCTGGAGAGCACAGCAAAATGAGACTAAAGGGAAACCTGTCCTTATGCCACACGGATGCCAGATGAGCAAAGCTTGAGATAGGGCGCTCTAGAGCTACTGTAAAGTCCTGCATCGTTTTCACTCTCTTGGCAAAAGTCTACCTAGTTAAGACCACTGGCTGCTCTTGCAGAGGACCCTGGTTTGATTCCCAGCATCTAACAACCATCTGTAACTCCAATTCCAGAGGATCTGACACCCTCTTCTGACTCCCATGGGCATTGCGCGGCATGGGTGTACTTACCTGAATGCACACAATACACACAAAATATTCTTTAAAAAAGATCTAATTTACATCAGTTTAATTTGCTTAAATTTGTTTAAGAGTTAACATTCCTTGCTAACCACGTACTTCAGCTCTGTGAGGAGCAGGGATGAACGGGAACTAGAGGAACACAGTGTCTCCTACACGCTCAAGACCAGAGAGCTTCAAGCTGTCTGCCTGGAAGCATCTGCACATACATGGTGATGTCTCACGGATGGGGCTAACAGCTAAACTTGAATTCATTTGTATTTCACATATGCCTCATATTCACAGCCTCTGCCCAGGGCAGTTCTGGAAGGATCCAGTCCCAAGCAGGAAGCAGCCAGCAGAGAAATCTACATGCACAAATGTTAGTTCTAAAATGCAGAAGTGAAGCTTTGGAATGTTTTCTTCCCCTGATCCGAAGAGTAAGATCAGAACAGAAGCTGTCCTCGGGCCAGTACTCAACGAAATCCTTCTACAGTGAGAAACACAAGTGCCCACGAGCCGGGAGCACGCCAGTGGCCTGCCTGAACTCCGCAGCAGCAAGCCGATCAACAGTGCTGGCAGGCCACAGCTGGGTCCTGACTTCCCACTGGGCTTCAGTGTATGAAGTGAGGACGGTGCCCTCCCAAGGGTGCCAGAGATGAAGGCTAGACACAGGGCAGAGACACAAGGACCTATAGCAGACCCCACACAACTCCAGCAGCATGGGAAGGACCACACAAGGTGGCTTCTAGGTTACATGACGCCCCGAGAGTGTAGAAGAGGACATTTCATGAGAAGCAGTGGACAATGCCTTAGCAGCACCTCTAAGTCAAGGTTCTCTAAGCCCAGCATGCCAAGCCTCTCACTGGTAGCTGAAGACAAAGACCTGCCATGCTAGGGT
This sequence comes from Nannospalax galili, assembly GCF_000622305.1. Classification (NCBI taxonomy): domain Eukaryota; kingdom Metazoa; phylum Chordata; class Mammalia; order Rodentia; family Spalacidae; genus Nannospalax; species Nannospalax galili. The sequence continues at coordinate 805,797 of NW_008339846.1, read as the reverse complement.
GAGCGTGGGTGTCATGCAGTGTCTACAATGTCATACTGCGTTTCTGCCGACAAGCTGTGTAATTGCATTATTCAATGACTGTACAACACTCAGAGCAGAAACCAGACTTATATAAGGGCTACTCTGAGTTCAGTTTTTCCCACAAAAGACATAAAACCACATACCATGCAATACATGAACAGAACACAGGAACCCCACACTGATGCAGATGGGTGCCATGCTCACTGAGAATGGCAGCTCGAGGCTGTCACTGCTTCATGGGGGTGGCTGCACAGGGCCTCAGTTATGTCCCAGGACAGAGACAGGACCAGCAGCAGGCAGAACAGCGTTCTCTCTTTCTTAGAGGGCTCCTGCTCAATGAGGCAGACTGCCCCTTGCATTACCAAGTCCCCCCACAGCAGTAAAGCTGAAGTGTGAACCGGTCTGCTGGACAGGCAGCGAGGGCAGCGCAGGAGACAAGAAAGCAAAGGTCTCACCTTCATCCTGAGCATGCTGTATAAACATACCAATAACAGAACTAATATTCTTCACAGCACTTGGAAATCCTTCCTTCAGACCCAACTGGCCTAAGCGACCTAGGGAAACCAGAAGACATAAACAGTCTTTGGTGAAATACGGGTTCATTTTTCACAGGAACGGTAAATTTATATTTGATTCATTTAACATGATGCATTTTAGCCTGAAGATCCCGAACCTGTGTGAGGTGGGTGAGGCAGTGGAGCACCATCATGGGGAGTACTGAGTGGAGCACTATGCCTTTCAGGAGAACAGCTCACCACCTCTTACCCACGTATATGCATACAACACACCCGCTGCTTTGTCAGTTGGGCAGTGGTGCAGAAAGCTGGCACAGGCAGACCGAGGTGGACAGTCTTCATCGAGTGACCAGAAAGGACCACACTGTGGCAGTTCTCCAGCAGCTACAGACTCGGGTCTAAGGCCATGACTGCGGTGAGGCGGCTCTGCCTCCCGTCCATGCTGATGGGGCCAAAGGTGCAAAGCCAGCACCAGATCAAGCACCAAGGAGGCCAGGGTCAAGTGGTGGGTGTCCCAGGATGAGGCCCCTCTTTGCTGACTGCAGGTAAGCCCTTCCTGCCCCACGTTGCTTTTGGTCACAGTGTTTATTACAGCAACAAGAAGCACACTAGAACACATAGCTGTTTGGAAATCACACGTTCTCAAAAACAAAGCTGCAACTTCAAGGCAAGTTATTCCTGTGGACAGAGACAACATCTGAGCTTTTACAAAAAAAACTAAAATTTTGAAACAACTTCCATCAACTACTTTCAGCCTGACAGCTTTCTAATACTTAAGATTTCCCTACAAGGAGAGTGATCTATACATGTAATTTTTGCATTGCTGACAATTAGAAGTTGTTTACATACCCAGGGGAACAATGTAGATTATGAAACTATTAATAGGCAAATGTTTCTCACCATGCAAGCAAGACCAGTGGATTTCATTCAAACAGCACGGAAAGTCCATTCACCAGGTTGCACACAGCAGCTAACCTTAGGGACTGGCAACTTCAACAGAAGTCACACAGGAGGACCCACATTTCTTAAGTTCTAGTGTAGTATCAAGGAATAGCTAGAATTATTCAAAAAGACCAAGACATGCTTCCCTTTCATAAACTACTTATCTACATGAGATGCATTCCATATATCCAAAACAACATGCTAACCACATGCCAACCACAGAAGGAAAAGCAGCTGCCTCCCACGGAGGAATTACTAGCAGGCAGGGCTGCAACAAGGCCCTGCTCTGCCTGCTCATTTTTGTCTCCACAGTATCATTTTTAATTTAAAATGTCATATGCGTCAATGAGCACAGTGCTGTTCCTGATGCTCTCCCACACTTCTGCCGTGCCTGTTACCCTCACACTGAGTGGCTTTGTCCAGGGCTTGACGTATGGAGGCCTCAACTCTGCCAAGACACATGCAGCACTGTGGATAGCAGGTCTTCTCTCCCTTTTCTGTGCTGTGACTCAAGAACAAGGCAGGCATTCTATGCAGGATCTCCGACATTACTGTTACGGTACACGAGAGCAAACCCCACTTAAGAATCACATGTGTCACTGTCTAACAGCCAAGTTTGTTTCTCAGTTCAGTCCTACATGTTACATGCAGACAGAAAGGCTGTTTGATTCACTATGGAGTTCACACATTTGAAATTAAGAATGAAGGGGATCCTTATGGTTAGAATGAGATTTCAGTGACATTATTAAATCATGGCCTATCATCTGAATTCATATGCTAAATTCTTAGTCACAGTCAGTCTTAGAACTGGTAAGAAGGTTCACTGAGACAGTTTCTTCTAAGAAGTCAAACTGATGATCTGAACAAGCACCTAGGTACACGCCCAATCCTAGCATCACATCCGAAAGCCTCTGCATTTCTGCCCTCAGCCCCTGGCCTTCCCCGACACACTACCACTCTAATCACCCAGCAACTTCTGTGCGAGTCGAACCTTACCACTTCGTTCCATAGTACACAAAGAACAAAGTACCGTGCTGCTACCGGCACAGGTCACCAGAATGCTGTCGAGCCCAATGAGCTTTCCCTTCTCGAAGTGCAGAGGCCCACCAGCAGACCCAGTGATGGGATCACAAGCTATCACATCTGGCTTTTTACATGAGTGCTGGGAGACAGAACTCAGGTCTCTATGCTTGCAAGGCACATGCTTTACCCAATGTGTTTCCCAGGCCCCTCTGCTCCTAGTTTTGTTGGTTTTTTCTGTTTGTTTTGTTTTGTTTTGACACTGTCTCCCTAGTCACAGCCCACCTGGAAGTCAGGTTGTGAAATAGGCTGGCCCGGACCTCACAGAGATTTACCTGCCTCTGCCTCCTGAGGGCTGCGATTCAAGGTGCACACCCCCATGCCCAGCGCCTGCTATTTTTGACACAAGGATTTCTGACTATCCAACCTCTAAACTACAGGTTGGTATTTATGTATTATAAACTATCAACTATATATTAATTATACATTGTAACAAAAGCTGTAATGATTATTTAAGTTTACACTTGTTATTCTAAAATACTCATCTCTTGAAAGCCAGGCATTTTGAGATTTGAAGAATAAAGTAGCCTTAATTTGACGAAAGTACATATGAGAGTTTCCTCCCTATTTACACATTCTGGCTTTGGGATAAATGCACATGCACAGGCTTCATGACTCTCAAGTGGACTCTCCTTTCTAAGGCACAGAACTGCAAGTCCTTAGACAATCATGAGTGGTTGGTTTGAAAGCGTTTGGTGACATCTAACCCAAAGTATCTGCTGTCTCTTGTAAGGCAATGGTGACAGTTTCTGACCTCTCTGTCCATCACCATCTTCCTCATGAGGCCCTGCAGACACAACTGTGATATCATCAGAACCCTGGAGGGCAAAGCTTGGCAGTCTCTATCTTAAGAAGAGCTCCTTGGACCATTTGAAGAAGTAGCAAATTTCAACTGTGAGATGATAAAGGCCAGGTAAGGGGCCTTCGAGAGTCAGGAAGGAGTTACACAGCTGCTGAGAGGAGGCTGTTCTTACTAGGGCACAAAGGCACCAACCACCAGAAAACAGCATTCCATCTCAGTGCCTCTCTCATTGCAACAGATCAACACAGAACACAGCTGTAACAAAAAGCAAAGTCCTGTTTTAAAGTGTGTCCTTAGGCTGGGGAGACGCTTCGGTGGGTAAAGTGCTTCCTTACAAGCACAAGGATCTGAGGGTTATCTCTAGAACACCTGTAAAAAGTTAGGGGCAGTGCAACCTCAGTCCTGGGAAGGCAAGACAGGTGATCCCTGGGGACTGCCAGCCAGCTAGCCTAGACAACTGGTGAGTTCCAGGCCTCACTATCTAAAAAAAAAAAAAACAAAACTAAATGAAAAACAACCCAAAATGAGCCAGGTGTGGTAGCACATGCCCTTAAGTCACAGCACTCCTAGGCAGAGGCAGGAGGATCTGTAAGGCCAGCCTGGTCTACATACTGAGTTCCAGGCCAGTTGTCTCAAAAAAAAGAAAAGGAAAAAAAAAAAAAAAAAAAAAAAAGGCAATGTGGGTGGACAGCAGTTGAGGAACGACACTGTGTCCTCTTGGCCTCCACATACAGGTGTACACAGGCATGTATACACACATACACAGAGAGTATAGTTTCAAAAAACTTTGTTCTATTGAAAGTTTCATAAATACTTCCTGTAGTTGATGTCTATATACACTCAGAGACTTAAAAATCTCAAAAAAGCCTTCGCCCTTGGGGACTCTGTGTACAGCTAGAGCAGTTTCTCCTTAGGAGGTCACTGGAGCTGGAATCCCAGGCGCATGCAAGGCCATCTGAATGTCTTGCACCAGCACTGGTCCCTAAGTTCTTACTGCTCCTGTTCTACAACAGAAACTGTTTCTGAACTAAGGGATTAGGCAAAGCACTCCTGAGACCACCCCACAGGGGGCCTGGGCCGCACCATGTCTGCAACTGTGCGTCCCGATTTAGCTCGTGTAAACGCCTAGCTTAGGCTGTTCCTGGGTTCTTATGTCTCTCATTAGGTAATTTAATGTCAAATGTATTTCAGTTACTTCCCAGGAAGGCAGATGGCTACCTTGAGAGCCAGACTGTAGTCTTGGACACCTTGCACATGTGCTAAGCACAAGGTGTCACCAAACTAGCAATGACAGTCACAGAAGAGGAATGGTATCTGATGCTAAAGTTACAAGCAGGGATGCTGTGTTTATTTATAAGACTTATTCCTGTAACATGTTCACAGATAGTAACCTCATTTCAAACAGTGCTGTCTTTGAGTTTTAATTAACTAAAACCCAAAGGGCTTTATGAAGACACTGGGGGAACTGTTCCCCAGAGGCAAGGGAAGACACTGCAGGCACAGGAGCAGGTCACAACCACTGGGCTGACTAATGAACAGCAGTTACTGCTGACAGTTTGGCGAGGCCTGGACAGCAGCTCGCCCAAGATGCAGCAAAGAGGACGATATGTAACAATAAACATTGGGGGTTTCGAGGAAGAAGAGCCGCCCTGTCCTGAAGGCAGGCTTAGATTTCACTGGGTCATAAGGGAAGAGTGTACAAGGCGGAGCTGTCAGAACTGCTGTGGCGATGCTTCACAGTGAGCCATGCTAGTACATTCTGACGCCCCGCCAACATCTCTTACCAAAACCAGGGGAAGAGGCAATCAGCAAAAACTCACCAATCAGCCTCAGTATGGAGGCGACGATGACATCAGGGGTGTAGGCAATGTTTGCATGTCCCTTTCTATACTTTATCCACTTGTCCATGACAGGCCACAGCTCTTTGCTAGAAAAACAAGAAGATGCGTGTGCATCAGTGCTCAGACAGCAGCAGGTAACAGAAGACGGCCCACCCTGCACTTGTAACTTCACTCTGGATCTTTCTCTCTGAGGATGTGAACTGCAAGGTGAAGAAGACAGTGCTGAGGAGAGCAGTTTGGAGTCATTTGGGTGGAGGCCGATCTTGCTTCCTCACAGCCATGGGCAGGATGGTGGAGAGGTGCTCTGAGGACTGCAGACTCTAGTCCTGTCATCCATTTCTGGAGCTAGAATGGCCCTGCTTCCGGCACCCTCACACAGACAGGCACTGGACACAGGCTGCCTCTTCCTTATTTCAGAACTGACTGGCAGGACTGAAGAGACGGCTCAGCAGTGAAGGGCACTGGCTGCTCTGGCAGAGGACCCGGGTTCGATTCCCAGCACCCACGTGGTGGCTGACAACCGTCCACAACTCCAGTTCCAGGGAATCCAATGCCTTCATCTGACCTCCGCAGACATTGCAAAACAGTTGCACTTACACACATTCAAGCAATACAGTCATGCAAATAAAATAAAAATAATAAAAATAAAATATTTTAAAAAAGAGAACTGACTGGCATGCTTTTCCATGTCAGTGTACAAAGACCTATTTAAGACAACCTTGTCAAGGTGCAAAGCTGTAGTGTACAAATGGACCAGGATGTAGTTTACTGTTTGACACGGAGGTGTCGGTCTTTACCTAGGATTAGAAGAGCGGGGAACAGCAGATGCTCCTGTACAGACAGGCCCCTTTGCAATGGTAATTTCCACAAAATATATTCAAGGATTTCAAGAGCACACGTTCTACCAACCCCACGGCATATAGTTTAACATCAATTACTCCCTTAAACCAGGCTTTCTCAGCCAGCGTTTGACCCCCAAAATTAGCAAATTTATCTGAGGGGCAATTTTGTCCACTCAAGAGAAGGAACAGGGTTAGTGCTAGAATCCCAGCCGAGCAGAGGGCTCCTTGACTGGATTCAGGGCTTGCCTGCAGCACTGGGCAGGTCTTTCTTTTCCTCTGGATTATCCTATTACCATGGCAGTTCACTCAACCCAGTCACTGAGTGCCTGCCTCGTGTGGACAACATCCTGAGCATATGACAGGGATTCCAAGTCCCTCGTTCCTGTGTCATTTCTACGGGGAGATATAACAGGGCATAACGACACAGCGTACAGAAAACAGTGCAAGGCAGGTAACGACACAGATACTTTAGGGTAGTTCTGTCAACTCTCAAAGTGAAAACGTCCCTGTTTCAAATGTGTGTGTAAAAAAGAAATGATTCAATCCCCATTTGGGCATTAGCGACTGCCTTCCCTTAGCCTACCTTTACCTTAAATTATCACTCACCTTATGATGTTGTCATGGGTCCAGATCCACCTCTGGTGGCAGCAGAGTAGGTCGATGGCAAATATGTATTCCCAAGTGTTGGAGCTCAGATCTTCACCAAACTCTTCACTGGATTGAAATTCTGTTTTGGGGCACAGCTGTATGGTCAAAAGCAGCTTGGAAACCATGATGCCAACGTCTACAGGAGCACTCTAGCATGTGAAAGAAATATTTAAAAGTACATTTGGACACTCAGGTTGGGCACATCTTATTACGTTAGCAATCTCAAAAACTGTAATAAGCATCAGATAAATTATCTTTTACCCTAAAAGTACCTTTGAAACACTATAGTGTTCTGAATTAGGAGCTGCTTATGTTAGCCATAGTATGTATCATAAAGTGATTAGTGGGTAGTTGATAAGCATAATAAGCTGAAGCTGTGACCATACCCAGGAAGAGGGACCCTCAACTGAGGAATTACCTCCATCCAACTAATCTGTCTGTGGTGCATTTTAATTGCTACTTGATGTGGGAGGGCCCAGCCCACAGTGGGTGGCACTGGTACCATCTCTAGGCATGTGGGCCTGGGCCATCCTAGAAAGGTAGCTGAGCAAGCCAGGGGGAGCAAGTCAGTGGTAGTGTTCCTACCCGTCTCTGCTTTGCGTTCTGCCTTGAGTGCCTGTCTTGGCTTCTCAATGATGGACTGAAATCTATAGTGAAATAAACCCTTTCCTCCCTGCCATGTGTTTACTACAGCAACAGAAGCCAAACTAGAACAAAAGGCCAGGTAGCAAAGCTACAGACGGGCTGCAAAATTCCTGAGTTAGAAAAGGGCTTAGCTGCAATCAAGACAGGAATACAAATTGCCACAAACTCAAATTAAGGCAACACAGTGGAGCTGCAATCAGAACCACCAAGCTAACTCTTAAAATCTCCCTTGTTCACACTGTTACCTCCATTAGGAGTTTGAGCATTCCTTTTCATTACTGAGTAGCGACTGGCCATGTGCACACACCACTGACTGACTGACTGCCTACGTTAGTAGTTTAAGCATTCCTTTCCACTACTGTGTAGTGCTCATACACAGATATACCACTGACTGACAATCAGTTCCTCTGTTCAGACACAGTTAGCTCATCACCAGATTTTGTGTATTCCTAATGTTTTGATGAAAACTCAAGTATACATCTTTCTGTGGATAAAATGTCACTTCCTTCAAAGAAATGTCTTAGAACAGATCTGCTGGTGACTTTGCTAAAAATACATTTAACTTTTTAAGAGCTGCCTGTGTGAATGTGACTTTCCATTTAGCATATCCAATGAAGTTCTAATACAAAATAAATATTTATACACAAACATACAGGCTTGCAACAATACCATAGGCCTGAGCTTGAAGGCTGTGATTTGGACAGTTTCTATTCTGTACCCCATAAGCAAACCAGAACTCCCAAAATACTACCTGAGCTAAACCCAGCCAAAGTGTAAAGTTTTCAGTTGAAGAAGTCAGTGACTTTGCAAGCTGAGCAGACAGAGGAAAAATTCCAACAGATACAACCAGACATAGACAGTGGCTCCTTAGCAGAAGGCTGCCACACTGGTAACTGGCAGGTGACATTTGTTCATGGCAAAACTCTGAGCATCTGAAGTTTAAGTTGTGGTTATGGTTTAAAGTGTTTGATATCAGCATTATGAATTTTAAAATGTTTAGGAGACTAACTTAGTCACTAAAAACATTTTATTTACTGTGGCACAAATGCTATGCCCTCAACTTGACTTGGAACACTCAAAAGTTAAGTCCTTCAAAGAGTCTACTTTTTAGATATAAAGGTCGAGTATCAAGCACTTTTTAGGATGTATCTTACGCTTATGATTACTTAAAAAGCTGAAGGTAACTAAATTATTCAAGTTCACAAAAAACATTGCTCATTTAGGAGATGTAGTCTGTTATCTGAGAATTAACATAACATTAATCAATGGAACAAGATTTACAGATCTAAAAGCTTCTAAAAATGGTTAACATTCCCTCTGAACACTAAGTCGTGGCTTATACCCAGTCATCATTTCTACATACAGAAGCACTCATAGGGGTGTAGACGGAGGAAGCCCAACCATGAACAGAGACTCTCCCCACTGTGGCAGGGCAGACTGCAGCTCACAGAAATGTCTGAACTTGAAGCTTAGAATCATCAAACAGTCTCAGATTCAGAGCATTATGGATTTTCAGATTAAAAATCTTCAGCGTGTAAATCTTTGCAAGCATTTCAAAGTTGAGAGGAAAAAAAAAATCCTCTGACTCTCAAACACTTCTGGTCTCAAGCATTTTGTGTAACGGATGCTACCTTGGGTTGGAGCGGAGGGATGTATGCAGCTCTTGAGTCTTCTTGTCCTCCCCCGCCCTCTTTTTTTTTGGTGCTGGAGTGGATGGAACTCAGGACACTGTGCCAGTAGTCAAGTGCTGTGCCACTGAACTCCATCCTCAGCACCAGACTGCCAAATGACTCAATGGAACCCTAGACACAACCCTACAGGACTCTACCTTAATGCGTCTTGATCATTTGCTTAAGATGTGATTATGGACTTGCTTTCCTTTGCTTTTCATAAAAATACAATCTAATCACATTAACACAAGCAAGCAAAACAAAATATACAAAATTCTGTCCCACACGTAAGCAATGACAATCTTCCAAAACACTGAAACAGAATGGAACAAGATAAAAATACCGCTTTCTGACCTCGGAATCTACTTTCATTGTTTACCATTGTCAACTGAATTCTCATTAAGCAAAAAAACCTATGAATAAAAGACTCATTCTGAAAACTATTTTAACCCGCCAGCAATTAAAAAACTGTAAAAGAGACATAAAAAAAAAAAAGGTAAATACAAGAACAAATGTTTACGACAAACTCAATTCTATCAACCAGAATGAAAAGATGCTCAGAGGACCGAAGCCAGGTTCCCAGGTGATGCTCTCTGGCCTCCATGGGTACTTGCACTCACATGTACACACCTATCAAAACACACACACACACACACACACACACACACACTTAAAAATAAATCTTTAAAAAAAGGAAATAAAAATACATAGTATTAGACTCACAGAAACCTGGAGCTATCAACCTTTTTAACTAAGCATCTTCTGGAGAATCCAAGAGCTAATAGCCATCTATCCACATATTACCTATGTGCAGATTTTATCAGTAATAAGTGAAGCTATCAAACAATACATTTCGTGGTCTGCAATACCTCCTGGCATGTCCCACGAACACCTGATGTACACACTGCATGGACCTGGGCTAACGCAGTGCCTTCAGGACAGAATCCACATTACGAACAGGCTATGGCTGGGGGGAAGAGGGGAAGCGTCTGCCACCAAGCCGGGTCTGAGGCCCAGAATGCCCATGCAAGGAGCCGTGTAATCTGAGCACCAAGCGAGCAGGTCATCTGGGGCACATGTGTGCGCTCTGGGGCACACGTACAGGTCCTCTGCGGCATACGCGTGTGCACTCGCACTCAATCCTAAGAAATGTCCATGAACTAACCCGGCGAGTGAAGCTTTATTCCCTCCCCTCGTACAGACCAGAAGGAAGCTCCTGGCAGGTTTCCACACGGAGTAACACAGCAGAAGCACCGGTTGGTGTGACGTCGTACCCCTTCGCCCATATCCATTCAGCTGGAAGGAAGCGCAGGGCCGGAAGTAGCTCCAGGCAATGTGACGCCGTACCCCCTCCCATTCCCACACCCCTTTCTACCCCTTCCGGTATTCTTTTCCCTGCTGTGTGATCCCTTGTTCGGCCGCCGGAACGAAGCGTAGGGCCGGAAGTAGCGCCCGGTGGTGTGACGTTGTATCCCTTTCTACACCCGTGCCCGCCTTGTTCGGCCACCGGAACAAAGCGCAGGGCCGGAAGTAGCGCCTGGTGGTGTGACGCTGTACCCCTTCCTACACCCGTGCCCGCCTTGTTCGGCCGCCGGAACGAAGCGTAAGGCCGGAAGTAGTGCCTAGTGGTGTGACGCTGTACGCCTTCCCACACCCGTGCCCGCCTTGTTCGGCCACCGGAAGGAAGCGTAGGGCCGGAAGAAGCTCCTGGTGGTGTGACGCTGTACCCCTTCCTACACCCCTGTGCCCGCATTAGGCCACCGGAAGGAAGCGTAGGACCGGAAGAAGCTCCTGGTGGTGTGACGCTGTACCCCTGCCTACACCCCTGTGCCCGCATTAGGCCGCCGGAAGCGTAGGGCCGGAAGAAGCGGCGGTGTGCCGCTGTACCCCTTCCTACACCCTTGTGCCCGCCTTGTTCGGCCGCTGGAAGGAAGCGGAGGACCGGAAGTAAGGCTGGAAGAAGCGCCTGGTGGTGTGACGCTGTACCCCTTCCTACATCCCTGTGCCCTTATCCTATTTGCGGACCTGTTCGGCCTCCGGAAGTAATTGTAGGGCCGGAAGTAGGGTGGGAAAAAGCGCCCTGCAGCGTGGTGACGCCGTACCTTCCTGCGGTATGCCGTGCCTATTCCTTCCCACACCCCTCCTGGTAACCCCTGCGCCCCACCGCGACGTGGGCCCCGCCCCCTGGCACTCACCTTCTCCCAGCCCAGGAAGGCCCGCAGGCAGCTCAGCACCTCGCCCCTGGCGCGCTGCCTGGCCACCAGCTGCATGGCTTTACCAATCACAGACTGAGACAGAAACACCTCGTGCCACATGTTTGCAACGAACAAAGTCAGTTTCTCAGACTCCGGAAAATCTATGAGAAGAACACAGTAGATGCGCCTTGACACGTAATCAAGTGAACTGGACACACACTCACTGGGCTCTCGGGGGCCAGGCTGGGCTGGTGGGGGCGGCCCGGGAAGCTCTGAGCTCAGCACCATCGGAACTGTTCTCCCCCATGATCTTTGGCACACGGCCTCTTTTTTCAGTCCTGTTATTCTTACACTGTAGTCCAGACTGGCCTCAAACTCTTGGCAATTCTCCTGCCTCAGTCTCCCATGTGCTGGGATTAATTATGGTGTGAGCCACCGCACCACACACGTTTTTAAATTTTAAACCTAGTACAAATATATAAAACAGTGTAGAAAAGGTGGTGTGTGATCTTCCAAAAGAGAGGGAAAGACCTCTTCCTCCAAATTCTTCAGATTCAGAAGTCTCCTGTTTGGTACATGTTATCACAAGACAATTTAATGCATTTGCATAGGTTACTTTCAGCAGGCAAACTTTTGTCTGGAGTAGTTTACTTATTGTGTAAATTCTGAAGGACAATACTGCTGTTGAAAATTCTATACTTTGTATGTCTCCCATGTCTCCTTCTAAATTTAAATGAACTTTACAAATAGTAACCTAAACTCTTAAGTACAGAGTTGGATGAATTCTGTCAAATAAACTCATATAATCATCAGCAGACTCTGCTACATTCTTAAGTCTGACCAAGGTCATACAGATCAGTGCCTGTTCTCAAATACATGCTAATCATCAGCATTCTATGTGCCTGCCCAACTCTGCCTAACGACTAAGCTCCAATAGGCTGCTTCACACACAAGAAGCCTGTTCCTTTTGTACAGCCAAGCAGTATCAGTCTGCTTTCCAGTCACTTGCTGATGAACACTGATGAACATGTTTCCAGTTATGGGCCATTATGAATCAATGCATCATACACAGCTGTGCTCTAAAACCTGTGTAAGGATGTCTATTTTTACTGGATGTGTACCTAGGAGTGGAATTTGAGTGGATAATGAAGGAATGCCTTAATTTTGTTAAAAAGATCAGGTTTCCAACAGTCATATGCCAGTCAGTGTGCATCTTGTCCTGCTCGTCATGAAGGCACAGCTGTTTGATTTTCTTTGTTCCACTCTGTGTGTTATTCTTGTGTATTTGAGAACAGTGAGTGAGTGCCTCAGAGCAAACTTGTGAGCTGTTTTGATCTGCTGCCTTCTAAGCCGGTCTATCTGACGCATCTCTTCTCTTCCCAGGACGTCTGCACACGCTCCCTCTCCTGCAGGTCTGTCCTCACTCCTCAGCTGTAAACTGTGTGTGCTCCTTCACACTCAGTCCTGGGACAACGGAGAGTTTCTTGGCCCCCATGGAGACTATCAAGCCCACCTTCCAAAGCACAGATTGCCAATACTACATTGTTCTGAGGTGGGGGACAAACAGGAACAAACTTCCATCCTTTTAGGTACAATCTAAAGGAAGAGAGCACAGAATGAATTGTTCCCACAAGGAAAAGTAAGTACCACGAAGACAAAGGAAGGAGACTACAGAACACGGATGACCAAGGACATCCATGAAGCAACAGGGTGGGTATTCAAAGAGCAAAAACCTCAGTCAGAGTGAGCTGTGATTGGGTAAGAACAAGACATCCATAGGCCCGGCCAGTCTCAGCCCTCTCCCCTCTGCTGCCCACCACATGCTCCTGTAATGGGACCGCGTGCTTCTGTAATGAGACCACACTCGCCTGTCCATTCCACAGCCACACTTGGTTCATACCCCATGACATGTTGCTAACAAATGGAGAGATGGCTCAGTGGTTAAGAGCACTGGCTACACTTGCAGAGGCCTCGGGTTTGATTCCCAGGACCCACATTGTGGCTAAAAACCGTCCAGTTTCAGAGGATCTGACATCCTCTTCTAACTTCTGTGGGCACTGCATGACACAGGTGCACTTACACACATGCAGGCAGGCAATAAGCTCATACACATAAATAAATATAAAAAAACGAATGACTGGAGGACAGACACAAACAGCAAGGGGAGCTGGAGCTGATCGGGTTCGAGTTCATACTACTGTATAAACTCATGTTAGATGGTTCATAGCACTTCTAAATCCAGCCCCAAGGGATCCAATGCTTTCTTCTGGAGTCTGCAGGGACTACACATACCTTCAGAGACACACACATATACACCTAATTAAAAATAAGTATCCAGCTGGGTGTGGTGGCGCATGCCTTTAATCCCAGTACTTGGGAGGGAGAGGCAGGTGGATCTCTGTGAGATCTAGGCCAGCCTGCTCTACATAGCAAGTTCTATGCTAGCTGGGACTACAGGGAGACCCTGTCTCAAAACAAAGAATAAAACAAAATAAATACATATTTTTAAAAGAAAAAAAAAACACAGGCAGATTTCTATTGACTTTCTGATCTATAAGGTAGCATCTGTGTACCTTTCCCCAGTTTGTGATGATTGACATCTGTTGCACTGAAGAATGAGTCCCACCCTGCATCCTGAATAGAGACTGAGGAAGTAGTACTGTGGGGAAGTGAACTGCAAACAACACTGTGCCTTCACCTCCTTTGACTGCTCGGAGATCCTTCTCTCCTAGAGGCACAAACCTCACAGCTCTTGCCCTTCAGCCTGTGGCAGCCATGTGTCTGGGCATTTAAAATGTCCCCCATATTTTATAACAATTATGTCTGAGTGTGAAGCAGCAACACAGAACTAAAGCAAACACACAGGAGACGCACATGCTGACATGAGAGGGAATTCTACTCAACACTAGGTGCGCTTGGGGTTAGTTAGGTCACTTATCCCAACACATGCACAAAACAGTATTTTTAGATACAAAATCGACTGAAAAAGACAGATGCAGGAGTAAGATGAGAAAAAGACTCCATCTAAACATACCTTCCTTCAGTAGACTGTAACAGAACAAGCGGGCTCTCTCCAGGTCTCCAAGTTGCCGACAAACACCCACATACACCCTGCAGAGTGCATGGATGTAATTGTGGTCCATAGACATTTTCTGAATTTTTAGTTCTGAGAGAATAGAGCGAAGTAAGTACTCTCCTAAATGCTGGACAGAAAAAAGGAGTTATCTTTAGTGTGTCAAAGAATAGCTGTACCAGCTATAATTAAGAATTTATTAGACAAAACTTACACAGTACCCTAGTATCCCTGTACCCCAAGGTAGCCCGGCATGGTGGCCATGGACACAGGAAAAGGTGAGAGCTCCCGAGCCTATGTATTGAGGATGACCATGCTCTAGGTGCCACACAAGTCTGAACACACCTGCTTGCCTAAGACAGAGCAACCAAACCATCACCTCTTGCTCTTCTGCCCAAAGAACTCCTGATGGGAGGGAGCACGTGCACTGAACTGGTTTCTAGCCTCTCACTTGTTCTACAGCTCAGATTTTAAAATATCGGGCAGTGTGAGCTCTGACCTGCAGGAGGAGCATCGGTGACAACAGCCCACTCTTACACCCTTTAGGCTTTCTGAAAGCAAGCTATCAAAACCAAACGGTATTTAGACCGCAAGGCCTCCAAGGATGTAAAGATCAGCTCTGAAGACCCACTGGGCACTGGAACTGCTGGATATTTAGCAAACATAAAACTACAGCATCCGGATGAGCTGTGCATTTAATTTGTACCATCCTCTTCCTCCCAAGTGGAAGTTCCTACAGGCTTTCTGTAGGACTGTCAAAACTTCTTAAAGTGTACGGACCGCTATTCCAACAAACGCAAGGTCTGCTCTGTGACAGCAGTCTGCTGTGAGGGAGTCACACTGGAAACCTTTAAACACGCCAGCATCAAGTGGAAATATGCAACTATAGTCCTGACAGATGGTTTCCTATAGAATCTTATGGTTACTGAACACAAAGTTTGAAGCCTTTCTTACTGTATTTCAAATCTATAAAACACTGGCTTAATGTTGACAGGGACAGTCTTTGGTGTCACTAGCACTGGCTAGCCCTGCTGAGGACGTTCCTACCTTGTTTGTTGTGCTGAACTCATAAACGACCTCTTTCTCTTGATCCCTCATTACAGGCTTTTTGGAGATGTTTCCCACATACACATGACTGCGAATGACAGGTAGCAGGTCAAAGCAGGACTCGGCAATCTTCCTCAGTGCCCGAGCTACGGCTGTGCTGTAGGACTCTGCCACCTCGTTTAAGGGCAGCTGTGTTGCCGGACTGCAGGCTGGGGCAGCGCTTTGCTGCTCTTCGGCTGTGACAACTTCAGTTTGAGGGGTTCCTTCTGGGGGCTCCTCCCGGAGTCCTCCTGCCACGGCCCTGGTCTCTGACTCCAGAGACTCACTGTCCAGGCGCAATCTTTTAGCACTTCTCAGAATGGATGCCGACAGTGTTCTCTTCCCACCGACATCCTGCTGAGTACCCAAATCTTCAGACTTACCTTGGCCAATGTCACCAACAGAGCCGCCCCCCGTTTTGACGAAAGCAGTCGATGTTGAGGTGATGGCTTTGAGTCCTAGCAGAGCACTGACACGCCCCGGCAACACCTTTCCATCTGCAGAGCCTCGAGTCAACTGCATGTTCCCTTTGAGAAGGCTGAGGGTCCGGGCCCGGGCAGACAGCTCCGGGTACATGGTGTCGAGGATTTTAACAGAATTCTCCTGCGGTGCTCCCACTGCACGGCCAGGCGCATGGGGTGGTAGTCGGCCAGGCACTGGAAGCGCATGCTTTGGTGTGGCTGCACAGAACTGCAGAGGAGAGGACACCACCCTTCCAGGGGCTGCTGCAGTGCACGGGGATGGAGAGGGACCGGGTGGGGAGGCCTGCTGGAGCTCCCCCGGCCATGGAGATGGCATAGGAGGCACTGGGATTTCACATAAAGGGGAGATGGGACCAGCAGGTGAGGACGGGGAGGATGGACTAGAACTTGATATCAGTGGAGACAGTGCTTGTGACCTTCTTGGAGGTGTGGCTATCAGTGGAGCAAGCAGCGGAGGCAGTGGGGGCCCCACCTCTTGACGGATCTTGCTCAGAGTGTCAGGACAGTCAGTGGGCGTGGATGTGTCCGCATTTGCCACAATGGGCTGCATTTGGCCTCTTGGTGTCTTGGCACTTGCTCTTGTCCCCAAAGCACCCTGTGGGGCGTCACCCTGTGGGGCGTCACCCTGTGGGGCGTCACCCTGTGGAGCTTCCCCTCTGCTGAGGCCCGAAGTCCTTGCTGGCTTGCTCGATGGCTCTTTGCTGGCAATCTTTGATCGGTTCTTACTTCTGGCAAGTGGCTCCAACTTCCAGTTACAGTACGTGTGATCAGACACAGCGTTCTCGGTCTCAAGTGTCTGCTTATAGATCTGAGAGCTGATCCAGATGCTGGGCTTCACAGGCCTGTTGCGCAGACGGCTCTTATCAAAGTGAGCAGCAGAGAGGCTGCCATCGCAGGGAGGTTCTCGCAGTGCCTCCGGAGACTTCTCCACAGACGTCACGGAAGCAGAGCCTGCAACCAGGCCTCCCTGATCCTGAGCAGCAGCAGCGTCCTCAGGAGTGCCACAGACAACCACCTGTTCCATACCTGGGGTGATGGCAACGCCGCTGATGATGGTCCACTTGTCTCCCTTCTCAATCACGAGATTCTGATCCTTGCTTATGAGGACGTTTATAACTTCTGAGGTCACCGTGGAGATCTGGTACTGGAATGTCGTCCTGGTTCCATAGTCGGAGTTCTGCCCTGATCTTGGTGGGGCTGCAGAGTCAGAGCTCAGGGCCAATGGCTCCCCGGGTTCTATCAGGTCCTCCTCCCCAGTGCTAGGGCAGTCTCTAGTACCAGCCTCACCCTCAGGTCTGCACTGCATGTGCTCAGGGGCAGACCTGCCACTCAGGGGAGAGCTATCTCCAACACCCACATGTGCTGGGAGAGGCAGCTCTGTGCTGTGGGATGTGGGGCTAGATGTTTCCTTGGGTGCAGTGTCTTCCATCCCATCTCTAGCAGCCTGGTTGTTTAACAGCAGGAAATTCCCAATACCCTCACCATAGGCCTCAGGGTTTGTATGAAGCTGTCGCCCAACCTTGGTGAGAACTTCGGACAGTGTTTCCAGAGAACACCGGGCACTCTGGTGAGCACCCTTTAAGGGGTAGTCCTCCTCCAACTCCACCCACTCCTCGTAGAGTCGCCTCCTACACTTTGCTCCTGAGACTTCACTTTGCTTTAATTCTTTGCTCCTTTCTTCTTTGCTAGAACATTCTGAAACAGAGTCCCCTGAACTATAATCCTTTAACTGACAGCTCTCAAAGAACATAACCACCTCCGATGTAGAAAGTTTGTCTATGTCAATAAAGGTATTTATGTTGCAGTCCTGCAAGGCAGAGGTCAAATAGCCTACGTCTGCAGAGGGTCCTGCCTCCGGCTGCCTGGCTTCCATCTCCCCCACATGGCTGGGCGAGTCGCCCGCTGTACCCCACAGCCTGTCTGCCATCACAGCTTCAGCCTCACGCTCGCCCTCACTGCTGCTAAGGGCCTCGCTGCCTTCGGCTTCGGTGTCCTCCTCGTCCTGCTCACGCAGGCCTGTGTAGCAGCAGGGAGCCCCAAGGAGACTGCTTTGGGAGATGGCCTGCGTGTCCTCTTCTGCACTGCCAAACACCGAGGAACAAACAGTGCCTGCGGAAAGGCGGCTTCCGGGAAGAGCTCCACTTGGTGCATGCTGTAGAGTGCTAGGAGAATCAGGTGCAACCCCTCGGGCCTCAGTGCTCAGTCGGCGGGTGTCTCCAGGGGGCGCCTGTTCTGTAGGACAGTCTCCTGGCACTGCCACCTCAGTCGGAAGCAGTCCCCCACTCTCCAGCCTGCTGGTACCTGCCACGGTGGTACACGGAGACTCTGGGGGCTTGTGCATCCCTCCCTGCAGTGAGGGCTCTCTGATGGCATCTTGGCTTGGCACAAGGCTGTCTTCAGACGAGAAAGATAACTTACTATCTGTGGAATCATCAAAATTTCCTGTTGCTAAGGACCCACTTGGAGAGTCAAGGTCTGGTTTTCTCCAAGACGTAGAAACTTCTGGAGAAGGGCTTCTCTCCACAGCCACATCCCCAACATTCCGAGCCACAGCATCCCTGTCCCCAGCACTCTTTGCTATCGATGACACAGTACTTGTTTCCTGCTCATGGTTGTCTGTAGCTGAGGCTGGCTCATTCCCACGTGGTCTCCCGCGCTCCAAGCTGGTACTCTGAGCCTTCTTGGGCCCTGCCTGCTTTGTTATGACAGACACCTGGTTGGGCAGCAAAGCAGCAGCCCTGGATTCCAACAGAATGGCGCTCTCCCTAGGTTCAAGCGTGGTGGTAAATCTGCTACTCTGTGAGGCTGGTGCTGCCGTTTCTAGGTGAAGCCCAGTCTCTTGTGCGTGTCCTGAGGTAGCTCTAGGACTGTCCTTACCACCTCTCCTTAATATCTCACTCTGGTGCCATGATGGGTTTTTAACAGAAGCAGAGCCTCTCCTGATCCAGGAGGCCTGAGAAGACGCTAATGGTGCCAAGTCTGACCTGTGCGGTGCAAGTCCAGCGCCTGGGTCCTGGCCTTTACAGCGCCTGCTCTCTGCTGCCTTCTGAAATACTGACTGAGGGAGAGAGGACATTCTGGTCACGCCTTTTAATTTTAAACGCTCTACCTTGCTGTTCTTTTGATCATGACAATCAGATGTTCCCAAGTCTAACTTGGGACTCAATGCATACGAGCTGCTCTCTGGGGCATCTTCTTGCAGAGATCGCTCTGGTGGCTCAGAGTGCAGAAGGAATGTGTTTGAAGTTCTAGGCTGTGACTTTTGATCTGAAAGCTGCAGTTCCATGGGGAACAGCCTTGCTGGAGTGCCTATACCAACACACTCTAGCCGTGAAGACTGGGGATCACTGCCAGCAGACACTGGTCCCGAGGCAGAAGAGGAAGAAAGGCCTGCCGAAACACCCGCACACACTGCAGCTCTGGGGCTGAAGGCCTGGGGCTCGGGTGACTCTAAAGTGGACCTCTGCACATCTTCTCTTTCCTTTCTCTGAAAACGGCCAGAGCCAGTTACACGGTGCGGTTCAGAAGCAGTTTCATCTTTAAGTGTCCGCTTCGTAAACACGGGCTGGGCAAAGTCCAGCACTGCTGACAACAAGGTTTTCCCCTCAGAGTCCCTCAGTTCACTCAGCATCCTCTTGCCAAGCGGGGAAAAGCACAACTTGGACTCCCCAGCCACTGCCTGCTTCCTCCCAGAAAGGCTTCCAGATGCCGTCTCAGCACACACACTCCCAGTGGGTTGATGCCGCACTTCCCCGGCCTGCACAGACGCAGCCATAGTCCCGGCCACCGCCTGTCTCTCTGTCGCATCTAAGGTGTCTCTTTCTCCAGCTCTCAGGAATCCAGGTGATGGCCACTGCCTGCCCTGAGCTAAAGTGGCTGCAGGCTCCTCCAGCGCAGCTCTTAAGGTATCAAATCCAACGTGTGTCCCTCTGCTTAGAGCAAAAGCACTTAGAGACTGCACAGCTTCCTGTGGCCTGGGTTTTTCCGCCCACTTATCACTCCTTTTATTTTTTCCAAATAATCCAAAGTAACCCTGTGATTCAGCTGTGTCCTCTTCCAAAGCAGACTCTGCAGAGTTTCTGAGTGGGGCAGAGTCACCATCACTGGAATCCGCGCATTCTCCAAAGTAGGTTTCCTTGAAATGATACAAAGCATCCAGTTAGATTTCCCACAGGCCACACGGACCATCGGCAGCAACTAAATGCATTTCAGAGAGTGCTGCTTGAAGAGTCCTCACAATGCTACCTGAGAAGGGTGGCCAGGCTCTGGGGTAGCCCTCTCCACCCAAGTCCTGAAGAAGCGAGTCCTTCCCAGAAACCCACCTACTCGGTGATCACCCATTTCTAACGTGCCTCCAAGCCCCGTGCCACTCAACTCTCCAGTATTTCTACCTCTAAGCTCTCCCTGCCCTGTATGCTGAGCTGCTCAAGAGGCTCTGCTCCTTCCTGAAGGTTGTCGCCCCAGGCTCTACAGCCCCTAGCTCTACTTGCCAGGTGTCACACTCAAGCCCAGGCTAGTGCCTGGGCCAACCATCAATTTGGGGGACTGTGCACAGTTCCTGCAGCACTGCTCATACCAGTGGTGCCCCTTACTCAGTTGTCTCCCCACCCACCCTGCCCTGCATCCAGTCAGAACTCGCCTCTCCTCCAGAACCTTCCACATTCCCAGCCAGTAATTTCCATCTGGGTCAACTCCCGCGACCTCTGCCACTGACTCCATATCTCCACAGCCCCAGGGGAAGGGAATTGAGACTGACAAGTGCCCAAGCAAAGCTGCTCCTGTGGTACCAGCCCCCCACCATCCCCCTCCTGAATTTACGAGGCCATTTCTTGGCTTTCCTCTCCATTCCTTCCCCTACTCTAATGTGTCGGTAGGCAACTGCCCAGGGTCCCCCTGGACTCCCATTTTTGCCCACACCACACATTCTTACTGAAATCCACCAGAGCCATGGACACCCACGGGTTCTCCAAGCCTCAAGGCCACATCTATGTCCAGATGTTACAACCTGGTAACAATGAAGGGTTTCCCTGCTTTTGGACTGTTCTCACTCAGTCATATGGTGACTAGGCTGAGACTTTAAAAGAAAACCTCCCACAGCCTGTGCCCTTGGATTCATTAAGGACCCCATCTCCCTGAGGATAGCACGGAAGCTCCTTATGACGACTGTCATGGCCCTTCTGAAACCATAGCACCTAGCTAGGTGTTCAGAATACAGGAGGCCAAGTCTCCCGAAGGAAGAACCAAAAATGGCATGCAGATCCCCCTTCACGGAGAACAACTTCCTACGAAGCCAATGGAAGCTTTCTACGGCCACGGGAAAGATGAAGACCACATCTGCTGGGGGTGGGGGGAGTTACAGCATCTGCTGAAGGAATTGGATACAGCATCTGCTAAGGGGGGGGGGGGGCCTACAGCATCTGCTGAAGGAGTGGGCTACACAGCCAAAGACCACAGACAGCACATGGAGACCCTGTTTTTAGAAGCTCTGATGAGACACACCGCATTCCTACATGAAACATAATTCAGTGGTGTTTAGAGACAAATGAAAACCAACCCACACAGTGAGGAAAGGTACACTGTACATGCTGACCCACAAAGCCCTGGCTTGTATCACTGCACAGTAAGATCAGAGAAAGTTACACTTTACCAGCAGCTTTTAAAACACCATGGACACAGGACCAACACATCCTCATGGACTTAAAATTCAGAAAACCAACTCACTGGTGCCAGAGCAGAAGGTAAGGGGCCCAGGTGTGGTGACAGCACTGGAGGGGGCGAGGGCACTGGAGACAGGAGAGGAGGGGGTAGTTTGAAGAACTCTATGGCAGCCTGAAGATCATCATCATCGAACACGTGTCCATGGTCAGCAAAGCTGGTCCTGCCCTCGTCTTCGGGAGTCTGCACAGAGACCTCAGGACGCGACTCCCTCGCAACAGCATGCAGGGCTCTAGGACCTGCTTCACCCGGCTGCCCCTCTGCACTGTCACAGGAAGTGTAGTCACCCTCTATCTCCATGGACAGCTTTGTGAGACAAGTGTGTACATCTGAGGGCCCAGCAGGACTGCCATGTGCTGGAGGCAACGCATCATCTTCCCCAGAGTGTCTGGATACGCGGTTTCCTTTGGAAGGTTTTTCTGGGTGGGAGAAGGGAAGAAGTACTTACCATATATTCAATAGTATTGAGAAAAATTAATAAAATAGTTACTAACAGTTCAAAATGCTAGCAGCATTAAAAAGTCAGCAACTTCTAAAATTATCCTAGTAGGGGGCTGAGAGATGGCTCAGCAGTTAAGAGCACCGACTGCTCTTGCAGAGGACCTGATTTCGATTCCCAGCACCCATATGGTAGCTAAGAACTGTCCTTAACTCCAGTTCCAGGGGAATGTGATGTCCTATTCTGACCTCCGTGGCACTGCACGACACGGGTGCACTCACATACATGCAGGCAATACACTCGTACACATAAAATAAAAATAAGAAATAAAATATATTTAAAATTATCTTAGTAGAATGGGGCAGGAATGCAAACTGGGGAGCAAGTCGGCCCCACCCCAACCCAGGCACCTCAGGGCAGAAATCTTGCTGTGTCCCTCACATATGGAGCTTTCCTTCAGCAGCAGAAAGCAGCAGAGAAACAGGGCTGTGCCCAGAAGCTGAGAGGAACACAGTCTTCTCTCTGGAAAGCAACCCATGTCAAGTCTGCCGATAACTCTTCGGCACACAGCGAACGAAACTCCAGTTCAAGACCAGTGGCTATAAGGTTAGGCTTTGGGGGAGTCTTGACTTGGTTGAACTCTAGTTGGTAATGATTTACTAGCCAAACAATAGGGACGAGACCACTATATCTATTATAGTTCAAGCTGTAAGCACTGTACAAAGGATCCAGAGTTCTCTGGAGAAGTGGGCACAGAAAACAGACGGACAGCCGAGACTGGAGCATCTTCCATGACAGGAAAGTGGTCGAAGCAGGGTGAGCATACACAGGGGCATGAGAACCACTCCAAAGCAGCTCCCGTCACACAGGCGAACAGTTATCGGGGCAGCATGAACTACAGAGCATGGAGAAAACAGTCCTGACCATACCACACGCACACGCAGGCAGAGGGAACGGCTCTTCCTTAGCTGAGAATTCTCATCACTAAATGCAGAAGGAGTGACACACAAACACCAAAGGCAACACTGAGGCAGCACTTGAAGGGGAGGAGGTCCACTGTGGACACCACGTCTGGAGGGCAACAGTCAGTGCAATACAGCACATCACCCACCCCCAGCACACAGCCCTGAACAGAAATGGATTTCTGGATGGGACCTGGTATCAGTGATGTGCTCCAGTCAGTTAGGAGGACTGGTAAGGATTCCAGTAGAATTCTTTGCACTATTTCTGTACCTACACTCAGGTGGAAAAAGAAAAAAAGGCAAAGGCTGACACTCTGGTAAGTAAGGTCCCAGCAGTGTCACACCTTCCCTTTACCCCAGAGAAGTTAATGTAAGCAACAGGCTCCCCGAAAGCACATTTTTAAGTGAAAATGTATCAGGAGAAAGACAGCCCTTTTAATAACACTTTACGTTTTAACATAAAATCAAGTTCTGGAGCTGAGAGATGGCTCAGCGGTTTGATTCCCTGCACCCACATGGTGCCTAACAACTGTCTATAACTCCAGTTCCAGGGGATCTGACGCCCCCTTCTGACCTCCACAGACACTGCGTGACACAGGTGCACTTACATATATGCAGGCAAAACACTCATACACATAAAATAAAAATTAGATTTTTTTTTTTTTAAATCAAGTGCTTCAAATGGGACTACTGAATGGTACAGAAGGCACGGGCAGGTAGTGGGATCAACTCTAAAGTACAGAGAGGGACCTTGGAGTTTCAAGTGCCACCTACCTGCTGTCACGGCAATCCAGACAGTGAACTGAAGCATCTACTAAAAAGAACCAATCCCACATGCCACTGTGTATCTGACAGGTTCTGGCCCTGGCAGAGCAATCAGCAGCTTGCCTGTCCATGCCTCTGAGGGACTCTGACCTCAGATGGGTTTGGGAGGACAATGCAGTGCTCCTGTTTCTACTGACAGAGCACTTCAGTACCATAGTGGCTAGTCTGCAGACGTGTAAAGAACACGTGAACTAAGAAGCACTTCTGTATAATGTGGTAGAGCCATTTTCTTCCCTTCCAGTAAGAATGACATCTATTTCCAACCAAAAATATGAGTAGACTGTGAGAACATGGTAGAATTTCTCCACAACATCCTTCTCCAACTTAACGTGTCTAGGCAAAGGAAATGGAAAAATATACGAAAAGTTAATTGCTGGTGGATCAATCAAACTCATGAAAATGGTTTTTAAAACTGCTTATGCTTCTGAGAGCTTTTCCAGACTTGTCCTAGTGAGCCCTTTCCATCACCTCTCCATAACCCTATCTCAGCTCTCAGGCCCTCCAGGGTGGTGAGGATCCTCGCACTCCGGACTTGCAGGGTGAGTTTTTCACACCTCTCAGAATCTCGGCCCTTAGGCCTGCTCCAGTTATTAGGATCCTTGAGGGACCCAAAACTCTGAGCTCTCCCAGCCTGACCTTGCCAACCTGTTCACCTAGGAGACGCCTAGGCTACGCTGATAGTCCAGGACTATGGAGTCAATTCTAGAATCTCATCTCAAAAGATATCCCTAGCTGAACCTGAGACTACATTTTACACCTCATCTGTACATCAACTGAATGCCAAGCACTACTCAGCTGGCCATAACCTGACACAAGTTGGAGAAACAGCAAACAGTGATGCAAACAACCATTCACAATAGATGAGATTGTCTATCCATACCAAGAAACACCACCAGCAATGTAAGCCCAGATGCATAGGCGTCACCAAAAAACACCAACAAGAATAACCAAGATATTATGTCTCCTCCGGAAATTAGCACCCCATCACAATGTGTCCCGAGAAAGGCATCCTGGTGGATACACAAAACAATGGTTTCAAAATAGCGATTATGAGTATGTTCAAGGAACTGAAAGGAGAGGAGTAATGGGCTGAACGGAGACCATGACATACAGTGAATGAGGTAACTAACACAATTCAGAACATGAAACTAGAGTTCGATAAAGAAAACTTGAAAAAGTCAGGAATGCAAACAAAAAAGCTCAGAGGAACATGTACAAAGGAAGGGAGGGAACAAGCAGAGAGGGTCAGACCTGGAACACACTGGGGGAGGGGGTCACTCAGAGAGGAGGGCAACTCCAAACAAACGAGGCACAGAGTATGTTAAGATCCCTGGGACCTTGTAAGAAGACCAAACCTATAGATCACAGGCAGAGAAGGAGGAGAAACCCAGGTCTAAGGCGCAGAAAATATCTTTAACATAAGAAAACGTCCCAAATCTAGGGAAAGAGATCCTAGTAAGGTACAAGTGGCTGGCAGACAGTACGTAGACAGGACCAGAAAAGAAACTCAAGTCATATAATAGTCAGAACACTAAAGTGCAGAACAAAGAAAGTATGTTGAAAGCTGTGAGAAAGAGCAAGTCACATACAAAGGCAGGCCATCAGAGTAACAGCTGACTTTTCAAAGGAGACTAAAAAAGCCAGAAGGGCTTGGACCCACGTCCTGCAAGTCATGAAGAGACAGCTGCCAGCCCAGACTGCTAAACCCAAAAAAACGATCACTTCGATTGAAGGAAAAAAACTTTCAATGATTAAAAGCAGATTTAAGGAATTTATGTCCTCAAAACAGCTCTAGAGAGAATATTCAACAGAATACTTCAGTGTGAAGGGAGGACTAAACACTCTCAAGAGGGCACAAAAATAAGTAACTTATCCCAGAATACTAAACCAAAAAAGGTCTAAGAAAACAGCACTACAACACCAACATAACAGAAATTAATAAACATTGGTCAATAATAACTCAATATTAATGGTCTCAACATCCCAGTAAAAAGACAGAGTGATTGGATTAGAAAACAGGATCCATTGATTTGTTGCCTCCAGGAAACATACCTCACCACCAATGATCAACACCACCTTAGGGTGAAAGGATGGAAAAAAATTAATGCGTCTCTCAACTTTCACCAGAGACACTTCCTTATACAGTAGATGGTGATTAACACAGAGACCCACAACCAGCCAACATGTAGAGTAAGAGGCTGCAGACTGCTTATCACTGAACAGGACACCTGTATCCAATTCCTGCCTCCCAAGGCTCACGGACCATTGCAGAAGACAGGGCAGAAAGGTCTGTAAGAGCCAGAGGCAGTGGCTCTTTCTCACAGGGAAACAGTTCTCCAGACAGCTGGGCAGTTACACATGAACTCACAGCAACGGTGACAGGATGCACAGGGCCCACAAAAGCTCAAAGCAGACAAAATAGACATGGGTAAGAAACCCC
This sequence comes from Nannospalax galili, assembly GCF_000622305.1. NCBI lineage: Eukaryota > Metazoa > Chordata > Mammalia > Rodentia > Spalacidae > Nannospalax > Nannospalax galili. The sequence continues at coordinate 779,574 of NW_008339846.1, read as the reverse complement.
CACCCCGACTTGAGAAACTACTGACAACAGGTAGCTGCTGGGAAGGGGAGAGTTAGTCTCTCTGAAGGGTGCTGACTCTTGGCAGGTTGACCCGGCTCCAGTGGATGAACCCACACTGAAAGGCATTTGGGGACACAAAATGACTCTATAACCTTTATTGACATATATAAATATATGCTGGGATCAAAAGTTCCACTGAAAGGAATGCAGTCTGCACAGCCCGACAAGTGCCCTCCATTCCACACCGTTCTTACACTGCTGGCTCTGAGTTGGCAGACTGAGGGCTGCAGTAACCTGTGATGAACACTTTCACTTTCATACCTGAACTGTGCTGCTGCAAACCTCTCTCACCTGGGACATGCCGGCTGCCTTCCCCAGGTAGCCTGTGTGCTGTGTTCACGCAGAGCCATAGCTCTTTCAGGAGCAGTTTCACTTTTCCTGTGAAAGGGCAAAACATCAAAGTCAGATCACTTGACTGAGCCCACACAAAGCCCAAACAACCATGTGAAACAGCTTATTACCAACTTAGGAAGCATCCTGAGGGCTTCCTGACACTCAGCCACTGTGTACAACTCAGTAAATTAGTAACAAAAAACTAGACGATGGATTTGCTAAAAATTAAAGACTGCACAGGTTTGCTCTTTTTCTTTTCTTCAGGAGGAAGGACCAAGAAAATCAAATCGTCTGTTATCGAAGGGTTCTGGCGCCTTTCTCTAGTCACAGGACAAACAACCTTGTATGTGAAACACTGATAAAGGATGACAACACAATCTAATTAAAACTCAACTGGTAGTAACCTTAAGTATCTGGTAATTCGAGGCCACCTCAAAGTGCTATTACGGCTTCCTTAAACTAAGTTTCTACGTAAACATTTATTGAAATCAGTAAAATCTTTAATCTAGGTAAAGAAGATTGAGTAGATCAACCTTTCACCTTAAAATATCTCTGGGTAATCAATCACAGATTTTAAAACAGAGTAGTCCTGTTAAGGAAGGAAACCCAGTCACTCCGAAAGGGGTCCACAGAGAGGGGAGGGAGAAAGGCACTGAGTCCATCTGAACAGTTGGCCTGTTAACTTTCCCTAGTCCAGATCAGCCTGGTTACAACTGTGTGAAGTTCTAGAAGTCTAAGTTCCAATATTCTGTGACTGAGTAACTTATCTATATTGTAATTTAACCTACCAAATACAGCCTGCTTCCAAATACTAGAATTCCTTTGCCTAAATGGCCTGACTGGGATCCTGGCTTAGTACGTATACCCAAAGCAGCAAACAGGAACCTTGAAAAAAAAAAAAACAAAAGCAAAAAAAAAAAAAAAAACCAAGCTACTTTCCAACCTCAAAGTAGCTGATCACCAGAGCTCTGCCTACTCCTAGGGATGGTAGCTGATCATCAGAGCTCTGCCTACTCCTAGGGATGGTAGCTGATCATCAGAGCTCTGCCTACTCCTAGGGATGGTAGCTGATCACCAGAGCTCTGTGGCATCAGTGTTCAGTTGAAAAGATAAAACATCATTCAATCAACGCTACACCTATTGTTAATCCTTTAAAATGCTTCTATCACAAACTCAAGTCTTGTGATTTTCCTGACTGCTTCCACTCCCCTGACTGTGTGTGAACAAAATGCATCTTTCTTTATGACCCGGTTATAGGAACACTGTTATTATTCTAACACCTACTTCCCCTCATGAGCCGTGACCAGCCATCCACTCTTTTCCACTGAATGCCTTGCTGGATTTCAAGTGACACTCGCTATAAATATGTCTGGGATGACTGGCATTCCTATGCTCTGAGCCTTCTCACACAGGAAGGGGTTGAGTGATTACTGCAGAGCTTGTAGCTCTACAGTCCCACTCTCCTGTGGACGCTGCACTGCCCCAGGTCTTTAAATACCAACGACTGAAGCACCATTTGTAAACAGCTGCAGTACTCCACTCATCTTCCCGCAGGGCAATGGCACCCTGGGGGGTCACGGCACATCCCACAATTGTGTCCCACACAGCTTCCAATTCTGTTTCCAAGGGAGTCTTCTGGACACACTTGTCAGAATGCTGAAATCAGGACAAGTCTGATTGGTGTTTACCAGCTACTTGGGTAGGGCTTCCAGTACACACAGACCAGAAGTAACAGGAAGCATTCCTACTTGACAGTGCCGACTTCACTTTGAACGCTTCACTTTTTCCACATTCAATCTTTTTCATCTCAGCAAATTATTTTTAAATTAGAAATGGGCTGAACTGAGTTAGAAGAACCACCTTTGAATCAGTTGTAATATTCCTGAGATAAATCCTTGTCATGGATACTCTGCATGCCAAACAGCTCCTGGACGCCATGCCTTAACGTGGCGTGTAGCTGCATTGTTAGGGGCAGCTCAGGTCTCCAGGGTGTGTGCTGTCACTCTCGGTTGGTTTTGCTGCAAGTAATGCTACTTCAGAAATGCACGGACACCCCGTGCTCTGCTGACCTCTCCAATGGTAAGCTGACAAAGAACACACCGAATTTTCACTGAAGGTTTAGAAGCTCCATAACCACCTGGATCTGCTTGGACATGGAAATGGGACCATTCCTACATATTCCTGTTTGTTTCTGTTCAAGTTGCAACAACCAGGCTGAGTGGATCTGAGCACCTTCTCCTGAAAGACAGAAGGTCCATTTCCTCTACTCTTCACATTGAATACAACACGAGGAACTCAGAACCCTGCCATGTGGAAGAGGAAATTCTCATAGCTTTCACAGTCCACGTGCTGGTTGTCTCTGTTTTTCACCTTGTTTCTGTGGAGTTGCTGCTTCTCCTGCTGCAAAGACCCCGCATTTCCAACAGTCCCGGTGTTCCAGCTGCTTTGCTTTGACTTACGGAGTAGAGGAGATTTTATCAGTACCTTATAAATGATCATCTTGGGGCTGGAGAGATGTTCAGCAGTTAAGAGCACTGGCTGCTTTTGCAGAGGCCCTGGGTGCGATTCCCACCACCCACACAGTGGTTAACAATCATTACTAATCCAGTTCCGGGTGAGTTTGACGCCCTCTTCTGAGCTCCACAGGCACTGCATGACACGGGTGCACTTACATGTATGCAGGCAATACAGTCATACACATAAATGTAAGTATCTAAGGAGTGACCCCTGGCAGCTGTGTTTCGCACAGCTGGGCGTAGGCAGTGCTCACCTCTACTTCAGACACACCGCTCCAGGCTTTTAGTGTACAAGATGTATTCTCTTAATGGTAACTGCCTTTAAGCAACTTCAACATGATCCACGTGGATCTGTCCCCAAGCTTGGATTCTTCGGGCCTCTCTGCTTCCACACTGGTGCTGCTTAAGCTCCTTCAGCCAACGGCACCTTTCTGCTTCCTGTGACTTGAGGTGTATGTCCCATTAGCATGTCAGAGGGGAGCTGTATGTAAGCAGCTGCTGTCCTACCGTGTGGACACACTGCACGCTTCCTCCTCCTGTCTCTACCTTCCCACCGGCTCTGTCCACCCCTCAGAGAGCTCCAGCGACGACCACTGGGATACCAGCTCCATCCTGAGATCTTGTCTTCTGTGTCACCTCTGGGGCTGGCCCTTTTGCACTCTGTTCTTACTCCTCCATTTCATCCAGGGTCACTCAGTCATGTGATTCCAGCAGCCTGTGGATGTGTTCTTAGACATTCTCTAAGAAACTAATTCAGGCTTGAACATTTACTCTTATCCACAATTTAATACGGGTTCCTTGGTCTTCGAGAATCTAAGGGCTTTTTCTTGTCATCTCTCTTTCTCAGATTTATGGTGGACAGTTTGGGCAACACTGATGCAGACAACCTTCTCAGCAACACTTCCAGCTCTGCCCTCCAGCAGAGTGCAGGCTCTCCTCCTGAGTCCTGCCTTCAGGAGAGCGGGCAGAGTGGGGAGTACGTCGGGCTCACATGCTGTGCATAAACGCGTGGGATACAAGTGCTCACCCTTACACAGCCATGACCACCCAGTCACTTAACCTCTATCACATCTCAATCACACTGAGTAGCTACACTTGGGCCACAGTTTCTGGACAAAACCCAAACAACAGTCTCTGTAACCTGCGGGCTGGTACAGCCTCACCCTGATCATTACTGGCGAACGTTAGTCCTCTGCTCTTTCTCCACCTCCCAGTCTTGACATCAGTGAAGCTGCTCTCTTTGCAGCTGTGATCTCGGCTTCTCACACTCCTTAGTCATCTTCTCCAGTGGTGCCTAGCTGCTCAGTTGCCTGGGAAATGCTTTTAGAGACAGTTTCACTCTGTAGCCTAGTTGGTTTCTAACTCAGGATCCTCTTGCCCAGCCTCCCAGCTACTGTACCCAGCAAGAGGGCTACTTCTTTTTATCTGAGCCTTTTCTATTGGGCTTTGGAAGGACCAGTGGCCCTTGAGCAACCCTTATAAAGGAATGTCAATTCAACAAGCTTGTGTCAAATTTATCAGTTTCTTCCCAAAGTTAAGCATTAAGAGAGAAAAGCACTGAGGGATCTTGTAAGAACTAGGGATCAAATGCAAAGTCAACAGCTGACTTCATTTAATTACTTGAAAAAGTAAAATGCAAAACAGACAATATTCTTGTCCTCCATAAGGTGGGTGAAAACGCAACATGAGCTGATCTGACCTGAGATAGTAACAAGCTCTTTGGGGTTTAAAAAAAAAAAAAAAAAAAAAAAAAGAAAATATTCTTTCCCCCATAAGGTGGGTGAAAACCCCACAAGAGCTGATCTTGCCTTAGATAATAAAAAACTCTTTGGGGTTTAAAAAAAAAAAAAAAAAAAAAAGAGAGAAAAAAAGCCAAGGATTTAAGGACGGGAGGGAGGCTTTGAACAGAGCGCGGGGGACAATTCACCTCAACGCTGACCACGGGCTTTTAGGAAGCAGAGACATGTTCCACACAAGGGCACCACGTGCAATACCGCATCAGTGATAGCAACCACCAGCACCCAGGCAGCTGAAAGGTGGGAACTAGCAAAGGCTTAAGGAAAGAAAACAACTTATTTTCTGAATTCAAAAAAATTTAAAAGGGAAAAGGACTTCAAGAGACACCACGCTTGCATAAACTGAAAACTTCTGGTCATGCCTACTTGGAAAAAAGCAGCATCTTGTGGCATTAAAACACCTTCATCTACTATCAAAACATTGAATTTTATCTTCACAAAACTCTTGTGAGACGGAAAAACAGAAATTCGAATTCGTATCTTCATTTTATGGTCTATTTTGTGAACATGAAAAGGAAGTGAGCAACCAAGAGTCAGACAACAGGAGTGTCTGAGCACAGGCCAATCTCTCAGCTGCAAGTCTGAGCTGTCTCACCGGTGTGTGTGGCAGCTTGTGCTGCGACCACCACTGTCCACTTTTCTATGACCTTGCTGGTCTTCTCATCCTCAGAAAACAGTGATCCACTTCTCTGCCTGACTTCACTGCTTTGGCACCCAGGAAATTCAAAGAATTAATCTGATAAATTGTAATCTAGAGAAAAAACCTATACTAACTGAGAAGTATGGAAATTACCTACCTCTCCTCTCCCAAACAATGTTTTTTTGACTCTTTCATTCACATTATTTAATGAGAATAAGTCGGTTTTATGTACAGGTGCATATGTACATGCAAGAATCTAATGACCATCCCAAATAACACAAGGCTCCTTCCAACACAAAGTATCTACAAACTGTAAGTAGTACACAAAATCAAAGCAAAGTGCTGTGTACTCACTTTTATCCACACTTCCATAGGAATCACTTGAAATCTGTGTTCCAACATGTCTCAACTCTAAAAACACAAGGGGAAACAGCTTACAACAAATCCTACACAGCAAAACTGAATTTGCACGTAAGCCCCCACTGCATACTCACCCTTTTCATTTTTCTGTTTAGAGACTTCATCAAGCCTTTCCTGTGTGGGGGGAGGGCGATACCAAGAGTGAGCGAGCTGGACGGGAGCAGACAATGCTGCACATGCACAGGGGCAAGGGAACTGATGTGACGACTAGGGCACCAGGTGGCCCGGGGCCCGACTCCTGTGAGTCACAGCACAGATGCCACAGGAGCCCCTAAGGGATTTCTTGTGCACATTATTTTTTTCAGTACCTGTGTCTTCTTAAATTCTTTTTCGAGTATTTTCTTTTCATTCCTCAGTTGCTTGAAGTCTTGAGTTTGCTTAACAGCAGCCTCTGTGTTTAACAGTGTATCAAAGCAAAGAGAAAAATAATGTATCAACTATAGGGACAATGGACCGCTCAAATGTAATCCGGTGCTGCCTTTTCTCAGAGCTTGGAGACATATGCCACAGTTACTGCACCTTCACTTTTATGAGAGAGGGCTATATACAGGAGTTGTTTTTTTTAAACTCCCATTTATATGAAACTACGTTAAGTGACAAAGGCCTTAAGAATCTTCCACAATAATCCCAAACCTTCCAAGCGGGAATCCAGTTGATCAGGGAGGGTGTGACAGAATTCCTGATTTTCTGCTTTAACCATCAACCACCTTGGGGACTTGAGAACTGCACAGTCCCAGAGTCAGGTGACCCTCCTCTCAGTATGTGGTAAGCATGGGGTAAGATTACCCTCTTCTTCTGTGCTGTGGACAGTGCTATCCTTTCCTGGAATTTCCTTCATCAAGTCAACCGAGCCTAATCCCGCACAGCTTCCTTAGCGACCAACTCTCCAGGGGCTGACAGTTCTCCAGACCTCAGACTGCAAGCACGCTAGTCATTCATTCATTTTTGGTTTAAAGCACCACACAGTCCTCACAATACTGAGAGTCCACCCAGAACTGACACTGTGGACGTGCTTATACAGTAAGAAAGCAAAGTCTCACAGAACAAGCAAGGTTCCTCGTCTCCTAAACAAGGTTGACTTCCCTCAACAGTCGTTACTGTGCCATGTCACTGCCCAGAGAAAAACATTTCTGTCAGATGGAAAATAAAGACCGCCTCAATGGGCAGTGTGTTCTCAAAGCCACACGCGTCACTTCACAAGCACTCTGAGTCTCTTCAACACCTTTCTTTACACACTGGTCTCCACTCACTGGAACGGGAAGGTGATACTCGGAGCTCAGTACTGCCCTGACCGCCTACTGCCAGCACTGGTGAGGAGGTTAGCACACCACCTGTAGGACCTCCGCCCCACTAGCGGCCAGGAGCCCTTTTCAGGCACTAGTGCCCACGGGCCTGACGGAAGTGACCTCTCCCTCACGTACTGAATGGGAAGGCCCCATTTCTGAAGCAGAGCACAGCCAGCATGATGCTGGAAGCCCACTGTGGGAAGACAGTTCAAGACTATGCTGGGCAGAGACAGGGAGGGCATAGCCACTGCCCCTTCCTGATACCATGTCCCCATCTAAATGTACGACAATGGAGAGAAAAGCACAGACAACGGCCCCATTCTTGGTGATGGGCAGTGAGATGCGCAGACCTCACAGACTCCGGTGTGTCTTCACACTGTCTACTCAGAGACTACAAGTCCTTATTTAGGGGGTGTGGGTCCATCGGTGTAAAGCACTTCACAGACATCTGAACTATCTAAATCAGTTTCTTGACATACAAAGTGGTAACCTTTTCTCGTAATCATGGGATTTTAATAGGAAAAAATGAAATACCCACAAAATTGAACTTCCAAAATGAAATAATTTCGTTAGTCATTGTTTTTTTTTACAGCGAAAAATTACAGCACAAACTGTTACTCTGAGCAGCTCCCGCACAGCCCGCAGAGCCCGCACAGCCCATGGCCGTCCACTCACCCTCCAGCTTCTTCACCTTGGCCTCTAGTTTCTTCTTCCTAATAATAAAGTCTGGTTAGTCAGGGGGCAAAAGACAGCATTACCAGAAAAAAAACAAACTCGTTTTTAGTTAGCTTTATCTAACTTTCATTCTCCAGTGCATGGACAACTGGGTTCATTCACGATCGTTCTCATAGTAAAATGAGCCCAGGAAAGAAACTACCCCATTTAACGTGGAATACTTCTAAAGTGGACTTTTAGAAAACATACAACAGGCCTCCTGCAGAGTACCTGCTACACCCAGGCCCTCCCCTCCAGGACAGTGATGGCATCTTTGAGCAGGATGCAGATGTTGGCCCCTGGTCAGGAGCATGCTCGGTATGAGAGGGAAACAGTGGGCAGAGACCTTCTATGTTTTAAGATGGGTTTTGGAAAGTAAGGAAGTTAGGCCTCTGATCATTGCTAAGTCACACCCACAGCCAACAGTTGGACATACGGCCTGGCATATGCTTTGTGAACGGGAAGGAGGGATCACACCTCAATGTAACCAGCAGATGCTTGTAACGGCCAGTTTCATTAATAAGGACAATGGTGGCCCTTTAATACGACCTACCAGAGCAGATGACACCTGTCAAATACAGATAACAAAGACAGGGGCCATAACTCTCTGCACACAAAAGCACAGGTGCAAGCTCACACATGCAGAGACATTAGGGCTTGGGACCGCCTACGCAGTCCTTCTGTAAGAGATGCCCTCTTTATGACCCACGAGCAGTGGATGAGACCACGGTGGAGACCAGCTACGGCAGCACAGCTAACCCATTAGTGTCCACGATGCACGCACGTAAGTAGAGACACCACGATGTACGAACTTTGTAGGTTTAAAAACGAAATTCCTATTTCTCTGGTTTAAAGCACTTACTGAGCGTCACTTCTCAAGCATTCCTCTTTCACACGAGCATATTCCTGATGAGTGTTCTGATATAACTTTAGAGAACTCTAGAAAGGAAACAAATATTGCTTTAATAAGCTAAATTTTCCTGTGTGACAGCAAGTCGTCAGCTGTGAGCAGAATGAGTGAGCAGGTCGTCAGAGGGGAATTCTGAACATTTTAATGCATATGGCCAGACAGAGTTAACAGTATAATCAGACAGAGGTGTACAACTTCACATACTAATTTTAAAGCAATTCCAAATCTTCAAATCAACTAGTTTTAATGCCAGGCACGATGACACATGTCTTTAATCTCAGGACTCTGGAAGCTGAGGCAGGCAGATCTCTAAGACCCCAGCTAGCCTGGTTTACACAGTTAAGTTCCAGGCCAGCTGAGGCTACCCAGTCTCAAAAAAGCAAAAAAGGTTCAAATATCAAATAGCTAATGTTTTCATCTCAGCCAATTAAAATCCAACACAACCTAAGGAAAATCAGAGCTTAGATTTATTAGCGGTCATTACTACTATGGTAAACCATGAAACAAACCATCAGGCAATATTAACCGGGGCACAGATACCCTGTAGCTACTTAGGCCTGGAAGACACCCTGTCCAGTACACTCTGTGTGTGGCATTTATAAAACTTCATGAGTTCTTTAGAAATGAAGAGTCTGACGACTAGACAGGATAACTTATTTCTTCAAGTCCCGGTCACTGAGTGACTAATTAGAGTCTACCACTGAAGTCTACTTCCAAGGTTCACACTTCCTCTTGAGCATGCAACAGATGTTACAGAACCAGGGGTAGATATACCCCAACTCTATGACTGCTTCTGTTTGATCTCCATGCATACCTAATAAAGAGCTTACAGAAATAGGAACACTGATAGGTACTGTTAAGGTACATGAGAAGCCAGGTAACTACACACCCTACTAAAGCCACACTGACAGGAAGACCAGAAGGCAGCAATCTCTCCTGGAAGGACCCAGAGGGGACATAGGATGGGAGAGTGCCCTGACAGCACCATCTTTGCTCAGGCAGTCACCTATCTACGACCTCGGAAGCCTCTATCTGTGAAGTGTACAACACACTCTTAAGATTCCTGTAAGGAGTGTTCCAAAATGTATACAGAAAAGCCTGTTGACAGCATTTTAGGCTGTCTTACAGGGACTTGACTTTTGAAAAAGAGAGCCTCCATGTAAACATATCAGTTTCCTATCTGAAGTGCATGTCTTCTCCCAAGACTCCATCTTGATGAAGTAAAGGAAATGACCTAAAACTCACCTGTAATAACAGGTGACATGTGACTGAAGGATGCACTCTGTGGACCTCAGCAACACTAAGAAACCACAAAGGACTAAGCATGATTATAAAAAAGAATAGACTTTTAAAAAGATCACTCTAAGCTGTCAGGATCATTCAAATTGATTGGCTCATAGATGATGAGAGCAGGTTCCTCAAAGGACAAGTGGACTCTTACCAGAGCAGAAGCTCCCGAGTACTGAGCCCAGCCCATGGTGGCCGTGGGTGGACAACACCACTGAAGGAATCAGTTTCTCCCACACTCTCTCACACAACAATTCACCTACCTCTAAGTTTGAGTATTTGCATGTTATTCCCCATGTAAGACAAGAAGAATTTAAAAAGAATTAATGCAGAGTACATAAAAACCATGAAATTTCACAGCTTTTAGTTTTCTCTACTCATCTCAAAATACATAAGGAAATGCGGTATTCAAGACCTAATAAATCAGGGCAAATCTGCTATCCACCAGGTTAAGGCTATCTATGGGCAATAACACTTAAAAGGTTTGACTGGCATTTGCTCCCCATTAACACATAAAAAGTTCCTGCAGTCCAATTAACAAGCGGCTGAGCCAGTCCTAACATACCAACCATAAACCTCTGTAGGAAAACAGCTTCGGGTACCTTTTTCTCTTCCAGCTCTGCTTTTAAAGAGTCCAGTTCTTCCTGACACTTTTGCAGAGGAGAAATCTTTTGGAGCATCTGTTCCACTTGGTGATGTAGCATGCTATTCTCTCTAAAAATGGACAAGGCATAGACCAAAAGTGGCTAGAGTGAGTTATCAAGTCTGTAATTTGGAACAAAAGACTCCTTAAATGCAGTCTATTTACACTAACATAATCGTACAGCTTCTTATTTTAGGCATAGCAAACATTTTAATAAAGCCGTATCAAAAAGCAACTTGTGAAACAAGTTCAACAGAGCTCCTGGAGAGGCTGCCCAACACCTGAACTTCCAACCCTGAGAGCTCACCCCTGTTTATCCAATTAAGTGATATACAATCAGGTATATAACCACATTTTGACTTTTAAGTCATAACTTTAGTTACAGCATAAAACATTACAATTTTATCAGTTTTATTTTGTCAAAAACATGATACAAACAACACTGAACAGTCCAATCCCTGTGGACACAGTGCTGGGAGCACTGCCTAGCTCAAGGGTAATGTGGTCACGAAAGTTCTGTAAGTCACTAAAACATGGACCCAGGCTACAGTTTGAACCCTAACAACAAGCTCCTTTAGTGATCTGCCAGGAAAAGCAAATCTGACTCTAATATGAACGTCCAAAGCACAGCTACAGTCCAGGCAGGTTTCCTGAGTCTGGGCTACGTGTCCACCTGGACTCAGGGACCCAAGCAGCTACCACCACCAGCTATGGAAATGAGGCGGCTCACCTTCTGGCAAACTGCAGCTGTAAAGTTTGTTAAAGAAAACACCAGAATCTTCTGATCCTTATCTGGAAACAAAGTTCACTTTACAGCTCATCTTTAGTGAAAGGCATTTGATGTGCACAGGCTAGACCATCAATCTAGCCAAGGTTCAAGTTTCCATCTCTTAATACAGTGGGAAGTCCACTGGTTGTTCCTACATACCACTACAGGGTCTCCAGTCAAAATACCGATTTCCCTAAATGAAGTCTTGAATAAACACATGATTTATTAGCATTAAATTACAATAAAGACTAATGCAACATGTAACTGAAAGAACACACTTTGGGGATCTCTGCACACATCAGAACACCCCAGAGGTGCCCTTCACTCCTCAAATACCCCAGACAACGAGAGTTTTGCATTTACACAGCATCTGACTTCAAGGTCAGGCAGCGTATTCTTTCTCATTCATGCTACCTTCCAGCAATGACTGAGGAACAGAAGCTCCAGGAACAGGGTAAGCGGGTTCCCATCCTTCACACAGAGGGGAGGGTAAAAAATGGTCGAATTAAACACAAAGTGTGGGGCTGGAGACGTGGCTCAGCGGTTGAGAGCAATGGCTGGTCTTGCAGAAGATGTGTGTTCGAATTCCAGCATCCACATGGAAGCTAATGACCATCCATAACTCCAGTTCCAGGTGATCTAATGTCCTCGTCTGTCTTCCGTGGGCACTGCATGACATGGGTACACTTACACACATGCAGGCAAAACACTCATACACATAAAATAAATTTAAAAAGAGTAAGGGGCTGAAAACACCATCTAGTCATATTACAGTTACTGGAGACAGCTTTTCCAGAAAAGTCTGCTACCTCAGCAGCAGAACTAGAAACTAGGAAGAACGCCACAGCAAGCCCATAGCACTGGCACTCCAGGTACGGGAGAGGTTCCTTTGTGAGGTATAACTAATACATATTTGGGTCAAATGCCAAGATGTTTTAAGAACATATTATTTGTAGTTGAGATCAAATATCCTATCACAGAAGGAATCTCTGTACTTCAAAAAACACTGAAAAGTTTTATCTGTTTCAAAGAACTCTTCTGACACTGGAGACAGGGCTCAGTGGGTAAGAACATGAGCTGCTGTCACAGAGCACTTGGTTTAGTTGCCAGCTCCCACACCGGGCAGCTCACAATGGCGTGTGACTCCAGCTCCAAGGGACCTGACACCCTCTTCTGAGTTCCAGGGATACCTGCACTCACATGCATATACCCATACATATACACATATTTAGTAAGTGTATTTTTTACAAAAGAATTTTTCTGATCATTTCTATTTAATTTTTTGTAGGAAAGTTTTAGAAGAGTAGACCAATAATTTTCTTGCCTGATTACAAATGTAATTACCTCACAAAGTTTACATTATTTCCCCCAAAGTGATACAATGATCGATACTCTCCTAATATTGGGCCTTCCTGTCTATTTTGCTATTTTGCTAACAGTAGTTGCAATAATTATTTCTATACAACTCTGATAATTAACTGAACTGTTACTCTTATAGTCCTGTTGTATTTATAGCTAAAGGAATTGATAGTTTCAACAAATAAATCACCAGAGGAAATTTCCAATGACCTCTATTTTTAATGTAAAATTCAGCTTTTAAAAGTTACTGACACAAATTATATATAATAGGAGCTCAAATATTTTGTGACCCCATACAAGTTCAAGTGCCATAAATACTGTTCAACCACACTTCAAATTCCCATCTGAGTTCAGCACCTGTGATCACAGGGTCTGCTGCAACACTGAACACGTATCAAAGATTCTGTGAGCCTCTATACATGTACACATGCTGACTTTTGTGGATGAGATGTTATGTTCCTATGAGAGAGATTGAAATCAAAGCATGTGGCCTCCCCACGGAACGATCAGTTAGACAATCCCTCTTCTAGCCACTGAAACAGTATTCAGTTGATGTCGACTACAGTAGAGGAGCCTGCTCATCGCTTTGGAATAAATGGTCACTTTAAACCTGAGAACTGTTTTCTGAATGTGCCAGACCTGTGCTGTGAATACAAAATGGCATGACTTGTATGATTCTTGGACACACACATTAATTCTCTACGAAAGTCATAAAAATAAAGACCAAGTTCCTAATTCTTGAATTTTCCTGTAGCTACTTTTTGCAGATTCAAAAACAACATTCGGCAAGCACTGTGCAGTCCCAGTTATTTCTAAATCTGGCACATCCCCTGAGCTGTCACATCCCCAGTACACTTGAGGAAAACTCACCCGTTCAAGAAGCTTGAGACCCTAAGAAAATCAGAACTAGGAACAGAAAACATTTGTCATTACACACCCATCCCTAGTACTGTGTGTGAGAAGGGCTCCCATTGGACCAACAGATACTGCCTTCTGAAAGTGACAACCTACAAAGACCCCACTGGCTCTGCCAGGTGCCAACACAAGTAAATGCTGAACTGGAAAGGATATCATCACATTTCTTCTGGTATTCTGTCAGTAGGTTACTGCAACAAAGAGAAGAATTAGGCTATAGTAATATGCATTGCCTTGATTCCCCCAAAACATTGCACTGATATATGAGCTTTTAATTTGAAATCCCTCTGATCCATCTTGGCCTATTCATAGGACTATTACAGAATATTTAAAAATGAATCTCACATCATAGATGGACAGTATCATGGAAATTTGATACCTAGCATACGGAACATTTTTAGACAAAAAATAGTTTTTAAAATCCAAATGAGCAAAAACAAAGGCCCGTGAGCCACTGAACGAGAAGATCCAGGCTCTGAGGGTTATCTTACCTAAACCACTTAGCCCATTCTAGGGGCTTCAAGCCACCACCCGCTTGAGCCAGCTGGCCAGATGGACAAGGTTCTTCCAGACACTTGCATATGATATACTTACTCCGTGTTAATAATTTTCTGTTTCAAGGTGATCAATGCTTCAACATATTCATTTAAGTTCTGAAAGAGAAAAAGCTGCTGTTGGTCATTCCCTACCTGTACTTCGTCCACGCTTTATCACCCTGAACCAAGTTCTATGACAGAAAGACCAGCACTGGCTCCCAGCACAGCAGATCCATGCAGCCCTCTTCAGATTCTGTCTGAAGGCGGCTGCAGCCCTGGCTCTCCCTTCATTACCATGGGACCAATAATGCTCCTGCAACAGGCAGTAACTTTAAAGATGCTCCATGGTGTGCGCCCAATCCAAATGGAGTATTAGCCTGGCATCCCCCAGGGACTAACAATTAGCAGCCTTCACTTGCATTGTCTCTGAAAGGATTTGAGACTGCCCAAAACAACACAGAAACTAACAGAAAAACACAGCTCTATGGGGTTCTTGGGATCAGATTCAGGTCATCAGGCTAGTGTAAAAAGTACCTTTACCCAAGGAGCCATCTCCCCAGTCCCTCACTAACGTTTCTTAGTGATACTGAGAAATGTGCCCAATGGCTTCTAGACACCCTCCCCCTTTACAGCTGTTTAGTAGATCATCTGCTTGCTAGTGTGGCTGCACTTCTCAGCCACTTTCTTTGGTGCACAGCAGCCTCTCAGCAAACATACATGTACACACACTTGCTGATTGATCATCAAGTGTATGCACACAGACAACCACAAGTGTTTATTCACACAGCTGACCATGTCTTTGTGTTAAGCCTTTGTTTCCAGAAACACATTAGCAGGTTCTATCTTACAGCTCATGAGAACTATCTTATCACTTTGGCATCTGCATGCTTCTATCATCTCTGTGTCTAACTTCTGGGACTTACTCTGATATATCTGAAAACATATTGAACAGGCAGCACATGGGCTTATCAATAGGTTAGAATACTCAGCTTTCCATACTTCAAAGCACTTACTTCTCACTAAGCAACCTCCACACGAGCCACAGGGACCCTGGGCACAGAGAGAATCACCTCACAGGACAACACTGCTACCTTTCCAGGTGCACAAAGTTCCTTAAGTTATACACCAGAGCATAAATTGCCATGCATTTTGCATTTCACATTTCTACAGGGCACCGAACAGTACACAGCTGAAACCAACCTGAGAGTCTTGAGGCAGCTGCAGCACATGCAAAAGGCAAAGGGCCCCTAGTACAAGTGAGTCTGGCATGTGCATCAGCAGGAAGAAAATACAAGACCATAAACTCAGTTCACAGATGAACAACCTGCAACATCTCCTCTGCATCGAGAAAATGCAATTTCAGACAACAGACTTACTCATCAGTCCAAACTCAGAGCACGGGTGAAGGTGCTGGGGAGCTTCCAGTTTTGAACCCTCCAGTGGGAGCGCCCCACACCTCTGCTGAGATGGCCTTCCAAAGCCACTTCTACTGCCGTCCCCTGAGTGAACACCGGCTTCAATGTTCCTCTGACATGTCCTAATTGGGTCTTACTTCTGTGAAGGGATATGACTGATTTGTACTTGTTGACGGCCACAGACTTTTCATTTTACAACGTCACTTAAAGACAATTTGTGAAGTAGAATGCATGCAAAGTAAATTCAAGAGTATTAACAATTTACCCACAGATTCTCTGGGATATTTCTGTGACAACTATAGCAGGGCCCCATGACAGTGGCGCCTCCCTTACTGTCCCCTCTGTTCTCTTCTGCACTAAGGCTTCAGCACAACACTGGAGGGAGCAGCAGGCATCCCTGTCTTCACTGAGAACAAAGCCAGTCTGTCTCCTTCAATCGTGCCCTGAAACATCTATCTGGACTTTGCAAAAGCTTCCAGCACATATGAGCACTACGGTCTGGGAAGTCAATTTAGGCCTCTGTTCAGTTTAAACATGTGCGTTTCTTTCTCTTTTCCCTTTTGATCTCCATTTCTAAGTGGTACGTCTGCACTTTTTGTGCTCTGTCCAATACTCCTAATGTCATACATGACTCAAGAAATCAGGCAGATACTCTCTCTTACTAGTGAGGTAAGGTGAGGCATGGTGAGCCATGACTAGTAGTCTGCTTGCAAAGAGCTGCTGCTCATGGTGTCAGTGGCTGACAAATCTGCCCTGCCCCTACCCCCACCCAAGACATGCTGCAGTCACAACCCCTAACCTCCCACTTGGTACCCCACCCTCAGAATGACCCTCCTTGGAAACAAGGTCTCTGGAGATGTGATCAGAACACATTAGTGAACTCTAATTCAGATTTCTGATTAGAAAGGGGAGAAACATGCTGTTTGTATCCCTTTTGAAACTACCGAGGAATGTTTTCTTTATACAGAAGGTAAAATAAGGCTGAAAAACGATAAAGTCAAAGGGAGAGGAGAGGAGAAGGGAGAGCCGCTCCACGCCTACCGCAAAACCTCAAGCTCACAGTCGGTGATGTTTCCTCTGAGAGAGGTCAAGGAGGGTTGAACTCAAATGAGAACCAGTTGCTAGCTTTCTGCCAAGCCTTAGACCCCCCAACCCCAGCTTCCCACCATGCCTGGGGCGATAGGGTTCCTCCAGCATCCAGCCAAAAGCTGCCTTCCTAAGGTGTCACTGGGATGCCATGTGCACCTGGGTGAAGCAACCCTGAGCACAACCAGCCGAGACTGAATGCCAGGGCCTTGCTGCAAAGATCCTGGACAGAGGGACCCCTAGTCTCTATCCTCAGGAAAAATGGAGGTAAGATCTAAGAGTTGAGACGAGCTGCTCTTCCATCAATAAATAACTCATCACATCATCACACAATGACGTCCAGGAGCCCAGCAAACTCGGTTTCTAGCCAGTGTATCTGCCGGTTCTTAATGAACCAAAGATTTCCAAACACAAGGCCTCAGCTGCAGTGGAAGGAGGGAGACCAGATCAGGCAAGAGTGAAGTGAACAGAACCGAAGAGGAAAGCTCGGACACTTACTACCATCATCTGACACACTGGTGAAGCCATGTTTCAAGGGACACCCAGAGCGCTCGGAAAATCAAGCCCAGAAAGACCCACTGGCTTCCTCTCCAGACATCTTTGCTCGGAGAGGTTTTGCAAACACGTGAAAAGGGCCTGCCAAGACAGCAAGAGAGTGGGAAAATGAGGCGGGGGGCAGAAGATGCAGAGGAACAGAACCAGGGAAAGCAAAAGGGCCCTGCTTACAGCACGGGAGATCGTGGACACAGCAGTGGCAAACATGGGGGTGGGGGGCACAGGGACGAGATCAGGGGGTGGGTTCTGAGATAGTGAACCTCTCCTGTCTGGAACCTGTGCCAACCGTCCTGCCTCAGCCTTCAGACTGCTGGGATTACAGGCTCCTGTCACTACGCCATCTTTTCCAAAGCATTTTTATACCAAGCTGATGACAGGAAACACAGTCTGAGTAACGCACTGAAATCCTGTCTGAAACTGAAGGGCTTCTCCTTTTTCTTCTCATTCACTTTCCGGTTCCTTCCTGCTCCATCTGTAGTCTTCCCTGCCTGGCTTCCACATGCCACTCTGTAATATCAAGTACTACGCCAGAGACAAACTAACCTCACCACAGTGCCATACGAATCTGGATGACAAATTCCTGTTCCCTTTCTGACCAAGACTGGGGCAGACATGTACCCTGCACATGCCTCAGCATTCTGCTTTCAGAGAGGGAAACAGGAAAGCAGAGACCAACAGAGGGCACGCCATCTGACTGCCGGCGTTCGGTCAGTTCGATCTCTAACAGAGGGCACGCCATCTGATTGCCGGCGTTCAGTCAGTTCGATCTCTAACAGAGGGCACGCCATCTGATTGCCGGTGTTCAGTCAGTTCGATCTCTAACAGAGGGCACGCCATCTGATTGCTGGTGTTCAGTCAGTTCGATCTCTAACAGAGGGCACGCCATCTGACTGCCGGCGTTCAGTCAGTTCGATCTCTGGGAAGCAACAAGTGCTCAAGGAGACTCTTAGAATTGACAATTTCAATAAGACAATTACTGTGATAGCTAATCTTCATGGTCAACTTGACTAGATCTGGGTTCACCTAGATGTGCCCCAGGGTGTGTCTGTGAGGGCATCAGAGAGGGTGAACTGAGGCAAGACCCACTCTGAACACGGGCAGCACCACTTCATGAGCAAAAGTCCCATGCTGAAGAAGGAGACAGCAAGCTGAGCGAACAGTAACATTTCTCTCTCAGCTTCCTGACCTAGGACCTGATGTGATCAGCTGCCTCACACTCCCGTGCTACGTGTTCCCCACAGGGGACTGTATCCCCTCAACCACAAGTCAAAATAAAATCTTCCATTAGCTGTTGACAAGTTTTCTGTCACAATAATGAGAAAATTAACTAAAGTACAACCATCAAACAAGGCTTGGTGGCCTATGCCTGTAATCCCAGAACTTGGGAGGTAAAAGCCAAAAGATCAGGAGTTCAAGGTCATCCTCAGCGACACAGTGAATTCCACAGGCTAGGATACATGATACTGTCTTAACAAAAATTATTAATTAGGACAAACAAGAAACCATGCAGGAAACAGCCCAATGTCAATCCCAAGCACAGACCTTCACCCTTCCAGGACAGGGGAGGGGTCATAGGTGCAGTCAGGGGCAAGAAAGCAGCAGCCTCACCTTTCAGTGCTAGAAATCTCCATGTTTACAACTGAAAACCAAGCAAGGCATTCACTATTTAAAGTTCATTATAAAACATACATAATGCAGGTAGTTAAAAGTGACTTCTCCCAGGAAGGGAGGATGGGAAGGGCTGCAGGCTGACTCACACAATGCATAGTTGTCCCTCTCAACCACCACACAGAGTTCTGACTTGGGGAAAACCTCACAAATCACAGATCGGCATGCTAGGAGGGAAGCAAGGACCTCACAGTCACCCACTCCAGGCCTGCCTGACACTATTTCCCAAGACCCAGTTGCACGTCAGATGCATTTTGTCAGATACCCTATCATCTCTGGTCAGACACTGCAAAGTCCCCAGGTAAACATTCTTTTTTTATCTCCTCTTCCAATCTAGGTTCAAATGTCATTTACACCGTTTGAAATGAAGCTCTCTCAAGAATGAGACTGGCAGAGTATGAATGGGGGAGGGTATCTTGGGTCCCTTCTGACCCACACTGACAGATGCAAGTGGGACTCAATACTGACCAAAGTCTAGGCAGAGAACTCTCCTCCACCTCAGAAATGTTACGGTGGTTTCTTTTTTGAATGTTAATTCTGGATTTACTGTGTGTGTGAATGTCTGCCTGTATGTATGTAAGTGCACCACATGCATGCAATGCCTATGGTGGCCAGAAGAGGGCATCAGATGCTCAGGAACTGGAGTTAGGGATGGTTGTTGGCTGCCACGTGGGTGCTGGGAACTGAACCCAGGTAAAGTGCAGCCCATGCTCTTAACCTCTGAGCATCTCTCCAGCCTAGTGTGGTCTGAACACTGCTTCTCTCTCGGGAGTCCTGATTTCTTCTGGAGCTTCTATGCTTGGGAGACCCTCATGTGACATGCTCACAAGCACATCTCCTGCTTGGGGAATGTCTGCATAGTCTTGTGGGTTGGACACCATGAATGTAAGAAGACCAGAGTCTTAAGTGTTCCATATTCCAAACAGACCTAGGGAGTTCAAAGGGACTCCGGGTGCAGTGCCGCCAGCTGAGAGTCTGGATGCACCATCTAACTACTACCACCTTCTGTGTCTTTGCCACCTAGACGATTTCTTCAGGCTACACAGTGCTCCTCACACAGTTCTCCTGGCAGCCCGTTTTCTCACATGGGGCTTTCTTTCCATTTACTCCCGTTTCAATTTCATCTATGCAGCATGGCCCAAACACCATAAATACTGCTGCCCAGGGCCTCTCTCTCTCTGGCTGAGCACTTGGTGTGGAGGGACTTGAAAGGACAGTGTTGGACAGCAGCAGGCAGGAGAAAGAGCAGGTAAGCAGCATGGCTGGGAGGAGGGTGACACTGAGCAAGTGAGGCAAGCAGATGGCACAGCAGACCAGCGCACACAGGACAGCAGAGAACACTCATGAGACAAGGAGATGCCAGGCATCAGTCCTGTGTCCACAGGCTCCATGTCACCAAGTTCAACTGGCACAGATGAAATCTGGCAAAAGTTGGGCATGGTGACAGAGATCTTTAATCCCAGCACTCAGGCAGCAGAGGCAGGGGGATCACTGTGAGATCAAGGCCATCCTGGGATGGTTTACATGGCGAGGTCCAGGCCAGCTAAGGCTACACAATGAGAACCTGACTCTTTGTCTCTCTCTGAAGAGACCTATATGTGTATGTGTGTGTATGTGTGTGTGTGTGTGTATGAAAATTTTTTCTGGACTGAACAGACAGACTTTCCTATCACTAAGCAATAAAGTATAACAGCTATTAATATTTATACAGCATTTGTGCTGTATTGGGTAAAACAGGTAATGGAGCTAATTTGGAGAACAGGAGGTGTGCACACGTAAAAAACACAGGAGTTTATCTACCTGCACATCCGTTACACCTGGGGGAAGGACTTGACGTCTTCAGCCCACCAGGAGTCTTTGGCCCCAGCACTGCAGGGAGTGCAGCAGAGCCACAGCAGGCCTAAGTACTTTGTAGGAAACCTGCTTACCCGGAAAGGCTTTTGCCTGGAATTGGAAACAGATTTCCAGAAGGTTCCCTCCTAACATCCCCTAAACTGATGAGAGTGCCTAATGTGCTCAAAATGCAATGGTTTATTTTTGGCACCTGCGCGTCTTTCCAGAGTCTGGGATTCGGGTATGTGCGAGACAGAGGGCACCCATGTGACCAGGCCCCAGCGAAAGAGCCAAACATCAAATCTCTGTCTTCCCTGCTGAAACCACTCCAACCACTGAAGAAGTTCAGCGTGCTCCTGTGACTCCACTGAAGACTCCGGGAGCTCAGGCCCGCCTTTCCTCACCTGGTACCTTCCCCCTTCGCTGACTGCTGACTTCCTCTAATGGACCAAGCCTACAAGTACAACTATGCACCGAGTGCTCGGAGTGCAGCTAAGGACTTACAGGACCCAGGCAGGGACTTGGGGAACCCTAAAAAGTAGGACATCTGTCCTTGCCAAACTCTCCTGAAGAATGAGAGGGTCTACCTTCAAACTTGCACAAACATGGAAAACAGAAAATGAGGCTGAAAAGCCAGGACAAAGGGAGAGCACTCACCTGCGAGGCACTTCAGCCAGAAGGGGAAAAAAGCCTTTATTCTTGGACTAGGAAACAAATCCAAAGGGGCCCTGGGATTACACTGAACCTGAGGCATTAAGGCGTGGGGCTACAGGCTGACTGTGCTGCAAGGGGCAGGCCTGCTCTGCCACCATCTCTGATGGTCCAGGCTGTCTTCTTCAAAGACCACTTACCCTGCAGAGCAGCTGGATTTCCTCAGACACTGGTAGTTTTCAGTTTATGAGACACGACATACGCCTTTTTCTTTCTCACCCCTCCCCCCAAACTTTCAGCCCAAGAACGCAGTGCCTAAACTAAACTGCCTCTTCTTTCCTTCCCTAGTACAAGATTCTATTTCACAAATCTTAAATGGGCTATAAATGCCCAGTCAAACACTACTGTAAAACGTCAGCCCCACACTTCCAATACCCTTTCCACCCTGCCTTGCTCATCCTTCCTTCCTCCACCAGTCTGTAGTTGTAAATCTTGGTACCTCCTAGTTGCAACAAGACAGCCACCCTCTGTGGTCAGCTTCTCCAGTTCAGAACCTTTCCCTCCACTGCCATTCCCAGGGTCTTCAATCTCTACAGGCTATCATTAGCATAATACCTTACCCTCAGCTTAGGTACCCACCAAGGGCACCCCTGCACCCTACACCCAATACTCCTATACTCCGCACCATGCACCCCACACCAGTGACTTCTACTATAAACTGTGCTTTGATGTGCTTACTGACAAAAGCCTCCATCTCTCCTTAACACAGAAGCCCTAACCATGCCGTCATCTGCCAGAGACCCATCTTCCCAGAGACACGGCTCAGAGCCGAAATCCCTGAAGCCCCAATGGAGCAGCCAGCAGGCCTCCTGCATTCAGTGTTGGTTGCTTCCACACCTCTATGGCAACTAAGCAGGTGTGAGCAAGCCAAAGCACGATTATTTATGATCTTTCCCCTTAAAGAAATACTCGGAGACTTGGCAGTGGTTCTGGGTGCCAACAGCGGTGCTGTGGCATGGAGGAAAGCCCTTGGGAGGCAAAGGCAGCAACTTCTAGGCCACAGGTTAAAAAGGCTCTTACAGTCAAGGCAATTAAAGGGCGGGTGGGGGGATGTAAAGGTGGTGGAGCCAAGAGAAGCAGTTGACAGACTGAACACAGGCTGTCAGAGCAGAAAGAGGAAGGCCCCAATTTCTGGCCTAAGCAACCTGAAGGTCTTAAGGCCACTGCTGACTTCACTATCAGGGGACTCCTACTAGGAGACAGGAAGGCAGCTCTGAGGGCGGAATAGTACAGTTCTCAAAACCATCCTGTGCAGACACTTCGAATGACTCGGTGCCCAGTCAGAGGAGCCCATACAGTGGTACATGCAGCTCACACAGTTAGCACCCCTGTTCCCTTTCCAAACTCAAACTCTGAGCATTCCGTGTGCACTCTGACCTCACAGGCCCTCTGGCTCTTCCAAGCACACCAGGCAATCACCCACTCCAAGCCTTGAGCCTTTCACTTTTCCAAAGAAATCAACTGAACTCATTTTCTTTGCTCAAATGTAACTTCCTCAGAACCCCCTAAACCCTAACAGTCACTGGACCGACTCTTTCCCTCCTAGTTTCCACTCTACCATTAACATATATACATGTGTAACTAATGTACAGAACACCTATCACTGTAATCTAACACAGCTTTTGTCTTTTCCCTACACTGCAGTACGTAAAGCAGCAGAAGCTCCAAGTTTTTGATTTTTGAGTGAATGGACTGGCTCAGATAAGTACAGTTTAAGATTCAGGAGCATCAGGAGCACACCACTTGAAATCTCGAAATTTGAGGGGGACGCTTCACACCAACACAATGCAGTCTGACTCAACTTTCCACCTGGACTGCCAGCTTATTTCCTATCTCGTGTTCCCAACATGTAGAATGTCAATCAGTTCAGAGATACCCAACGTTATCTATCACAGCTCAGTCTGCATCCCCTTCGGATTTCATTGCACCGACCATGCCCGCTCCACAGACTCCAGTCCAAACCCCAGCTCTTTCGCACGACAGAAACCATCCCACCCGTGAAGAGGTTCTTCTCAATAAACCTCTTTTGCCATTGCCTCAAAAACACCCTGGCCACCTCAACATCCTCGTCGCAATACCTAACCTACCAAGTCTTACTGACGTCCACCTGGTTCACAATGTCCACAGTGCGGAGCAGGAAGGGGATGAGGCGATTGGAGGAAAGGCTGAGTTTCATTTTTAACGCTGATGGACGTTAAGTGGGGCTCAGAGAATGGCGCTGCTCGGGGAGTCGTGGGGACTATTTTCACACACACACACACCCACACAAGACGCGGGAGCCAAGCAATCGTGAGAACAAAGCATGGTACTGTAACAAGCTTCCTCCCTTATTCACTCTTAACACACTTTAATCAGGCAATTACGTTATTTGACCAAATCAACTATTCGATTTCCCTGAAAATAAGCTTGACACTGCAGACAATAGGCGTCAGCTGAAATGCGGCCTCAGAATCCTGCAGCTACCCAGATGTGCATGCGATCCTGCCTCCAATCACACAAGCTCGGCAAGGCCAAGCAGAGGACACCGTCACCCACCCCTGCGCTGCAGCCCGAGCTGGGCCCTCGCAGGCCCGCAGAGCACGCCCACCGCTCCCCCGCCGCCCGGGGAGTGCGCCGCGGGCCTAACAAAGCCCGGGAACCGCCCCCGACCCCGGGACTCGTACGGCGCGGCCCCGCGGAGCGCGCGTGCACGGCCCCCGGTCACCCGCGCACCTGCTGCAGCGA
>NW_008339846.1:733786-755140 GCF_000622305.1 Nannospalax galili | reverse complement strand
CAGGACCCCGCCCCGCCCGGCCTCCGCCCCGCGTAGGGCTGTCTGCGGCGCCGCCTGAGCGCGAGGCCGAGCGCGACGGCCCAGCGCGGAGGGCCACGGCGGGGCGGAGGCCGGCGAGAGAGAGGCGGAGGACGTGACGTTCCCCGGGGTAGGCCGCTGTCTCCTGCCGGCCGGCCGCAGTACCGGCCCGGCGTGGACACCTAACCCCGCGGACCGCGAGCCCACGGAGCGGGCGGGGCCGTGTGACGTCACCGCGCGCCGGCTGCCGAGGGAGGACCCCGTGCGGGGCAGGCAAGTACGCGGGTTACCTCCGCAGCCGCCGCGCTGTCCGTGGGCCTCGCGGGCCTGGAGCTGCGGAGAACCACAACTCCCGGCGTGCCGCGCGGTGGGGGGGCCGGGGTGGGGGCAGGCGCGGCTTCTGGCCCTGTTCTGCCACCGGTGCCTCCGGACCGCCCTCTTCTACCCGGTTCCACCCCGGGAGCGTGGCCTGCGGTGCTGGGGGGGGGGGGGGGCACGAGACCTGTCGCATCTCTGAATACTGTATGCCCCGCCTCCAGGGTTGCCTTCCTTTGTTGTAATCCTAGCTACTCCGAAGCCTCTGCCGGCGACCCTTCTTCCAGCTACAAAGTCCCAATTTCTGAGCCTTCCAGGATACTGCTGCGTGTGTTCAGTGGGCGTTCGGACCACGCCTTTCTTTCCCTAACAAGATGAAAATGCAACTGCTTCAGGAAGCAAGACAAAACCAATCTGAATCATCTCTGGGTTTTCTTTTCCAACTCTCATACCCTCCCCCTAACTCAGGCCTCACTGCAGTTGAGGGACGAGAGCGTCAGAGTCAGGTGGCTTACCATAGTCGTTTGCACGCCCGGGAGGTTGGCGGATACCAGGCACAGCCTGCGAAGGTCTAGATCTCCTCAGAATCAGGTGGACAGAATAAGGTGAAAAGTAAAGCCTGGGCTTTAAGAGCCGAGCCTGTGCCTGGATCCTCCACTCATCCTCAATTAAACAATTAAAGACCGAATTGATACCGAAAAGCAGAAAAATACGTATTCAACGTGGCTTCATTAGGAAGAAAACGAGAACCAGTCACACACACACTTTCAGGTTCCTGACATGAGGCTTAGGTTTAAATAGAGGAGAAGAGGCGTGCAGAACTGGGCAGTCTTGGTCAAGGTGTGGTCCTGCTCATCATGAACACTATCTTAGCACCAATCTCTCCTACTAGATGACCTGACACGTCAGAATTGTGTGAAATGTCTCCAAAGACCCCCTACCCCTCTGGCTGCCCCTCTCCTCCCTACATGTGATTTCTGTGGCAATCCCATTACTTAGGGATGATTGCTTCAATGTTCCATTAGCTAAAGGGAGGGACTACGCAGATGCAAGAGAGAGCAGTGTACCTTGGCGAGCATACCAGTGATTCATTAGAGAATGGGAGCCAGATGCAGACCCTGACATCCGTCCAGTTCTGGCTACTGATCCACACAGACTTATGCGTGAGATTGTTTCCTTGTTTGTTTTCAAAGGACCTCAGTGGAAGAGGCTGCACTCTTGCAAAACCATAGTGCACATACCATCTGGGGACCCTGGGACGCTCGCTGCTGTCCTGCTGCCTTCATACTCTGCAGTGTCTCCTCTCCTGGAACACCCTGCCTTCTGCCTGCACGTGTGGAAATCCTGCTTTGCCCTCCAGGATCCCACTTTTTTCTGGGACCCCAAGTTGACAGCATCCTCCCTTTTCGTTTCTTGTCACCTACTGATTTTTCTGCCACCACATTTTGAATTGAGTGTTGATTTTTTTTTCCAGAACATTTGCTATACAAAGAGTAGTTCTTAACTGATAACATTATCAATCCTGAAAAATAAGCACCCCCTGCTGTGGTTTGTCCCCTCCAAAACTCATGCTGGACTTTAATCTCCATTGCCCACTACATGGTGTTAAGAGGTAGGGATTTGGGGAGACAGATTAGAGAAGATTATCAAGGTGCAGTTCCTTGATGGGATGTAGGGGCAAAAGAAGGCGGAGGGAAGAAGAAAAGGAGGAGGGAGATGGGGAGGAGGAGAAAAACCAGAGGACTCACACGTAGACCGGTGTTTCTTGCTTTGCAGTGCCCTGCCTCAGGACTTTACCGGAAATAAAGCTGTTGTCAGGTGTTACCACTCAGCTTGAGTGTCTCATCTCTGATCCCAGATCAATCTTTCTTCCTTAAAAATCCTTTCTTCCTGTGATATTGTGTTTCTAGTAACAGAAAACAGGACTTAAGACAAAGTTGATACCAGGCATGGAGGGGATTTCTAGGAGCTGACAAGCACCCGTAAGCTTGGAAAAGACTTTGTAGCAGGGTAATGGGCTGAGGCTGGAAGAAATTCAAAGGAGCAGGGAAGGAAAACCAAAGTGTGCTGGGTGTGTCAGTTGTCAGTGTGACACACCTGGGTGGAGGGAACCCCAGTTGAGGGATTTTCTCCATCGGACTGGCCTGTGGCCATGTCTGTGGGGCATTTTTTGATTGTTGAGTGATGTGGGAGGACCCAGCCCACCATGTGGGCATTGCCACCCCTGGGCAGGTAGTCCTGTTGTTCTGTATAAGAAATCGGGCTGAGCAGGGGCCAGAGGAGCAAGCCAGTAAGCAGCATTTCTTCATGGCCTGTGTCAGGTCCCTGAGATCCTGCTTAGGCTTTCCTTGATTGACTGTGAGCTGTAAGCCGAATAAACCCTTTCATCCCCAAGTTGGTTTTGGTCGGCAAATTTATCACAGGAATAGACAGTAACTAGAACAGTGAGCTCTGGGGGTGATCTTGCTGAGGTCTTGGAAGATGAGGTTATGGAAGTAGTCTGAGTTGGAGAGGAGACACCTGCTGGAGGTGGATGAAGGTCTTTATGCAGTTGCAAATAACAGTGATTAGACTGCCCAACACTTGTGGAAAGATGAACTAAAAGGGGATGCGCTAGGATATTTGTCAGAGGAGATTTCAAAACAAAGCCTTTAGGCCGTGGCATGGGTCACATTGGCTACTTGAAGTTAGGGCCTGCCATGGGCATAGGTGCCCGCTGGGGTGGAGCAGTTTCAGAGACCAATCCTGGTACCTCCTGGGCTCACTGCCCTGGCACCTTGAGTTTGTTTCCCTGCATTCAGTCAACAAAGCCCTCCACAGCAGCTGCAACCATGGTTCAAACAGCAGTGTTTAGGGTAGGAGTCATAGAGACATGCTTGAGATTAGATGATGTCATCAGAGTGGAGCCACAGTGATGGCCACTTTGGGGCCTAGAAGGAGAGGGCCAGCCTGGTGGAGATGCACCTGCATTGTTCTGTCTTCTGCTCTGCACTGCAGTTCACTGCCTTGGCGCTTTACCAACAAGATTTCCAGCTGGCCTTGGACTTCCAGAGCTATGAACCAATTAAACATTTTTAAGAAATGTGCCCACCTGTGGCGTTATGCTATTAGCAACACGAAACAGTCTAAGGCATATTTTCGCCTATTCAGGAAAAAAAGAAGGTATGTTTAAAAGCCTATTTCAGGACTGGAGAGATGGCTCAGTGGTTAAGAACACTAGTTGTTCTTGTAAAAGACCTGGGTTCGAATCCCAGCACCCACATGGCAGCTAACAACTGTCCGTAACTCCAGTTCCAGGGGATCTGACAGCCTCTTCTGTCTTCTGTGGGCATTGTATGACACAGGTGCACTTACCCACAAGCAGGCAATACATGCATAAACATAAATTTAAAATAATAAATAAAATATTAAAAAAAAACAAAAACAACATTTCCTGGGCTGTGGAGATGGCTCAGTCAGAAATCTGCAAGCATGAGGGAGGACCTGTGTTCTGATCCCCGGCACCACATCAAAAGCCAGACAGTAGCAGCATGTGCCTGCATCTGGGGAGACAGAGACAGGAGGACCCCGGGGGTGTGCGGGGTAGCCAGTGTGCTGGAATCTGCAAGCTTCAGCTTCAGTGGGAAGCTGTCTCCAAAATTAGCTGGAGAGAGATTAGGAAGGCACTCAAGGTAGGCCTCTGTCCCTCACAGATACATGTGTGAACGTCCACATAGAGCATGGCCACACTTCTGAGACTGTGCCTTTCTGTCATGCTGCCCTCAGCTCTTGCCACAGGGCTGGGGGAAGCTATTATTCCAGCTCTTAGGGGGTTTCACATTCTTCTCAATTCCTATCAACTCTTTCTAGGTGAATCTACCTAAAAGCCTGTATTCTCACCCACACCTTCACCAACTGCAGATGCCTGTACCTTCTAGAAAATAAAGCATTGGAAGTCAACCTATTTAGGCAACTGGTTATTGAATTAGTAGCATGCTTCCACTAAAATTGCTAACAGGTTTGGTCTAGAAACCACGGGAAATGAGAAACCATGGAAAGCTATCTGTTCCTTGAAGTCTTCCTATTTTACTATTTAAAAAGTGATGTTCTTCGGCTGGGAAGATAGCTCGGTCAGTAAAGTACTTGCTACAGAAGCAGGAGGCCCTGAGTTTGATGGCCAGTCTAACCCACATTGGGAATTCTAGGCCAGTGAGGAGCTTTGTCTCAAAAAACAAGGAGATTGGCAACTGCATGCCCGCAAGGCATTGTCCTCTGGCCTCCGCACGCCTGTGCACACAGGTGCCTGCACCCCCCCCACACACAGAGACAAAGAAAATGGATATTCTTGATGAATTCTCCACAACAAATTTCTCATTTATTTTAAAACCCTCAGCCACACCTTACAGCGTAGCCTGCAGTTCTGTGACGTCATCCAATTTCGTGAATTTCTCACCCACTGATGTAATGTGAATATGTGACCACAAGGTGGCCGTCTTTCTCTGCAAGTGTTTAGAAATGGCTTTTGCAAATGTCTTTAAAACACAGGGGCTCCTTAAGAGAGGGAAGATGGCCCTCAGGACCTTCCCCAGCAGAGGGTCCAGTGGGAGCCATCGTCCCCTCTGCCCGATCCGAAGTGCCTTTGCTCCCATTTCCTGGATCCTCCTGTCATGACAGTGGGTTGGAGTTGTCTCCAGGAAACAGCAGTTTGTCCCCGGCTTCAACTCTCACCCTCAGAGTGATGTGGATTCAGAGGCTAAACACAGTTCTTTCTAGAATATCACCTTCACTCAGAAAACGAAAACACCTCTGTTTTAAAGCAATCACGGTTTTGCCAGAACACAAAACAGACTGTGAAAGCTGAAATTCAAAGTTCCCCTGTACCTGTGTCCTTGGAACATACAGCACTGTCCCTGCATGGCTTGTGCACACCTGGTGGTTGTAACAGCATGTATGTGAGAGGAAGGCAGGTTCAGACAGTGTGCACCCTCAAGAAGAGGAGAGGAGCGGGAAGGAGGCATTCCTTCAGCTGAGACCAAGAAGGGCTACCAAGTGATG
This sequence comes from Nannospalax galili, assembly GCF_000622305.1. NCBI lineage: Eukaryota > Metazoa > Chordata > Mammalia > Rodentia > Spalacidae > Nannospalax > Nannospalax galili. The sequence goes on along the minus strand of NW_008339846.1, from coordinate 749,773 downwards.
CGCTCAGAGCTGGACATGTGCCCTGGCCTGGTTCGCAGAACAAGGTGCAACCCTTACAGGGCTTGACCAGAGGTGTCTGCAGCTGCGGGAAGCTGGCACACATATGCTCTACGTTTTCACAGCACTGGGGCACTGTGTTGGCATTGGCAGCCCGTGGAATGGGAGCTTTCCTTAGAACCAAGAGAACAGCAGAGACGTGGGAAAGGCCCGCAGGTGGCTAGGACACTGGGGACCACCGCAGGGTTTCTACCTCTTCAGAGAGAATCTGGAAATTAAACTGTTCCTCCAGTGCTTCCCCAGAACCTCACTGATGTCTGCAACTTCGACCTTCTCCTGTGTCCCCAAGGCTCCTGCAGCCCATAGTGCCAGGACCACTGGGCCCTACCTTCCCGCAAAGAGACCCCAGCAGCAGCACCGTAGGCCCCTTCAAGTGTCAGGGCCTAACCTTGGTTCCTCCTTCAAGCTGCTGAGCCGCCTCCTCCTCTTCCTGTTCCACCCACCTCCCTCCCTCCCTGCCTCTCTTCCTCCTCCTTCCCTCTTTCCTTCAATCCTTTCAGCCTAGAGATGGCAGCAGGTTCCTGCAATGGCCCTATGAGACATCTTGATGTTCATATTTTGCTTTATTTTTCTTAAGACGTGGGGAAGTACTTTGGGGCACCTGGCTGACCCTGCTAGAGGCTGTGTCAGGGAGAACCGTGAAGTAAGTTGCAGGTCCTTCCCCTAGCAGGACCTTGTGGGGCTGTCAGAGGAGGAAGGGGTCTCTGAACTTGGGCAAAGTTTGGAATACGTCACAAATCCATGCCAGAACTGAAGGAGCCATGAGTGGGTAGGCCTGTTTCTCCTAGATCCTCTCCTTCTAGTCCGGTCCTGGAGGGCTGACAGCCAGCTGGAGAGTCCTAGATCCCACTGGAGGGAAAGCAAGTCTTCTTGCCCTGTGGCTACCCCAGCCAGATCCTCAAAGGACAGATTGAATCTCTGGGCCTGAGAGAGAGGCCTTTTCTGGAAGAGAAGAGAGAGAGACCAGCATGCTGAAAGGGACTTTGTGTTTTCTCAAAGGGGCTGTAAAGGTCAGGGATCCATTCCTGAGACTGCAGTGAAGACAGAGTCCGGTGAACCATGCTCAAACTTGGCTTTAAGATCCCCCTTTGCTTGGCACTGCCTGTATGGGGTAAGAGAGGTAGTATGTATCCACCTCTCCTCCCCCAGCACCCTTAGGACCCACCCACCACTCAGTGGTCCAGGAGTAGTGTGTGCCCACCTCTCTTCCCCCAGCACCCTTAGGACCCACCCACAACTCAGTGGTCCAGGCATGACCAGCTCTCCATTACTCCTCCGATGCACACCACTGTAGGTGGCCACTCTGAGGGATGGGGTGGATGTGTCAGGCCCAGTCCTTGTCACCAGCTCCCAAGGTCCATGCAGTCTACTTTCTGTGGGCACTGTTCTGCCTTCTTCGATGTCTTACTGCAGTGCTTGGCCCTCTCTTTGCACCTTCACCCCTCCAGACATCTGTGCATCCTGAGTCCTGTTGGTACCTGGTCCATACTGGCCAGTTCTCCCGCCACAAACACTACTGTCACCTCCATACGTCCATCCCAGGGTCCCAGCCTTCTCCTGGGTCACTGGAAGGAACACTTCCTGCAATGCCCTCTCAGTTTGGGCCCTGCTTGAACATTGCCCTTCAACTCCAAGCTGTGAGCAGGACCCGAGAGACAGAAACTGGATAGGTTCCAGCTTCTAAAGCAGTGCCTCTCCCTGCATCAGACATGGAATGAAACTTCCTTCTGGTGGATCTGCTCCAAGCAGACGTTCTGTGCAATCCCTTCCAACCTGCAAATTTGTTGCTGGCTGTCCTCAGCCCAACTGTTATCAGCTCAGATCAGGGCCGTCTCTCTGTTCTCTCAATCATATTAGTGAAGTAAGAGTAAAAGATCTGATATTCTGTTGCCTGCACCCTGACGTTCTGTTGGTCCTGTCTAGTAGGTAAACACAGGAAAGCAGGGACTCAGTCAGGGACTTGGCTTGTTCTTTACCATCACACGTAGGCCCGCAGCCTGAGGCACTGTGTAGGCACTTGGTGAGTGTCTGCTGAGTGAACAGATGACTCTGGTTCTGTTTAGTGGCTCTAACATTTCCATGGTGATCTACAGCGAGAGCCTGGGGGCAGGTCCTGGGAGTCGCAGGGAGAAAGTGACAGAGTGAGGGCTTCAGTGGGTTCTAGAGAGAGTCTGACTTGTGTCACACCTTGGTTTACGATTCTTAGACATCTCCCAGACACCCGCGCGGTGCCTCACACACAGTAGACTTTCTCAGGATCCCTACAGGTCACAGCTGCAAGCACACGGCGCTTTTCACCTGCCAACCTTTTTGTCTGGGTCCCTTGTTCCGTGTGGAAAGCCCTGCTGCCTTCTGCACTGAGAGGAGATGCTACTGCCTTGCTGAGGCTCTCCTCCACCTCCAGCCTGTCCTTCCCTCTGCTTTTCCTGCACCCCTGGGGTCCAGCCTTCGGAAGGGCTCTCTGGCATTTGCCCTTCATGATGCCGTGATACACCGGTGAGGAGCTCCTGCCCAGAGCACTTGTGTTCTCTGTGCAGTCACGTGTTACGCACCATACTCATTTGTCCCCCTAGCACTGTAGCTGATGTTTATTGAATGAAAACTGTGCTGGGCACCACTAGCACATGAGCAGGAGATGGGACAGAAATCAGTTCCCGGCGTCACCTGCCCATGGCTCCTGATCCTGTCTCCAGTTGGTAACAGTAGACTTCTTGTTACCAGGCTTTATGTCCAATCTCAGAAGATCTTTGCTTCCAGCTCCTCTAGAGCCCTCCGGCACCACACCGGCTGTGCAGCCTGTGAAGCCTGGTGTAAGTGAACTGCAGGCTCCGTGGTCAGATTGCTTCAGGGATACTTAGGTGCCATCAAGCCACGTGCAGGCCCTTGGAAGTGTGGTGGGGGCGCTGTCAGATGGCACAGGTAGCACACCCAGGAAGTGGTTTTGCCAACTTTTTCTTTCTGACAAAACCAGTGCTCCTCATCTGCCTGGTGTCATCACCTCTCATGCCAGAGTCACGGACTACCCGCCATCACTCTCAAACATACCCAACAGACTTTTTCTCCTTTTCTTCAAGTCCACCTTTCTTACTAAGAAGACCCCATCGTCTGGAGAGGTCCGCATCACTGACTAACTGCATGCATGTCCTCTCTTTCCTGTGTGTCTGCTTATCTAGGTCTTCTTTGTCCCCTGTGATGGAACCACTGTGTACAATACTCCTGCCATATACAGATGTGCCTTTAAAATTCTGCAGAGCCCTAAGATAACTGTCAGCTGCTTCTGGGACTATTCCAAGGAACCAAAGAGCTGCTCCCATAGGGATGGCCTCCTGTTTGGGATTCCTGCATCTCATCATGTAAGGGGAACATCTTTTCTCACTTAATCAAGATATCTGTAAGCTGGCCTTGGTGTGAAACAGAGCTCACGTCATCATTCTGTACAACAGGCTGATGGATTCTATTCAAAGTTCATCACCAAACAGCCTCTTGATGTCTTTGATCCCATCCATGGAGACATCTTTCTGCATTTCTGAGCCTGGCTCAAGGCTTGTTTCTCATGGAGTCTTCTAGGAGGGGCTGAAAGAGGTGGGATCCCTGAAGCGGGCTTCTAAGGGGCTCACAGTATCAGCATCTGCAAGCTGTAAATTCTCACCATCGGGGCTCCCCAATATGGAAATGGATGATCCTTTGTGGTGGGGAGGTGGTGCCTACCCCATACACCATAGGGCACTCTACCACACCTTCCCCTCTTCCCACTGCTCACCAGAAGCGCCTGGCCGATGCTCACTCCTGGATTTGGGAATCCCCTCCAGACCTTGGCAGATATCCCGTTGGCTGTGGTGGATGTGGTTAAGATGGCCTCTGGTAAAGAACTGCTGTCGGCAAGCTGTTGCGCCCTCAATTGTCTTGGTTACAGAAGGGAAACACAGAGGAGGGAGAAACTCTGTCGATGGACAGAGATCATACGTGACGTCACTGAGTCCTCGTGCAGCAGCCTCAGCCCTTCAAGTCCGTCCAGTTTTCTCTGTGCCCCTCTTGGGTTCCCGCATCCCTGTTTGGGTGTCCCCTCTACAGGTTCAGTCTCTTGTGTTGGGCCCTCTGTGTACAGATCCCAGAATGCATTCCTGATCCACTCTCAGGCCACCTCTTCTCTCTTCAGCTCCATTTCCTCCACCTCTGTGACTCTGAGCGTGATTTAGCATCTTCTGCTTTACCCTCAGGTTCTACTCCGTAGTAGGTCTCACCACCCACCTGCTCTTGCCACGGTTGTGTAGAAGGGCTACCTCAGCTTTGACATGTCCCAGGTTAAAGGCCTGATCTGTGTCTTTGTTAGCTGCACCTGGGACCCAAGGCTGAAGCCTCCCACATGGCTCTTTTCCCACATGGACCCCGGTGTCCAGCTTCTCGGGGTGCAGGTCAGCCAGAGTAAGAGCATACGCAGCTCTGACCACTGTCTTCCATAGTTAATGTCCACTCCTGCACTTGTGCTCAGTGTCTGCCACACACTTAATGATGAAGGTTCATCAAACAGCAAGTACACGTGATCCTTGGTGGATCAAGACAGGTGAAATCTGAACCTTAGAAGACCACCAGTGACTCTTCTCATGCCAGCCATCACCTCCTTCCCATGCAGCACTGAGCTGCGGTGCTGCCCCGCTGCCCTGCTTCTGTCGGGGGGGTGGGGGAAGGGTGCACGGGCAGAGTACGGCCACATAGTCAGCCCTAGCCTTGCCACTCCACTTACTGACTCAGCTCTATTCCCAGCACATGGGCTGCATATTTTCTGGCTGCCTATCCCCACAGGAATGGGGCTTGCATGGAGAAGAAACCCTCTCCTAGTTTATTGCTGTGTCCCCTGGGCTGACATTTCCCACACACAACAGTTATTCAAGAAATGGTTGTTGAAAGAACCATGAGCAAATGAATTAATGGAAGTTTTCCAGCTGGAGAGATAAGGAATGGAAACCTCAAACAATGGCCTGCCTTGGTATTTATCCAGGAGCTTGAAAACTCAGGGCCATGGGGAAACACGAGAGTATTTAGAGCAGCTTTATTGGCAGCGCCGAAACTTGGAAAACTGTCCCTCAGAAGGTGACTTAATAAATGAACCACAGTTCATCCTGACAATGGAATATTATTCAGCGCTAAAAAGAAATGAGCTATCAAGTCAGGGGAAGACATGGAGGGGGAAGGACCTTAAATATAGATTCAGTAAAAGAAGCTCATCTAAAAAGGTTGTGTGCTATGTGATTCCACATATGACACTTGAGAAAAGACCAAACTATAGAGGCAGTGAAGAAATCAGGGGCTGCTGGAGGCTCCAGGGAGGGAAGGATGCAGAGGCAGAGCACAGGGCACGTGCACGGTAGGAAGACTGTCCTTGAGACCCTGTGAAGGGGGATATATGTTGTACATTTTTCAAATGTATATAGAGAATGTGTAACTCCAAAAGTGAACCCTAGTGTAGACCATAAACCCTCCAACAAAGAATATGCATGGCTCAATTCTGGATGGGCATTCATCGCCAGCATACACACGCAGGTGAGGGTGGGAATGTGTGGGAAATCTCTGTACTTTCTACTTGCTTTTTTCACTATAGACTGAAAACCTTAAAATTGTAAAGCCTGCTTGAAAAACAAGAGCGAAGTGTGGGCACAGAGCGGCCTCCGGGTCGGGGTGAAGAGGCATCTTGGAGCATCAGCAATCTGCCAAGGATCTCCAGAGGGCGAGGGACACAGGGACTTGTGCACAGTGATCAAGATGAGGGGTGTGCTCAGGCCAGGTTGGACAGGGCTTTGAAAGTTCCAGATCTTTGAAGACTTAGGAACCTGAGTGTGTTCTTGTCTAGATGATGCTTTATGTGGTTATAGGAAGAAGCCAATGAGGAGAATGCAGAGAGACTTCCCCAGACGTAGTGCAGACATCAGCGGACACATGGTCACTGTCTTCACAGGGGAGTGAGAAGGAAGGATACTGGGTGTGAACAGATGCCACCAGTGCTGGCAGGATACTCAGAAGGGTCTGTGGGTTGAGGGAAAGCAAGGGACTGTGTTGGCTCCTGGACTGTCATTTGAACCAGGCAAAGGGAAGAGCAGAGGTGGGGCGGTATCACTTCCTGACTAGACAGTCCCATTTTGAGTCCTACCTTGGAGAAAGGACAGAAGCTTAGCCATGCAGACACTTAATGAATACTTTCACCCCTAATTTCACTAATATTCTTACGTTTTATTTATTTATGTGTGTGTGTGTGTACCTGTGTATGTGTATACGTGTCACAGCACACACGGAGCTCAGAGGACAACTTGCAGGAGTTGGTTCTCTTCTCCACCATGTGGGTCCTATGGACCCAACTCAGGTCCCTAGGCTTGGCGGCAAGCACCTCTACCCTGTGGGCCATCTCACTGGCCCTCTAAGGTGACCGCAGCCAAGACTGAAACAGTAAAGGGACACTAGCTTTTGAGGATAACTATGTTGGTTCCTCAAACATGTACAGACACATACATCAGTCTGTTCTGTGGGAGGTCCTGTGCAGGGTGCTGGGACATGGAATGGAAAAGCTCACAGTGGCCCTTTACTGGAGCTTGCCTCCTCACAGAGATGTAGGTGAGCCCACTTCAACACTTCTGAGCCAAGAAGCTGAGAGCCATGAGCCAAAAGTACCTGTCTTTGAAGGCATGTGAGAAGAAGGATTCCCTGAAACCATGATCAAAAAATTCAATAGAAAAATGGTTGTGCTGTCCCTAGACATTTAGTTAAAGAGCTTTATGTAAATGTTACATAAGAGAGAATTTGATCCTGTATGAGAGATTATTTTAAATTTGTTTTTAATTTATTTTTATGTGTATGATCAGTGCCTGAGGACAGAAGAGGATCCCCTGGAAATGGAGCTACAGATGGTTGTTAGCCGCCATGTGGGTGCTGGGATTTGAACCTCAGCCTTCCACAAGAACATTCAATGCTCTTCGCTGCTCAGCCATCTCTCCAGCCCCAAGTAATTGTTTTAAAGTAGGAAAGATGAAAAAATGCTTGCTTAACACTCATCTTGCTGGCTGTCTAGCTGCGGATCGGTGGATCTGGTTAGGAGGCTGTAAATGGGACAACTACACTGACTGACTGAGATTTGCCCACAGCCACACAGACTATCAGAGCGTAAAATGCAATCAGCTTCTCTCATGGAGCTGAATTTTCAAAAAAAATGGATTTTTATGACAGAAAAATGGCCCCTGAGATAAATTAATTCAAATCACACCCAAAGAAAGTGGTTACAATGAATTAAAATGGATATTGCACCCGTTGTTTGAAGATGGATTAATGTGGCAGATGTGGGCAATCAGAACAGTGTCAGAACAATCAGAACAAAAGACCCCCAGTGTGTCATTTGTGAATGAAACCTTCATGACTGAAAACTTCTGGCACTGTGCAGCTCATTAGAGTGATAATATTTACAATGATTTATAATGTTCTATGAAAGAATAAAACGGAGGGATTCAAAGGTTCCTAAATTAGAGAAATGATAAATGGCTAAGGAGAAGGGATTGCTAATTACCCTGAGTTGGTTATGGCCCACTGTGCATACATACCAATTTTCATTTTCCCTATATACTATATGTCAATTAAGTTTTATTTTTGAATTATATGTCTATGCGTATGTAGGGGATAGAGTCTGTGCACATGTGTTTGTAGTGCCCACAGGCTAGAAGGAGGCACTGGATCTACACAGATGGTTGTGAGCCACCATGTGGATAGTGGGAATGGAGCCCAGGTCCTCTGCAAGAGCAGCAAGTACTCTGGACTGCTGAGCCATCCTCCGGTCCCCAGTGCCAATTATTTTATCCAAAACCACAGAGTTTTGGCTGCAAGCTATACTTTTCTAATTAAACATGTTCCCCAAGTGTGGATGAAGCCAGGGCAGACATGCACTCGCCCGGTCCTCAGAGAAGAGTCCTGGGCAGCCCTGCGAGCTGCCGCCTCTTTTGTTTGGGCAGGAAAGGAGGTCAGGGTCCAGCAGTTCTTGGGAACCATGCTTAAAATCCCTTTCTACTTGTGTCTGGTAAATATCTTGAAAAAGATGTTAAATTGACAAATACTTGTATATATTTATGAAGTACACGCCCAAAGAGTGGAAAGACTAAATTTGAATAACTGATAACATCTGTTATCTCACTAACTAACATTATATATGGAGAGAGTGTTAACAACCTCCAGAAAGCACCCCAACTTGGGGTGGGGTGAAAGATGCCCTAGGCTCTTTGATACTCTCCCATCAAACTGGGTTGGGGACGTTCAGCCTTTGGGATAGGTTTTGGAGGCAGAGTGAACCATGCCCAGATGTGCTTCTGTAACTCATGGACTGAAAAACTTGAAAAACAACCAGCTTTCAGAGATGCGCTGAACAAAAGAGGGCAACTAGTCCCCCTCTCTTCCCCCCTAGCAAACATGGTGGAATGGGCCAGATGGGACCGGAAGGCTTCAGTGTGCCTGACAGCAATGTGCTTTGGGAATGTGGCCATCCTCCTGTGCTGGGTGGCTGCCCATTCATGTGTGATGTGGTGGCAGTGGGTCCTGAGTCACACAGCTTTGTCTGGTACTCTTAGTGCATGATATTCCCCTTCGCTCCCACCTTCTCTGAAGTGCTGTCTCAGAGTCCCACAGCTGCCAGTGTTCTTTATATTGTGGTGGACGGAAGGGAAGTGAGTGCCTGACTCTGGCTTTCATCCAGGAAGGGGAGCCAGGCGGAAGGAGGGTAGCAGAGTTCACCTCCCTGAAAGCAGGACCCGGCTGTGGGTTCCTGCAGGTTTGCTCCACAGCCCCAGCTCTTCCACAGCACCTGCAGAGGCAATTCTTTTGTGCCTGCGTCACCAGTTTCAGTGGTGGCCTCAAGATGGCCCACCTTCCTCCACCGTGAGAGTTTGGCCTCCCAGAACCCTGTACAGAATGCAGGCACAGAACAGCCCATCAGCCTTCTGAGCCTGTCAGAAGCCCCCAAGTCTGCCTTCAAGCTGTGTCTCTTGATACAGCTGGTAGATTCTTCTCAGCAGCTGTCCTGAGCTGGCCTGGTGCAGCTACATCTGAGTCCCCCATCTTCTCCCCATTTTCCTGACCACCTGCCTCCTTCCCGCATGCTTACCCAGCATGTCTTTGTCAGTGTTCTCTAGCCTCCCCATCACCTTCCACCTGCTTTTAAGAGCAGACCCAAGGCCCTTCTGTCAGAGCAGTTTGAACAGCCTGTTTTCTCATCTAACATCTCTGTCACTAAGATACCCCGTCAGACAAAGCCCCATGTCAGTGTGCATCACATCTACTCTCAGTGCCCAGTCCTCTCTCTCATTCTCTCACTGTGTCTCTGTCTCTCTCGCTCTTTCTGGGTCTTTGTTTGTCTCCCTCTTGTTCTCCCTGTCTTGTTCTCTGTCTTTTTCTCTTGCTGTCTCTTGCTCTGTCTCTCTCTCTCTTCTCTGTTCCGCTGTGCTCCTCTCTCACTCTTTTAAGCTGCTCTGTAGTCTTTAATGTGCAGGTCACAAATCCTATGAACCATAGAGCAGCACTGGGTTTTCTATAATGCATACTGCAAATCGATTCATAAAGCGGGGTTTAACCCATAGTCATTTAGCTGGAGAGGACGCTCGGGGATAGCAGATGGGAATACCGCTCATGCAGTCAGTCCTTGAGGGTGGTGTGAAATACTTTATGTTGTAACATCAGCTCAATTATGCATGTCTGTGTGCTCAAAAACTTCTTTCATTTATGTTTCAGATTCTCCGCCTCCTGCCCCAGCGGGGTAAGTGTGTTGACTCACAGCTCTGGAGTCCCACAGAGTGCTGTGGTGTTTGTAAGGCAGTTTCTTTCTGCAGGGACATGATACTGTGAAGAGCATGGGTCATTTTCACTATGAATTGGGTTTAACTCATGGATCTAATACTTTACAGGTGCAAAACAAATCCAATATGTTTTAAACTTGACAAACATGGTCTGCTGTCCCAGAAACACATGGTGGTAATTTAGAAAAGAAAAGAGAAAACCTTCCTGCTGCCCAGTTCATGCTCTCAGTTTCCTTACCTGAAAGTCGTCTTCAATGCTGCTTTTTCAGGGAAATTCCTATTTCCCACTCTATTTGATGAAATTCTTATATGTTATAGGAGTAAAGTGTATGATTTCCTCATCTAAGCATCACCCCAGAAAAGCCAGAGCACTAGGAACCTCCATTGCCCTGGGAATGTGGAGGGGGAGGAGCACTCCTGTCTCCAGGTGACCACAGCCTGTCCAGGTAAGCCCAGATCTAGATGTTGTGTCCACAGTGAGAACTGATGTAGGTGAGGAGAGAGGCACAGTGCAATCTATTTTTGCTGAGTAGCCAGGAATGCCTTGCAAAGTAGGTAACCTTTGAAGTCTGAGTCCAATGCTAAGAATGAATTTTGCCAAGAACAGTGTTAATTAGGGTCAGACATTCTCAAAGGGGACAGTTTTGGCAAAGACACTTGGCATACAAGACTGACCCCTCAAGGACAGATGAGAATCAGCACGTGGCTAGAAGGGAGGTTATCCAGGGGGTGAGGAGTAAAAATTACACACAAGGTGGGTTTGGGGAGCCTATAAATTTAGGGGTGAAGTAAGAATACCACATTTGTGGGAAACATAAAGAGGGAAGGGTCTTGTCCCACAAGCTGGACTTCCAAAGACAGGAGGGTGCCAGGGATGGCTTCCTTCTCTTTCTCTGTGGGACACAATAAAAATATTTGAAACCCAAACCTGGCCACAACTGTATACACAGTGTGTAAACTCAGTTCTGCACCACAGGAAACAAACCAGCAGCCTGAAAATACCAGGGGGAAGTGTGGTCTTGTGCAAACCAGTAAGACACAGCCACTGTGAGTGCTTAGTGTCTGGGGAGGGTCTTTATCCACACACCTGTGAATTGGGACAGCTAATTCTTCTAGTGTGCTACAGTGTATATGTGTGTTGTGTCCGACCACAGACCACAGATGCAATGTGAGTGACAAATGCTGTGAAACAGAGATGCCTCATGTTCATAAGCCCAGGGCCTCTCCATTTCCCTCCATTCCCTTGCCATAGGCTGAGATCCTGATGGACAGAGACCAACACAGATAGAAAACGCACTCCTTGATTTTCTAAGCTTAAAAAAGTTACCTGGGTTTGGTTGCTCATGCCTATAATCTCAATATTCTCTCAGGAAATTGAGGGAGGAGGGTTGCATTAAGTTCCAGGCCAGCCTGAGCTACACAGTGGGTTCCAGGCTATTCTGGGCACAGAAGGAGCCCAAAAAGTAAACAAGAAGCAAACATGAAGGGTTCACACTTTGCCTTTGAATTTTTGAGAATTTCTGGCAGCGTTCCACAGCTGGGGACCTCACTCCCAGAGCAGAGACACAGCCCCACGTGCAGGTAGCCCATGAAAGCAGGGGTCCCCTGTAGTGCAGCTGTCCCTGAGGTCATCTCCAGCTCCATGTTTTCCATCTTGTGAGAACACCCCTGGAAGTCATCTGGGGCATGAGAAGTGTCCTCTGCTGGCTGCCTTCCCTGGAAGTCCCTGCCCTGTGCCCTCCTGCCATGTCGCTGCACTGTTCTCAGGATTTCTGGGGTTTCTATGGAGTAGAGGCTTCTGGGACCTCCACCTCTACATGCTCAGCTTTCATCTGATCCATTTAGGAATTTTCAGGGGTGTGTGTATTGAGAACCAGAAGGTTCACACCCACATGAACTGTCTACACTGACCTTAATCTGCCATTGTTGTGTTCAGCCAACCCAACTGACACTAGATAACCCTTGTCTGGAGAAAGTAACTTAGAAATAACACTGTTTCTGATTTTAACAACTTCTCCCAAATTCATTTAATGGTCACTAGGCTACTCAATGCATAGAGGGTTGCCCGGGTAAACAGATGCTCCCAAGGCCTGTGGCATCTGCCTCTCCTAAACTATCCCATTGTGAATCTTATCCAGTCCTATCAGATCCCAGCTGCCCCCTTTGAAAGATCTGCTTTAGTGTGGGCACCCAAACCATCCCAATCACGCCACCCTTGCTCTTCCATTCCAAGACAAAGCTAGGCAGCCCATGAAGAGGCTGAGGACAGGCTTGCCAAGGTGAAGTCTGTAGGGAGCTCACCTTGTGGGTACCGATGCCCTAAGGTTCCCTCGCCTTATAGCTTGGCACTGTTTGAATGCAGGTCTCTCTGAGGCTAATTGCAATGTGGTATCTGTTGAATCTGACACGACCATTTACCAGCAAAAGCTGTCATCAAAGCCAACCCCCAGACTCTGGGTCTCAGGCAGTGGGTTGAGTAATGGCTGCTGTGGTTATCCTGCTTTACCTCTACCCCTTGTATGGCAAAAGGGAGGATGTGGTCAGGCTAAGGACCATGGAGTGGAAGATTTATTCTTGTTTATCCAGGAGGGTCCTAACTGTAATCACTAGTGTTCATGGAATGGGGGAGATGTGTTGTCAAGGTAAAGCACAGTAAAGACAAAAGAAGAGGCCAAGAGATGCCTTGAAAGTGGGGGTGGGGGGCACAGGCCATGAGCACAGGAGCTGCCACAGCTGGAAAAGCTGGGAAGACATTCTCTCTAAAACTCCAGAAGGAGCAGGTCCTGCTGACATCTGACCTCAGCCTCAGACTTATTTTTACCTTTGGGTCTCCAGAACACCAGGACACACAGAGGGAACATATCTGCACCGTGCTGGGACACCAGGTCTGTGTTGATGTGTCAGAGCTGCCATTGAGAATGGACACATACATGCATTTCTTTTGGCTTTACAATGTAGATAGAAACAGGACTTCTTTCCTGTGGTTTTTCCAAGAGGTAAATGAGTTAGTTAACATAAAACATATAAATTCAGATCACCACCTGAGAGTCCCAAAATCCCCACCTTAGGGGACTTCCCAACTTTTCCCCTGGTTCCAAACCTTAAAAGGAAGCCTGAGTATACCTGACTGGAACCTGACTTAGGCTTCTGTGGGAGCTCCTGAGTAGCTGATCTGAAGCCATCATTTCCCTCCAAAATAAAACCTGAGAGAACCTGAAACCTGGACCTTTATATAACTAGTAAGAAAAGTACCAAGGCACACCAATAATACAAACAGAAGCAAACGTCAACTTAATTTTCATATCAGAATCACAAACAAAAGAAATTCACATGCCAAAATCACAACAAAAGAATAATAAAATGGAAAGCCAAAACACTACATCCCCACCAAACACCACCCATCTGTAGAAGAGTTCTACAAGGAGAACCCCTTAGAGATAACACAAGAGACACAATTTAAAAGAACAGTCATAAACATGATCAAGGAATTCAACAAATTTAAATAACACATGAACAAACAAATCAAAGAACTAAAAGAAGATAGAGATAAACTTCTGAATGATTCAGAAAAGATATAGAGACATTAAAGAAAACTCAGGTAGAAATGAAGAAGGAAGTGAAAAACTCAATAAGCCAATTTCAAACAACAGGGGAAAGCTTCACCACTAGAATGATTGAAATGGAAAACAGAATATCAACACTGGAGGATAAAGTTGAAGAATTGGACCACTCAAACAAAGAGTATGAAAAAAATTTTTAAAACACAGGAATGGAATATGCAAGAGATGTGGGACACCATGAAAAGACCAAATCTGCGGATCATAGGACTAGAGGAAGGAGAAGAATTTCAGGTTAATGGTGTTGACCAGATCTTAAACAGGATTGTAGAAAATAATTTCCCAAAATTAAGGGAAGACATCCCCTTACAAATACAAGAAGCACATAGAATACCAAATACCAGAAAAGAATTTCCCCATGGCATATCGGAGCCAAAACACTAAATGAACAGAACGAAGAGAGACTACTGACTATCAAGGAAAACTATGAAAGCCAGAAGAGCCTGGACCAAGGTATTTCCAGTTCTACATGACAACAGATGCCAGCCCAGAATACTCCACCCGACAAAAATCTCTGTTACAATTGAAGGGGAAAGAAAAAAATCTTCCATGACACGAATAGACCCATAACATACAAGGAAATCGAAACAGTAATACAAAGCCTCCCGACTCTACAAAGCCCAGGCACAGATGGATTTACAGCAGAATTCTACCAAACATTTAAAGAAAGCCTACAACCAATACTATTTAAGTTATTCAAAATAATAGAATCAGAGGGAGAACTCCCAAATTCCTTCTATGAAGCCAGCATCACTCTAATACCTAAACTGGATAAGACACAACCAAAAAAGAAAACTATAGACCCATATCCTTAATGAACATAAATGCAAAAATTCTCAACAAAATACTTGCAACCCGCACACAAATGTATATCAAAAAGATCATTCACCAGGATCAAGTAGGTTTTATTGCAGAGATGCAGGGATGGTTCAATATATGCAAGTCAATAAACGTCATTAATCATATAAATGGACTCAGGGAAAGACAAAAACTACATCGTCATCTCAATACATGCAGAAAAGACTTTGACAAAATTCTATATGCATTCATGATAAAAGTTCTAAAGGGAATTGGACTGGAGGGAGCATACCGCAACATAATTAAATATTTTATTTTTATATTATGTGCATGAGCGTACTGCCTGCATGTATGGAAATGCCCCCATGTTATGCAATGCCTACAGAGGCCAGAAGAGGGCACTGAATTCCCCTGGAACTGGAGTTACAGATGGTTGTTAGCTGCCATGTGTGTGCTGGGAATTGAACCTGAGTTCTCTTAAAAAGCACTGAGCCATTTCTACAGCCCCCACTAAACAGATTTTAAAAAGAAGAGAAAATCATCATTGGGTCTCAGCTCCAGTGATTCTGTCATCTAGGGACATTTTGCACTATTGAGAGACAGTGCTGATTGACAGATCTAGGGGAGTCAGCAGAATACAGTGTACAGCTACCACACAGGGACTGGCACCATGTCAACCACAGAGCCAGCCACTATGCTCTAGTGCAGCTGTGTAGACAGAATGTTATACCCTGAGTTAGATGCAGATAAACCCTGCACAGGGAGGGGCCTCAAGTAGCCCCAGTTAGGGGGTTGGGTATGGCGTGATTTGTGGAAGCTATATACAACAAACTCACAGCCAACATCATTCTAAATGGAGAAAAACTGGAAGCATTCCCATTAAAATCAGGAACCAGACAAGGATGTCCACGATCTCTACTCTTTTTAACATAGTGCTTGAAACTCTTGGTAGAGTAATAAGACGAGAGAAAGAACTCAAAGGGGTACTAATTGGAAAAGAAGAGGTCAAACTATCCCTTTTTGCAGATAATATGATACTATACCTAAGAGATCCTAAAGGTTCCACCAGAAAACACCTAGAACTGATCAACACTTTCAGTATAGTGGCAGGTTATAAAATCAATCTACAAAAATCAGCAGCCTATCTATATACCAATAATAAGCAATTGGAGAAAGAATACAGGGAAATGTTCCCATTCACAATAGCTGCAAAAAATAAAATATCTTGGAATAAACCTGACCAAAGTAACCAAAGATCTCTACAATGAAAATGTTAAAGCATTAAAGAGAGTGAGGCAGACACCAGGAGATGGAAGGACCTCCCATGATCATGGATTGGAAGAATTAATATTGTGAGAATGACCATCCTACCAAAAGCAATATATAGATTCAGTGCAATCCCAATCAAAATCCCCATGGCATACTTCACAGGATTTTTTTTAAAATCCATAAATTTGTTTGGAAGCACAAAAGACCCTGGATAGCCAAAGCAACCCTGAGCACAAAGAGAAATGCTGGGGGGAATTACTATACCAGATCTCAAAGTATACTACAGAGCTATAAGTCTTAAAAGCAGCATGATACTGGCACAAAAATAGACACATAGATCAATGGAACATCACTGAAGATCGAAACCTGAGTACACGCAATTTCAAGCAACTGATACTTGACAAAGGTGCCAAGAACACACAATGGAGGAAAGA
>NW_008339846.1:732926-733355 GCF_000622305.1 Nannospalax galili | reverse complement strand
GCTAAAGATCTAAACAGAGAGTTCTCAAAGGAAGAAATAAAGATGGCTAGGGAATATCTCAAAAAGTGTTCAACATTGTTAATTAGGGAAATGCAAATTAAAACCATCCTAAAGTTTACCTTACCCCAATCAGACTGGTTAGGATCAAGAGAACAAATTATACCAAAGGCTGGTGAGGATGTGGAGAAAGGGGAACACTCATTCACTGCTAGTGATATTGAAAACTTGTGCAACCCCTATGGAAAGCAGTGAGGAGAACTCTTAAAAAACTAAAGATGAGCCTACCATATGACCCAGTTATACCACTTCTTGGCATATACCCAAAGGACTCATCATATTATAGAGACACTTGTACAATCATGTTTGTTGCTGCTCTTTTCACAATAGCTAAGAGATGGAAGCAACCTAAGTGTCCCTCAACTGACAAAT
>NW_008339846.1:729904-732907 GCF_000622305.1 Nannospalax galili | reverse complement strand
TGGAGTTCTATTCAACAGTAAAGAAAGATGAAATAATGAAATCTGCAGGTAAATGAATGGATCTAGAAACTTATACTAAGTGAAGTAACACAGACTCAGAAAAACAAAAGACGAATGTTCTCCCTCATAATATGTGGATCCTAGCACCAAATCCTTTTATATTCCATGTTCTTTTAATAAGATGATGTTGTACAGCAGACTCTTCTTTGTGAAATAACTACCATCATCACGACTTTAGCTGTGCCTACTTGCTAAACATTGTCACAGTTGGGCTTGTTGATGGTTGTGCTCCTTCATTAAAGGAGGGGCAAGCAGGTTCAGTGGACCCTCACCAGAGTATCCAGCCACTCTTCCCAGCCAATTGTATGTAATTGGCCCTAATCACATATGGTCTCCTGGATTTGGGGAGGGCTAAAGTATATAATATGGGGAAGGCTAGGAATAGAAGGCTTGATCCATGCTGGGTAAAGGCTTTCCAGTGTGCATACCCCAGGTCACTCATACACCTTAGCAACTCCTCAGTCATCTCTGTAAGTAAGCTCGGTAAAGTCATTTGTTTCCAAGTAAAACTTTAGTCAATCATTGGTTTGACACAGAACCTTTAAAGGGGATAAGCATTGCTTAGTATCCCCAGGGAAAGAATTCTCACAACAGATGGAAAATTTATTTGTTAATGTAATTATGTCTCATAATTATTAAAAAAGAAAATTAGACTGTAAAAGATATTAAAAGGATATGGGAATGGTGATATTTTTCAAAATAGAAAAAAATGAGAAAGCCTAAGAAAGAGATGAAGGTCTGTATAGGCTGGCTATGATATATAAAGGGTGAGAAAAAAATATACACATAACCTTAAATTTTCTAAGGTCATAGTTTAGTCAACTAGTTTAAGGAACAAAGTATATGTCCAATCAAGGTTTATCTGAGAATGTTTGGTTTTTTCCCAAGCTTTATCTATAGCACATGGTAATTAAAAGTACCAGACTGGTAGAAGTAACCTTCTTGGATGTTTAACAGCCATACTTTGAGGCTTATACTAATCTGGTCAGAGGGACTGAAAGGTCAGTTTTTGCTCCTTGTCCTCAAAGGTTGACTAAGTTCCAGGAGACTATGGAGTATTTCTCAAAATGTCCTGTAACTGTGGTGAGTCTCCTGTCTTCCTGTTGAGGGAGGCCATGGAGATCCCACCAGATGGACTTGAACCAGTGCCCAGTCTACAAAGAAGAGGGCCAACTCAGATCCTCCATGCTTCCAAGTGAAGCCAGCCATGGTTGAGCAGGACCTTTGACTTATCTTCACATAGATGGAACTGGTAAAAGAAAGGAGCCAGGGGCTTCTCCCAAGCCCATGTGACCTCTGAGGAACAGATCCCCCAACGACCTTAAGAGTAAATATAAATTGGGTTATTTGGGTCAACTGTATGGTCTGAATCACTAAAAAGAAAGTATAACCAAAGATTTAAGTGATTGGTATATTTCTTTAAGAGTTCAAGGGATTACACTTTCCAGACATTAGGCTGAAGTCCATATAAAATGTTATTTAGACAATTATTTCCCATTGGTGATTTTGTTTCTAAGCAGAAAGTGATGCTCAGATGTAAGACTTCAAATCTTGGTTCGTAATACTGTAGTAACCACCTGTAGCTAAGGGAGATAACTCACTATTCTAAAATGATAGCTAAATTTGTTTTCTCCCCCTATCTAGAAGCCTTTGAGAGGGAGCTGACACTTATTTTAGCCACTCCAATAACTATCAAAGTGCCTGAAAACAAATTCTGAATCCATCACTCTCGAGTCCAGCCTTGGCAGAGAAAAGAAAAATGAGGAGGAACCCAATAGAGGGATGCTTTTGGAAGCTCTTGTCAGAAATCCCAATGGACTCTCAATGAACATTTGAAAATTGCCCTGTTCTGACTTTTTTCTAGTTCCCTGTCTAGAACTTGTAATGCTAACTACTCTTGCCTTTACTTCTCCTTCACATTGCCTATTCGCCAGTCAAGGACTTTCTTTTGTAAAAAGGCCCCAGAAAGATGCTCATTGTTTTGAGTATGTTAAAGCTATAATGACATGCTTCTTCTAAATATATATATATATATATATATATATATCAAAAAAAGTAGCCAGTGTCTTGGCTAAAACTCAAAATGTCCTTGGGCCTCTTCTCAACATACTCTTTTCCAAAGACAAAAAATGTCAAAAGTATTTGGGGGCTCTTATTCCTAAAAGATTTTAGGGTTACCTCTTCAGAGGGGGGAATGTTAGAGTAGCAAAAAGCCCCATTAAAAAAGGAAGGAAGGGCTTCTCTCCTCTGAGTTTGGGCCCCCTGCCCATTCCTTATCTTGGGGCACCAGACACCTGGGGAACCAATACTGCTTCCTGACCCTTTTCATCCAAACCAACTTAGTGCCTTCTCTGGACCCCAGGAGCAATGCTTCTGGACCAGGCCTGGCCCTCAACTCCCCCTGCTTCCCTGGGCCTGTACCACCTACCATCCTCTTTCTGGGACTTGGGATCTGACCTTTCCTCTTCCTGATTCTTTGCATCCAGACCAACCCAGCTCCTCAGGGCAGTCCCCAGGAGTCCTTGGGGCCTCTTCCCATCCCATCTGCCTTTGCATCTCTGGGTGGCACAGCCACCAGCAGCCCTAGACCAGCATCTTTTCTGGGCCAGGCTCCCAGGCCGGTCCAACCCCCAAATTCCAAAATCAGTCCTGGAGGGATACAGACCTTAGGAGAAAGCCTGAAATCATCTGACCCTCATCTGAATTGGACCTCTGTGGGAACTCCTGAAGACAAAATCAGTCCAGCCATTCCAATATAAAATCGAGAGAACCGGAAGCTTAGACAAGCCAGCTTTTCATGCCCAAAAAGTAAACCACAAAGACACATAAAGTTCACAAAAAGAATCAGACCTTAAGTGGAAGGCTTGAGCCTCACACAAGAATCAGAAACTACAAAAGAAATTGACATGTCAAAATCACAGAGAAAAAATAATAACATGAAAA
>NW_008339846.1:727904-728542 GCF_000622305.1 Nannospalax galili | reverse complement strand
GGCACAAAACAAAGCTCAGCAAATACAAAAAGATTGAAATAATTCCATGTGTTCTATCAGACCACAGTGCAATAAAGCTTACAATCAACACCCGAAGAAGCCAAAATCACCACACGAACACATGGAGATTAAACAACACACTCCTGAATGATGAATGGGTCAAAAGAGAAATTAAGAAAGAAATAAAAGTATTCCTGTAATTAAATGAAAAGGACAATACTACATGACAAAATCTCTGGGACACGCTGAAAGCTGTCCCTAGAGGGAATTTTATAGCTCTAAGTGCCTACATCACAAAATCTTGAAAAGAACACAAATAAATGACAACATTGCAGCTCAACACACTTGAAAAGCAACAGAAAATGAAACCCAAACCCAGAAGACAAGAAGAACTAACAAAAATCAGGGCAGAAATTAATGAAATTGAAACAAAGAAAACAATACAAAGAATCAACAAATCCAGGAGCTAGTTCTTTGAAAAGATAAACAAGATTGACAAAATGCTAGCCTAGTTAACAAAAAGAAAGAAAGAGCACTCCCAATCAACAAAATGAGAGGTGAAAGGGAACCATCAAAACAGACACCAAAACGATAAAGAACATTATAAGGGAATACTTTAAAAACCTATACACTACTAA
>NW_008339846.1:726623-727095 GCF_000622305.1 Nannospalax galili | reverse complement strand
GGATTTGTTTTCAAAGTCCTAGAGGAAATTGGACTGGAGGGAACATACCTCAACCTAATTAAAGCCATATACAACAAACCCACAGCCAACTGCATTCTAATTGTGAAAAACCAGAAGCATTCCCATTGAAATCAAGGATCAGACAATGCTGTCGACTATCACCACTCCTCTTTAACATGGTAGTTGAAACTCTTGCAAGATCAATAAGATAAGAGAAGGAAATTAAAGGAGTAATAATTGGAAAAGAAGAGCTCAAATTATCCCCTTTTGCAGATGATATGATATTATATTTAAGGGATGCCAAAAATTCTACCCAAAAACTTCTAGAAATTATTAACATGTTCAGTAAAGTTGCGGGTTACAAAATTAACCTACAAAAGTCTATTAGTCTTTCTATATACCAATAACAAGCAATCAGAGGAAGAGTACATGGAAACACTCCCCTTCACAATAGCTGAAAAAAATAGCTCAG
>NW_008339846.1:677730-724908 GCF_000622305.1 Nannospalax galili | reverse complement strand
CGGAACCAGGGAGGTAAAGGAAAAGAAAGACCCTGCTAGAGAAGAACAGTAGGGAACAGACATTAATAAGGAAGATATGGATAAAACTTGGGTTAGTTTAAGGGAGGGGGGAGGGAAGGGTATACAAGGAACCTAGGGGATAAAGGGAAAGAAGGAGCTCAAGAGAGGTAGCACCATAGGAGAAGGGTATTAGTAGGAGAAAGGGGGAAATGGGGGCACCTTAAGTGGGAAAACCATGATGGAGGGGTGAGACAATGTGAAAGATAAATAATACCTAGCTAGCTTTGAAAACCAGGAGAACCATATTACTCCTACAACCTACTGACAAATTATACATAGGAGATCAAGAAATATATGTCTAGGTAAGGTCTATCTGAGAACAACTTGTCTTTGCCCAAGATTTATCTACATGACACACAGTAATTAAAAATACCAGACTGGTGGAACTAAACTTCTTGGGTGTTTAACAGACATACTTTGAGGTCTATAATAATTTGGTCAGAGGGACATAAAGGACAGTTTTTGCTCCTTGCCCTCCTAGGTTGACTAGTTCCAGGGGACTATGAGCATCTCTCAAAATGTCCTACAATGGTGGTGGGTCACCTGCCCTGTTGATCAAGGAAGCCGAGGAGATCCCACCAGATGGACTTGAACCAGTGTCCAGTCTATAAAGAGGAGGGTCAACACAGAGGAATCATTTCCTCCGAGCTTCCTAGCAAAGCCAACCATGGTCGAGCTAATTCCCCTTTTGTTTGTCCTCTTGAGGAAAGAAATTACCAACCCCAAATTCCCCAGTGGAGACATTTCTGGCTTGGATGCCAAATCCGCACAGTGTGACATTTCATGTCCCAGGCCACCCTGAACCCACTTTCTAGGATCTTCATTACAAGTTTGTAAAACAAAACAAAACAAAACCAAAAACCCTTGGTTTTTACAGTTGCTATTTAGCTAGTTAGATATGAGCCAAACCAAACTCGCCCTGGTGCTTGCCTGGCTGGATGTGTCCTCTGTCTTCAGCAGCCTTGGGAGTGCTAGAGAAGTCCTCAGAGTTGTCCCTGCTTAGCCACCACATGGGTTAGAGGAAGCTGTGACTCCCTGCTTCCATAGGCCACTGCTGAGCTCCTCCTTCTGGGTGAGAAAAGGCCCCCTGCGATGTCCCTCTGCTCCAGGCTGGGCACCAGCAGGATCCTCTGGCCAGCTGTCCTGTTAGAGATCTGGTGTCATTGATAATGCCAAGCCCAGGAATCCAGGGCTGAGGCTGTTTTTCTCAAGCAGGCCATATTCGTATCATTGAGCCGCCTGAGTTTTCGAGCCACCTCCCCACTGTCTCTTTAGGAGTGTTGAGAGCCAAACCCGTTCATTCTTTCCACCACTTGCTGGATGTTGGA
Organism: Nannospalax galili; assembly: GCF_000622305.1. NCBI lineage: Eukaryota > Metazoa > Chordata > Mammalia > Rodentia > Spalacidae > Nannospalax > Nannospalax galili. Next base: position 723,520 of record NW_008339846.1, on the reverse strand, counting down.
GCAGTTTAATGACTGTCCTCTGAGGAGGGGGGAGGGGATGATGATCAGCAACAACCAGAGTGATGAGAAAGAAGAATTAGAAGTTGGAAGAGAAGGGCGAGACCATAAAAGTGTAATTTAAAACACCACACTTGTACAATTACCACAGTGTGATTTGCTTAACAGGAAATCTAAATTTATCTTGTTGCTGATGGCCCACTGTGAGAAATAAAATCTAAGAAGATATGTAGGGGGCGGGTGGAGGGGTGGCAGGGAGGGGGGAAGATGGATTCTAGCATTCACAACAACTTTATCAGACAGCTCAGGATGTGGGAACCAAAGCAGGGCGGCTCAGTGTACCTGGGCAGTCTCCGACTCCCCTGTGAGCATGCCTGGGCCCCTGACAGGCTTTGTGATCTGAACTCAGGTGCTCTCTGGGCTCTTCCCATATTCCAGGGAGGGAAAGACAGGTTTCTGCTCTGTGGCTGTTGGACGTTTACTCTTCTCAGTGTACCTCAAACCTCAGGGGGGTGGGTGGTGAACTGGGACATTTCCCAGCTTGCTCAAATGGTGCACCTTACCCACATGGACTTCCTTCTGGGGTCTGGAATTTTACCCTTAGGATCTCAGTAGCACTAACCACACCCTAGGCCCTTGTGCCTTATTCTGGGAGGTGCCACACCCTCCTCCTGTCCCTGGGGCCAATCCAGCACCAGAAATCCTACACTCTACCTCACTCCTTCTGACCAGCCTGCTTCCTCCCCCAATGCCACTGAAGGCTCCTGGTCTACCCCTACATACCCTTACCGTCTTGCCTTCCACTGACTCCTATGTTCACAGGTGCCAGGGGGAAAGGTTGAAACCCTAAGAAACATCATGCTATGTTCCTGCTAAGTGTCTTCCAAACATGCTTAGAATGAAGTGCTAATGTTCTGACCCCGTAGAGCCCTCATTCTCTAATGCCTCCTCCCCCGCTGCCAGGTTCCAGAGTACAGAAGTCCTTACTATCAAAGAACTCTCCAGAATCCATCGTATCTATGTGTCTAGGCCGCAGCCCTCTGCCTAGAGTGATCTAGTTTGCTTTCAATTGCTGTTTCAAAGGGGTTTATTTCACTTACATCTCCCGGGTCACAGTTTATCACTGAGGGAGCCCAAGGTAGGAACTCAGGGCAGGAACCTGGAGGCAGGAGCTGAAGCACAGGCCGTGGAGGAATGCTGCTTATGGGCTTGCTTCCCTGGCCCCTGCTCAATCTCTTTTTTATATAATACACCTGCCCAGGGGTGACACCACTCATAGTGGGCTGGGCCCTCCCACATCACTCAAGAATCAAGAAGATGCCCCACAGACATGGTCACAGGCCAGTCCAATGGAGGCAATTCCCCAATTGAGGCTCCCTCAACCCAGGTGTGTCAAGTTGACACTAAAGCTGTGCAGCACAGTGACCTGAGTGCCAGTTTCATTGCTCTCTGCTTCCTGACTGAAGATTACAGTGTGACCAGGCACCTCACGTGCCTGCTGCCGCAGCTGGGGCATCTCTCACCACAGTCCCGACCACAGCACAATGAACTAACTATTCCATCTAACTGTGAGCCCAAAACAATCCCTCCTTTCCTGCTTTTATCAGATATTTTGTCCGAGCAATACGAGAAATAACTAATGCACAACTCTTCCACAAGGAGGAAGAGTTACCGGGGAACGACAGACTGTGGAGATCACGGACTGACTCTAGCAAGTACTGCACAAATATGGGAAGCCCCAAGCATGTGTCTGCTTGCCTGTTCTCTCTCTTTTTCCTTTCAGACTTTCTTTAAAAGAAAATAAAAATAAACTTGTCCTTTTCAGTCCTTGTTGAGTCTCACCTCAGTGGACTGACGCCACAGTGAAATGGTGCTGCTGCTGGGCCAAGCTACCCCTGCCTAGGGCAGCTTAACTAGTTTTCCACATGAAGACTGTGTAAGACTGCACAGCCTGCTTCCTTGATACCTCTCTGCTCCCATAACAAAATTCCTGAGTCTAAGTACTACAAAGGACGGGGATTGATTCTTCTCAAGCTCTAGAGGCCTGGAAGTACAAGGTTGTGGTTCTGTGTCATGTGCTTTCCAAGAAGGTGCTTGTTGCTGCATCCTCTGAAGGAGACGAATGTTGTGACATCACATGGTGGAAAGGATGAGTGGTTTAAGAAAAGGCAGAAGCTGGGTCCCTCTGACTCTACCATAAAGCAGGATTCTATTCCTGTCACTTAGTGTATCAATTACTTTTTGCTGCTGTGAGAAAACACCCCAGAACGACCATTAAAAGGAAGAGGATCTATCATGATTCATGGTTTCAGGGGCATTGATCCATCATGGTGGGGAGGGTGTGCAGAGCAGCTCAGATCATGGTGTCCGGGAAGCAGACAGAGGGCACGTCTGCACCAAAGGGCTGTACCCTCCACCCTTTTGTTCCACACAGCCTGTGGGATGCTGCTGCCCATGGGGTGGTCAGGTCTTCAGGTCTCCTTTCTTAGTTAATCCTTCCAGAAATGCCTTCACAAACACACCCAGAGGTGACTTTATAACCTCCTGGGTGTTTCCCAATCCAGTCAGGTTGGCAAGTAAGAGATCACATCATTCTCATGCCCAGATCCAAGTGGACTTAGTGGGCTTTCGAAAAAAAAAAGACATGAGGTTGGGAGGGAGGCATGGGGGGAACATGGAAGGAGCTGAGGGTAGAAATGGGGAGCACATATGATCATATATCACTGCATACAGGAATGAAAATTTCAAGACTAAAGAAGAGTAAAAACAGTAGAAGCTTAGCCCTGCTAGTCACTTCCTCCAGGCCTCTTCACACGAACACAGGAGAGAGCCAGATAGGAGGGGTCACGTCAAAACCAAAGCGGGTACTATGTTAACATGTATGTAAACAGTGTCCTTTTGGGGGCTGGAGAGATGGCTCAGTGGTGAACAGTACTGGCTGTCATTGCAGAGGACCTGGGTTCAGTTCCCAGTACCCACATGGGACCTAACAACCATCCATCATTCCAGTTCCAGGGGATCCAATGCCCTCTCCTGACTCAGAGGGCACTGTGTGACACGGGTACACTTGCGTACATGCAGGCAATACACTCATAAGAAACCAATGTCCTCTTAAGGGAGCAGCTGGGGTCTCCCTTCTGAGGAGGAAATGCTCATGGTGCAAAGTGACTTCAGCTTTGCTTAGGTTCCATTCACAGACTCAGGGCTCCGTGCAGCCCTAGTGTCAACAGCTGAGGCTTCTACCCTGGTGAGAGCTAACTCGGCTTTCTTGTCCATTCCTTGGATGAAGCTGCTTTCTTGCCAGGATAAGTGGTCATCAGCCCACTGATACGCAGCAGTTTTGCTCTGCCAGGCTCCCCTTGGTGTCCCCTTTGTGACTTGGCTTCCCAGGGTCCACGACTGCATTCCTTGCTGACCAAGGACATTATTCAACGATGTCATGTGCATGTCTTTTCCTTCCCTTAGCACCAGCTAGACTCCTTCTCAGCAGCAGGTATTTCAAATTCAAATACATGCCTTCTAGAACGGTACATCCCAGCTTGAGGCAGCGTAGTGTAGCCTGGCTCCAGTGTGGCCCTTGTTCATCTCACCTCCATTCCTCTCCCCTGGATGCAGGTAGTAGAGAAATAGCACAGAGCATGTGTGAGCTGCCCACAGGCTCCAGAAGCCTGGCACAGACAATCCATGTGTCTCCTGGGACTTGTGAGGAGAGGACAGAGAAGTGGTTGAAAGAACAGGGATGCTGATTTTGCCTCCTGGGGCCAGATGGAAGGAGAAAGGTGGATGTGGCTCAGGTAATGGACTCTGAACCTGCCACTCTAGAGAGAAGGGTGAGGAGGAGTAACCACTGTGCAGCCAGCTCCCAGACCCACCTTGGCCGGTCTCCTGCCACGTGGCTGAGACAGTGCATTTATGTAGATGAGGTGTGTACCTGGCTGTTTTCTGGTTGCTGGAGGCTCATGTGCTTCTTCCACGAGGGCAGAGACAACAGCTGCACATCAGTGAACAGAATTTTGACAGCTGCACGGATTTAAGTTGATTCTAATGTCAGGGTTACTTTTTATAGTTTTCCTGAAGTTTTGCACAACAATAGACTAAGACCGGTTTCATGGTACCTTAACCTGAATCAAACTTGCATTTTTCTGATGAGTATTTAATTTAGTTTTGGCAGAGAGTATGTGTGTGCTTTTCTTGGGCTTTACATCATTTATGAGGTTGCGTAGATACGCTCTAACAAAACATCATCTACAGTCAGATGAGACTCTCAGAAAAAAGAGGCACAGGCTGATTCCGACTAATCTCACTCAGCCTTTATGGGAATAGCTATTTGCTACGAATGAATAGCCAAACATCTGTGTCAACGCTTTCGGAGCTGCAGATAGAGATGTTGTTAATCACACATTTACAACGATACTTCCAGTTCCACAGAGGGCGAAATGCTCAAGTATAAGCAAACTTCTCACTCAAGCTCCTCAGAGTCAAACTCACTCTGCTAATTAATTACAATAATTAAAGTCTTGGATAGTTGAATGGTGTCCATGTGGGTTAGCGTAAGAGTTTTGCCTAGGCTCATGCTAAACTCTGTAATGCGATGACATCCATTCATCATACACTATGGAGTCACTTTAGGAAGGAAATTGTTCATTTTCCTTATTATACAGAAGCAGATGATCCCATCTACCCCTGTAATCCTAGTGTCATCCAGTCTTTGCTGGCTTGCCAAGAGGCACATATATTCTTCATGATGACTTAGGTGATTAAGAATGAGAAACTTTTCAAAGACTGGATCGGTCACACAACACTTTCTACAATGGCTGGAATCATTACCTAATTGTCCTTCAGTGACATGGGAGCTCATTGTGAGGAACACATCCCTCCCGGTGGTTAAAGACATGGCTTCCAGGAAGATCTGTCCCTAGGCATACTTGCTGCTTGTAGCACAGGGGAAATGTGTGGACTGTGCCTCAGGAGGGACAGCTCTTCTGAATGGACTTTGCCTGCCTTCTGATGCAGAGTGTTCTGTGCTGATGAAGCATCCTGGGCCTTGGTGGATGTTGAAGATGAGAAGAGACCTGCACACAGTGGCCAGACTCCTCAAATTCAGGAATAGCCATAAGATGTAGATGATCGTAACCTGGGGTGAGCCTCACGCTGCCCGCTCTGCTTTTCTGCACTGGAGAATTCAATGCAAACGGCATTGCAATTACATTGGAATCCACGGAAAACTCCATTGCTGTTAGGATAAGCAGCTGTCCCCAGCTGCCTCTATTTGGTCAGCTGCATCCTCTGTGGGCATGAGAGGCTTTCTGAAAGCCTCAGAGGGGGCCAACGTGAAGCCTTGAGTCATCAGACCAGCTAGAGACAAATTCCTTGAGTTTAATAAAAGGAAATTTTAAATAAAGCAAGTTTCCCCTAAACATCTGCTCCTATTGAATTTGGATCCTTTAAGTCTCCAGACTGTGGGATTGAAACAAAAGGTGGATGGAGAAGTGCCTGGGGTGGTTCGGTGTCCAAATCCTGGAGATTCTTTACATTAATAATAGTGGTGTCATGGAATCCGCTCCAGATTTGATCTCGTTCTGGCCAAGCAGCTTTATCTTTCTGTTCTGAAAGTCCAAGTTTTCACTGGGCAGGATTTCATTTAAGAGGAAAGCTAGGTAGAAAAATAGGAGCCGCACCAAAGCGCTTAGGGACAACTCTGTGTAATCTGAGCAAAGAGCCTTCCCATCCCTCTCTTGCTTGCTGGAGAGAAAGCTCTGATGATGACAAAGTTTGCAGAGTTTCAGGCGGGTTTGCCCCCGACCCCCTCGCACAACATGCACATTTAGCCTGGTCCTCCCGGCTTTTCTCCAATTGTGTTCACTAAAGAGCCACATGTTGGTCCAGGTTTCGCAGTTTCACCAGAAAAACACAATTTATTACCTTTAACAGAAGCTGAGGGTTTTTTTTATTTAATTTCAAGGGAGGCAAATTGGTCAAGGTTGTGAGCCCTGACCTCCTTCTGAATCACACACAACATCATAGGTATTCCCTAGGTTTGCAATCCTGCCAGAGAAATCAAGATTTATGTGCTGTACTTCTCCCTCATTCATAGGTTCTAGTTACCTATGGCCAGTAGAGTCAAAACATATCAAATTGAAAATCCTAGAAATAAACAGTTCCTAAGTTTTAGATTGTACTCTCTATTAGTTACTTTTCTGTTGCTGTGATAAAACACCATGACCAAGGCAACTTATACAGGAAGAGTTTGTTTGGCGTACTGTCCCAGAGGGATCAGAGTCCATGGTGGTGGGGGCGGCTGGAACAAAAGCTGAGCACCTACATCTTCAAGCAGGCACCGGAAGCAGAGAGACAAACTGAATGTGGAACAGGGCTATCTACTCTCAAAGCCCACCCCCAGTGATGTGCTTCTTCCAGCAGGGCTGCACCTCCCGAAGGTTCCGTGACCTCCCTAAACAGTGCCACCAACTAGAGACCAAGTGTTCAAATATATGAGCCTATGAGCGACATGGCATTCAAACCACCATATAAGCCACTTGGGGAAACATGAAGTCCAGGACCATCCTCATGTTCCCCAGTAGGGACTCAAATCACCTCCAAGCTCAGAGAGTCTGAACGCAATACCAACCCCCTGCCAGTCACCTGTGTCATCACATTCACTGTCTGGCATCTCGGTGCTTCTGTTTGAGTGACTGCTATTTATTTTCTAAAAAAGAAAACCAAGATCACAAGAACCCTGAGGCTGGCTACTCAGCACCTGCTGAACAGAAGCTGTAAAACCCAGCTTCCAGGAGAAAAGATAAAAATTCTCAGCTTGTAAGAAAAAAACAGAACATCCACTGGTATTGTAAGGATGACTCTTCCACCTGGGGAATGGCGAAGAAACAAAATAGGAAATTCAGGTTAGTAGTGCTGCTGCTGCAGGTCAGCTCTGTCTTCCTCTGTCACCCAAACCCATCGAGCTCTACCTTCTGGTATTTTCTGACTGCACAGGCCTGGGTAGTGGTAAAGCCAGTGCATTCCTGTGCCTTTTACTCAGAATGTGCTAACCTTACTTCCCCATTTGCTTTCTCAAGGCTGAAAGGTAACACTAGTGTTTACTGCTGTGTGTGTTTTCATAATTCATGGCTGTGTGGGTTTACATGGTACTGCCTAGACACATAGATGCCCATGGATGAATAGGATCAAAACCCCCATGAGATGCCCACACCTCACACAGGCCTAAGTCCTTGACGTCCGGCCTTTCCTATACCTGCACACCAAAGGCAAAGTTCAAAGACAATACATTACCCTTCCTTGTCAGGCAAGCGTGCTAGTCATTGCTAGCAGATAGAGTCTAAGATCAGCACTTTTGACTGGACCAATGTGGCACCGTAGATTTTATATTCAAAAGGAAACTTTCATGAAAGCTCAGCTTGCTAAGAAAACATAACGAATGCTTGTTTATCTGAGTGTGACATGGGAATAAACTTGCTTTTCGAAAGTCTTTGTAAACAATTACAAGCACTGGGACTTTTGGAGAAGCCTGGGGTTCAGCAGCTGTGGAATTCAGGGTGGTGCTCACCCAGCCACTGGAGCTGAGTGGCAGTCAATTTTGCTTATTTATATTTCTTCCCTGTAGGGGGACTTACGTGCTTTCATAGTTTAGGATGTCACAAAGAGAAATGTACCCTAGTTGTATTCGTACTTAGATCACCTTGAACCTGTCACACTGTGCTCAAGGTTTTAGACAGTGAGTCACCCTTTCCAGCCGTCTCTGTGGACTTTTTCATTTATGCTGGGATTTGGTCTGCTGCCTTCCTTATGGTCCAAGTCCTTAGAGAGGTGCAGTGAACAGTGTGACAGCCTGTCTCTCAGAAGTGACTATTTCAGCCGAAGTCACCCAATGTGATCCTTTTCACTCTGACCTCTGCTCACACGGCAGAGAGGAGCCAAAGAGAGACAGTCACACAGTCCCCCAAAGCCGCTCTGGCTTTTATACAGTTGATTTGATGTTTGCCTGTGCGTGTATATGATGTGTGTGTGTGTGTGTGTGTGTGTGTGTGTGTGTGTGTGTACGTGTGTGTGTGCAGGTGGATGCACATGTGCCTTGGGCATGCGTGTGGATGTCAGATGACCACCTCTGGTGTTGGTCCTCACCTTCTGCTACTTTGCCTGCCAGGCCCGCTGGCCCACAAGCTTCAGAGGAGTCTCCTGTCTCTGCCTCCCATCTTGCCGCAGCAGGGCAGGAATTCCATCAGGTTGCTGCAGCTTCCTGATTCACGTGGGTCTGGGAATCCAAACTTGGGTCTTGTGCTCCTGAAACAGCGGCCTGTGTTTATAGATCTTTATCAGCAACTGTGATGCTCTGTGAAGACAGAAGGGAAAATGGAGTTCTATTTAAGAACACACACACACCTGTGTAAAATATGCTCATTTTACATGATTTTTTTCTAGTATTTGGGCTAAATTTGGGGATTTTTTAAACTAGTGTTTCTGAGACGTGTGGAAATAATCACCATAAAGTGTTTGATGAGCGTCCTACAGTGTCTATTCTTGGTTGGAAATTCGTGTTTGGAATGACTGATAGACAGTTTGTTGACTTAGATGTACTGTCATTATAGCTCGACATTCAGCCGAGCTTCCCTAGGAAGAAATAAGAAAATAGAAGTGTTTGGTGTTTGCTGTCTAAAAATTTTTATTGCATATTTTCTCTTGGGATGTTGTTTTAATCTTTGTCTCAAAGCAGCTATCAAAAATCCTTTCAATATTGAATTACTGAATTTTCTGTGGTTAAAAAATAAATGGAAAGGGCCAATTAAAGAAAACTGAAGAGTTAGCCGGGTGTGGTGGCTCATGCCGTTAGTACCAGCACTTGGGAGGCAGATGCAGGAGGATCTCCTTGAGTTTGAGGCTAGTCTGGTTTACACAGAGAGTTCCAGGCCAGCTGGGGCTACAGGGAGACCCTGTCTTAAAAAAAAGAAAGAAAGAAAGAAAGAAAGAAAGAAAGAAAGAAAGAAAGAAAGAAAGAAAGAAAGAAAGAGAAAGAGGAAAACCAAAGAATTGATCAAACTTCTTTACTTTCAAATTTGAGCCCTGCTCTGCAAGCCTGTGCAAGAGAGAAAGTTTGAAAGGATGGAAGGAGGAAAGGGCTAAAAAGAGAAAAACTTGGCCACCGTGATTTCCTCAGCTAATGACTTCACTGCAACTCAGATAGCATGCTGGGAGCCAGGACATGGAGGTGTGGAAGGCTTTCCCACAAGAGCCTGAGTAAGGGGCTGGAGAGATGGCTCAGTGGTTAAGAACACTGCTGCTCTTGCAGAAGACCTGGGTTCAAATCCCAGCACCCACATGGCAGTAACTCCAGTCCCAGGGGATCCGACAGCCTCTTCGGACCTCTGCAGGCATTGCACGACGCGGATCCACTTACCTACATGTAGGCAATACACTCATGCACATAGAATAAAAATAATAAATACAGTATTTTTAAAAAAGAGCCTGTGCCAGGGAGAGGAGGCTGGTCCACAGCACCACCAGGAAAACCCTGGTCAAGAGGAAGATGTGATGTCTCTCTAAATCCTTCTTGAAAATAACCAAATAGTTTAAGACTTAGAGATTTTCACTAAATGTCTTTTTATTAGCCACTTTTCTGGAACTGGAACGTGAGTCACTTCCTCTGCACAGAAGTGGCTCATCCCTTTTCATGTGTACATCCCTTCTCCCCAGGCACTGCCTTCTTTCCATTTGGTTTAACTCCTGCATCTCCTTCCTGTTCTCTTCTGAAGACAGGAGCCTGCTTCTCTGTGTCCCTCTGGGACCCTGACACAGCTTTTTCTTCTCCCTAAAACAGCAGCCCTCACCTCCACCCCAGAATTCACACACACTCATGGCCTTCCCATACCACACAGGAGCCTCTCACATGGCAGCTAGGGCTCCCCCTTTGCAGCTGTGCTGACCAGCTCATAGCTGGAGAGGTTAGGTCACTGTGGCTTGTCTACACAGCTGTGTCTCTGGCAGGGCCCAGGAACGACTAATCCCTCCCTCATGGTAGAACCAAGAGTTTAGACTCAAATCTACTTTCCAGGCATGTTCCTGCCCCTAGAAACATGATACATCTATAATAAAATCCAAGCACGAGTCACCTACCCCAGCTGTAACAGTACCCTCTTCCAGATGCCTCTCCGTGGGCTCCATTGGTCCTGGTGGAGAACCTGGCCGCATCCAGTTTTCCCCCCATTGGTGCTGGAGTGACTAGTTGTTAAGATCTGGGATCATACATGGAAAAGCAGTCGGCTCTGTATGGTGAGGCAGATCTTGAGCTAATGAGGACTGTGGCTGATACATCAGGGTGGAGGACACTGGTCACTTCATGTTGTGGTGATGGCTACCTCAGGTTTGGAATCTGATGGGTCAAATAGGCCCCACAGATTGAGTCCAAACCAGAAGAATGTCAAAGGCGTGCCAGAAGGGAGTTGGGAATTAGGTAACAGAGGGAAAGAGACTATTCCATGACTGGGCTCTCAGGTCCATCTGTGGTCACCGGCAGTCATGACTTGGCTGAGCTTTCATGCAACCAAGGCCAAAGTTGTCAAAATAAGTCTGATTAAACACAAAGTCATCATCATGGCACATTTGAGGATAGAGTCACTTTGTAGCCCGTCTAACACCCAAGAGCTTGGGACTGTTATTTGAGGTCACAGGACTCAGGACCTGTCTCTGTAGCCCTCTTGATGGCAATGGTGTCAATAGGCAAATGCCAGAGTGTAGGGCTGTTGGTTGGCACTGTGAGCACTTCACTGCTGTTGCTGTGATGTTTTGTAAGAGAAGTTATAGGGGTTGCAGCTGTGGAAACTCTGAAACACCACTTAGAAGAAGGGAAAACTCGTGGCATCTGTGAAATGTGAACAGGAAGTCAGGAAACCATCGCACCGGCTGTAACAGACAAGCCCCACGTCTCCCTAGGGCTCCCGGGGCCTTCTCCTCCTCTTCTGCCTTCCACTTAACCAAATCAGTTGTTTTCATGCCCAGGGTGTTCTTGATTAACTTGGGGATAGAAACCCGATCCCAGTCAGAAACTGTCTCCTCCTGAGAGGGTTTGATCAGGAATTTCCAACTGGTGGAAGTTGAGTAACTGTAGACCAGAGGCACCGTGCTGGGTCTTACTCTGGAGGATGCTGTAACTCATCCAGAGAAGGTAGATGGAGTTCCTCCAGCTGGGGGTGCTCAATAGTACCTACATCCATGGTCAGCAGACCCTGGGGTTCAGAGGCGCCCCCTCGTCCTCCAGGCTGGCTGTTCAGCTCTCCTCTAGAGTCTACGAAATGACAAATTGTGTTTCCCACATGCTCATTCAAGTCTGAGTTCAGTTTCCATCCTTGCCACCCAAGAAGTCCCCTTCAGCTCGTGGCCTTTGCTTCTAGAGCTCCTGGCTCTTACAGAACATAGCCCTCTCTATAGCATTAAAGTAAACCAGCAGGAACACAGATGCTCTGTCTCAGGCGTAGGAATGCAGATCCCAGGAATGCGGTGGGGAACTTTGTTGAGCTTTGTTAGACAGAACAGGGCTGGGCCAAGAGTTAAAGCAGTTAAAAAAAAAAAATTCTGAAAGTGTTGCAGTGGGGAAGCGGCGTCAGTGTAGGACACCAGTTCTGACTCCGGCTTCCAGGGAAAGTAGGAACTGAAATCAAGGAGCCAATAGGGTTGGTGGGTAGAACCTTCTGAAAACACCAGGATCAGGATATCTGTCTAACAGTCTACACAGGTTGTCTCAGAAAGGAGGCCAGAGGCATCAGGCACCCCTCAGGGACGGTAGGACAGGGGAACCTGAGGAGATATTGAGGGAGATTAGATGTGAATGCCCAGTTCTTGCTAAACTTGCTGGGCAGAACTCCTGATAAAGCTGGACAGTGCAGAGACAAACAGCAGTGGCCAAAGGTCAAGGCCTAGTGGGAATGATCCCAAGGGGTCCAAGAAGAATATGGTCAAGGAAAGAATCTGCAAGCTTGAAACATCGTCTGGTCTCAGAAAATAAGGAAATGTTATTTAAAAAAATGATGGGGTATGAGCCCTTCCAGTGGCTCCCACCAGTCAAATATGAACAATTTCAACTCTGAGATAATTGAGGATGGCAATGGATTGTTGGGGGCAAAACCTTCAAGCATGTGTCAATAATAATTAGATACTAAAACCAAGGGCGGAAAGCAGATCTTGCTGTGGCAGAATGTCGGGCTTAGCTGGCTGCAGGGTTGGGTGCTTGGGGCAGAGAAAGTCTCCTTCTAGGGGTGGAAACATTGAGAGATCTCAGCCCACTAGGGTAGGTTCTTATTATTTGATGCACTTATTCCTTGAGTCTGGACTCAGATCTCTCTCTCTCTCTCTCTCCCTCTCCCTCTCCCTCTCCCTCTCCCCTCTCTGTGTGCTTGAGCACATGGGTGAAGGTGTATAATGGAGGCCAGAAGAGGGTGTCATCCCCTGGAGTTGAAGTTACAGGTGATTGTGATCGCCTGACCAGGTGTTGGGAAGAGAACTTGGGTGTACTACAAGATCAGTAGGTGTGTGTCCTTAATTAATGAGCCATCTCTCCAGCCCCCAAAACTCCTAGCGCTTCCAACATCCGAGGACGGGACCCTGGAAGCAATGGCGTGTCTTCACAAGAGCATCAGACAAATGTGCTCCCTCAGTCCACCCACAAAGAAAGGCGGTTCTTCACTGAAGCCAGCATGTTCTAGTTTGCCTTCAGTTGCTGTGATAAAACACTCTGACCGATACCAACTTGGGGGGAAAGAGTTTATTTATCTCCTGGGTCACAGTTCATCAGGGAGCCCAAGGTAGGAACTCAGGGCAGGAACCTGGAGGCAGGAGCTGGAGCACAGGCCATGGAGGAATGCCGCTTACTGGCTTGCTCCCCTGGCCCCTGCTCAATCTCTTTTTTATATAATACACCTGCCCAGGGGTGACACCACTCATAGTGGGCTGGGCCCTCCCACATCACTCAACAATCAAGAAGATGTCCCACAGACATGGCCATAGGCCAGTCCAATGGAGGCAATTCCCCAGTTGGGGCTCCCTTAACCCAGTGTGTCAAGTTGACAACTAAAGGTACCCAGCACACAGAGTTACCAGTGAAAAGGAATGGGGAGGGCTTCCTCAGAAATCAAGAAATAGTGATTCCATACCCCAAGGTAACACATGATCCTAGACAGACCTAATCTTTTACAGGAGGAGAATTCTAGAAAGGAACTCACTGGGCACTGAAATGTAGGCAGTGGGTTAGATAAAGTCTCGGAAAATTTGAAGTGTGCTGATGTTGGTACATGCACTATGGGTATGTCAAAGAAAATCCATTTCTAGCACTAAAGAGATACCATGTACCAAGATATCCTCCAATGGTTTGAAAATAAATGTGTATATAGCTAGATATGTGCATACACACACATCGCACATACACATACCACACACATATACATCACACACGCACACATCACACACACAGAGACACCACACACATACATACATCACACACACTACACACACACACAGAAACACCACACACACAGACACCACACACACACACACAGACAACACACACCACACACACACAGACACCACACACACAGACACCACACACACACAGACACCACACATCACACACCACACACACACACACACCACACACACACAGAAACCACACACCACACACACACACACACTACACACACACATATACACACACAGATACCACACACACAGACACCACACACACACTACACACACACACTACACACACATACACACACAGAGACACCACACAGAGACACCACAGACACCACACACACACACACACACACACACACAGAGACACCACACACACAGACACCACACACACTACACACACACACATACACACAGACACCACACACCACACACACACACACACAGACACCACACACACTACACACACACACATACACACAGACACCACACACCACACACACTACACACACACAGACACACAGAGACACCACACACACACATGCACACACACAGACACCACACACACCACACACACACACATACACACACAGAGACACCACACACACAGACACCACACACACAGACACCACACATACACACACACAGACACCACACACCACACACACACAAAGAGACCACACACACAGACACCACACAACACACACACACACACACACACATACACACACACACACACATACACACACACACACGGCAGTCCCCCCTTGTCTGTGGTTTTTCTTTTTTTCCTTTGTTTCAGTTGCCTCAATTATGTTTTAAAATATTGATACTTATCTTGATTCAACAGAGACAGACTACATTCTCTCACTATTCAAAATGACGATTAATTATTGTTGTTAACGGCTTACCGTGCCTGACTCAGAAGTTGAAATTGTCGTATACAACATATTTATGTCATATATTTGCTATATCATATATATATGTATATATATATCTCCTTCAAAAGCAGGATGTATAGTGCCCAACACTATTTGAGGTGCACAGCCTCTGCAGTCTCTGGTCTTTTACCGTCTGCTCTATGGATTAGGTATTCCTTTGCGTGTTTCTGTGTACATATAAAGCTGTAAACCCAGACACAGCTGTGAACACTATTGCTGTCTTTTACCCATGCAGAAGCAAATGGGGAAATGTATCAACAGATCAATAGTAGATTCTTAGCAAAAGGCACAGGATGTTTTACTTTTTTGCAATTTTATTTAATACTGAAATGATTTTGAAAAAAAATGTAAGCAATGCGCATCTGGGAAGCACTAACTGGAGTTATATAAAAGATATATAGGGCAGTTTTTAGGGATATTAGGGGAGTTAGAGTTTGAAGGTGTAAATGAAGGGTAGATATGATAATATTTCATCATCTACATGTATGAAATTTTCAAGAATAAAGAAAAATTAAAAATAAAACACTGCGAAAGTGTGCTGTGAACTTGGAATCAAGTCAACCTGGTTGAGATAAAAGGAAAACAGTGAATGTACTTTGGGCTGTTTGGGAAAATAGATTCAACCGGTCTTGAGAACGTGCTCACAAAGGGTGCCTATTTTACAGCTCTATGTCCACACAGACTGGAGATCACACCACCTGTGGGTTAAGAATCATGGTGGCACTGACAGGAGTTAAACCATCTAGAAAGAAAAGGGTCGCATTTGCTCTTAGTCTCTGGGTGGATGAGGAAGGGATGAATGCCTCAGTGGAGGTCAGCACCCATCTGGGGGTGCGCGTGTCTGCAGCCCAGCTCTGAGGTTGAGCTGTGGGTGAGACCGAGCTGATGAACCGAGCCCTCTCACCTCTGAGTGCCCTGAGCCAGTGCGTCTCCATCTTCGCTCTTCCTTGACAGGTGCAGCACATACATACACACCCCCAGAGAACAGCTGAGGATGTATAGGCCCCAAGTCCTGGTTGCCTGCTCAGATGCTTCTTAACGGGACCCTGAAGGAGCTGGAGATGTAGTTCACTTGATAAGAGTGTTTGCCTGCATGCACAAGGCCCTGGGCTTATTCCCACTACCACACAAAACTGAGCGTAGTAGCCATGCCAGCAATCTTATTATTCAGGAGGTAGAGGCAGGTGGATTAGAAATTGAGGGTTATCGTTTGTTATATAGTTAGTTCAAGGCTATCCTGGGATACACAGAGACTCTGCCTAAAAATAAAGCAAAGCAAAAATAAGCAAGCACTTTTAACATCTGAGCTCTCTCTGTAGCCCCTAACTTTTTACTCTAATGTTTAAAATATAACAGAAATTGTTCCTGGTGGCATAGGCCTGTAATCCCCACTACCTGAGTAGAACTACTCAAGGCCTGTGGAGTTCAAGGCCTCTCTGGGTAACTTAGGGAGACTATGTCTCAAAACAAAATAAGACCAAATAAGACCAATAAGACCATGGGCTAGGGATAGAGCGTAGTGATTGTCTGCCTTGCATGAATGAGAACCCAGGTTCGACCCTTTGAAAAACAAAGCGAAAAAAAAAAAAAAAAAAAAAAAAAAACCTTAGGGGTGAGCTGTCAGGTGTCAATACAAAACTACAACTAATGCCCGAAAGGGAACATGAGAGTTTGGTTTTGAGCCAAATATCAGTGACTATGGCCTGGGAAGGTGGATTCCCGTGGCCCCAAACAATGTGCTACAATAAAGAAATGGTTTATGAAGTTATAATTACAGTCAAAAAGAAAGTATCAAGGCACTTTTCCAAATCCATTGGTGGAAACGTCAGGTGGGCATGTGACAGCAAAGCTGGAAAATCTGTATTACAGGGCTTCGATGCTTTCTGACAGCGTTCTAAGTTTTTAAGTTGATAGAAGCAAGTGGTCTTTTAATTTAGTACATTCCAAAAGGCTTTCTCTCATAGATGCAACAGCTCTAATCCCAGCACTTGGAGGCCAAGGCAAGTGGATCACTGTGAGATTGAGGCTAGTCTGGTCTACATAGTGAGTTCCTGGTCAGCTGTGGCTGCAGGGAGACACTGTCTCAAAAAGACAAAAAAAAAAAAAAAAGCCAGGTGTGGTGGCGGAATCCTTTAATCCCAGCACTTGGGAGGCAGAGGCAGGCAGATCTCTGTGAGTTCAAGGCCAGCCTGGTCTACATAGTGAGTTCCAGGCCAGCTGGGGCTACAGAGAGACCCTGTTTCAAAAAGACCAAAAAAAAGACACAGTCTGTATCCACAATATTATAATCAGTGATAAGAATAAGACATGGACTTCCTTCCTTGGACTGAGACCCTGGAGTTCCTTTTTCTTTCTTTACTTTGCTATTTTGGGCCTGCATACCTGAGGGTAATATCTCTCACGATATCAGTTTAACCAACTGGATGCTTTCTTGAGTGTATGAGATTTAGGAAGCCCACAGGGACTAGTGCCCTGATGGGGGTGGGCTCATTTTATCATAGAGCTGAGTTTACCACAGACAAAAAAGTAACCTGGTAGCTTTATCACCATCTTGTTGGTGACTATATCAAAACGGAGGAAACCATGTGACCTGGCCACCATCTTGACTAATGACATCATCAGTATGAGACTAGCCATGCCACTTGGTCTCTGATTTGGTTAGTGACATCATAAAAATGGCAATACCCATAAACTTCCTGGTACCACTGTGCCCTCAGGGGAGATCGATGCAGTTCAGCATGTGGTCTTTTATCATAAGATATTTTCATAAGATTGATCCATTTTTATGACAGACTAAGGAGGTCATGTGAGACCTCTATGGTGT
The DNA here is from genome assembly GCF_000622305.1 of Nannospalax galili. NCBI lineage: Eukaryota > Metazoa > Chordata > Mammalia > Rodentia > Spalacidae > Nannospalax > Nannospalax galili. Next base: position 706,288 of record NW_008339846.1, on the reverse strand, counting down.
TTTATTTTGGATTTCACAAAAGGAAGCTTAGTGTTTTCCCAGCCATTGTGCCTCTAATGCTGGACAGCTTACCGAAGGGATCTATCACTCTGAGACAGCTAACCCTAAGAGTCTCATATCGATTTGCAGCAGCTCAGAGCCAAATTTAGAAAAGTCTGTGCTTTCTGTATCCAGCTCTGACCGAAAAGATAGATGTCCAGGTGCTAGACAATCTTCTGCCAAACAGGCGGCTACAACATCCAGAGGCAAAGAGGACCCTTGCTGCCCTCCAGACCCCTTTGAGCACCCAGGTTCGTCCTTTCCAAGTTCTTTGGGAGGCTGTTGTTTCCCGTGTCCCTTATTCTTTAGAATACAAGCACTTAGACCAGGGCTACATATAAGACATTATATGTGACTTTGTAATTCAGACAATATGGACTAACAGATTTTTAAAATGAACACACGAACAGGGAGACTGAAAATGAAAAGAATATCACCTTGGGCATCATACATTCTCTCTATCTCCCTTAACTAATCCTTTCCAAACTCATGTCTGACCTGAAGACCAACATCTTGTTAGTCACCTGCTCAAGCTATTGTTTGAGATGTGCTGGGGTCCCCTCCCTGCATGAGAGGAAAGGATAATATTTTTGCGTCACTCTAAAAAGGGAATTAATGTGTTTTCAGGGACAGAAGCATCAAAAACAAGCGAACAGTTGGGAAATGGGGCCCCGAGGCATGAGTGATGTGAGTCAGTCCCATTCTGGGAACCGATTCCCTGAAGCAGTCGGGTCAGGATGATTGCCACCACCAGGAGCCAGAGCTGCCTCTCCAGATGTTGGACTGGGAGACTCTAGGAGGATTAGGTGTCCCTCCGTAGATCGCTCAGAATTTTTGTTTTCACTTTACAAATGAAGACAAAAGTAAGTCCCTCACTGGCTTACTTCCTGGGCAAGTGGAACATTCTAGACCTCCAAGCAAATAGGCACTGGGCAAAACTATGCCCCAACAACAATTACCTTAGTGCCTCCCGTGATCTAAAACTGCCATTTTAGGGTTAACATACGAAAATCCTTGCTTCTGTCTGTGTGTTTTCTGCCTTTCGTCATTTTCAGGGATTATTCTTTCGCTCCAAGGTCATTTCATAAAAGTTTGCCAAGATTCCTACTACAAATGTAAAATTTCTTTTAGCTCAGACATCATGAGTTAAAGGAGAACAAAAGAAAAGGAAGCGTGAAAGTCCAGGCAGAAGCTCTGCTTGGGACTTCAAACAAAAAGGTGGGTAATTAACAATGAGATGGCGGTGTGAGGCATCTTCTGAACCAAACAGCTACAATCTTCATGACTCAACTGTACCTACTTGCAAAAGATCGCGATTGTTGACTATTGATATTAAACTTATTGGTTCTCCAGGGTGAACTTTAATGGAATCAAACATCAATTTGTCACTAGAACCTTATGAGAAAGGGGTCAACATTACTAAATAATCCCAAGCCAAAATCGTCACAACAGACGGGAGACTTGTTATTATGGCTCATGATATGAAGAAAAAAACTAAGTATGAGAGAGGAGGTTAAGAGGATCTAAGAATAAAGACATTTTTAATAAAGAAGGATTTACGGATGAGGATCAAGATGGTTGGATATTTACAGAATGAAAAAGAGAATGGAGAGCCTATGTTAGTGAGGAGGGTCTGAGGAATTTCATGGCAAAGGCAAGAAACAGTAAGTATGTGAAATGCCGAAAGGGTGTGAGCATGGAAATATTTTTGGTGAAAAAAGATTTAGCTATAAAAACTAAGATAGCTGGATACTTCTAGAAAGCTGAGGTCTTTGCATGTAATGAAGGTCTGAGTAGGTTTCTTAAGGCATGTAAAAGATGAGAGTCAAAACCGATAAATGATCTTAAAATTTCTAAGGCCAATCACAGTTCAGTCAAACTTTGACTTAATGAAACTATTGATCTGTTATTGTTAACAATTATAAAGGCTATCTTAAAAGAGCAAATACATGTCTAATCAAGGTTTGTTTTAATATGTTGGTTTTTACTCAACTTTAATTATTATACAATAATGAAAAATACCAGATGGATGTGACTAATCTTCTGGGTGCTCAATAACTATACTTAGAGTCTATACTAATATGGTCAGAGGGACTTAAAAGAGACAATACTTTGCTACTTGCCTGCCAAGGTCAATTAGGTCCCAGGAGAGTGTGGAGCATCTCTCAAAAATGTCCTGTAACTGTGATGAACCACCTGTTCTCTTATTCAGGGAGACCATGGAGCCCTCACCAGATGAACTCTAACCAGTGTCCTCTACAAAGAGGAGTGTCAACGTGGAGGAAACATTTCCTCAATGGTGCCAAGCAGAGCCATAGTCAAGTAAAGTGTCTTACTTCTCCTCACACAGATGGAACAGCTCATCAAATGAAGGTGAGAGGATCCAAGGCTCCTCCCCAGCCCAAGTCACCCTGAGGTCAGCCTCACCAACCTTGAATAAAAACCCACACTGCTGTTGGCCACTTCATGGTTTTAAACACCCAACAGGAAAGTATAAGCAGAAATTAAACTGATTGGTATAGTTCTTTGATAGTCCAAGGGATTTAAGATAATTATTTCTCACTAATGATTTTTCTTCTTGGTAAAGAAAATGCTGCCCAGATATAGGAGCTCAGATACTGGCTCAGTTCAGCACTACAGCACCCACAGGTAGCCAATTTGCACTTGAAGCTAAGAGGGACAGGCCTTCTATTGTTTTAAACTAGAAATTATATGTGGCTAAATTTCTTTTCTCTCCTTGCTAGATGGTATCAGGGAGGGACCTCACACTCTGATTCTAGCCACTCCAGCAGCTATCAAAGTGCCCAGAATCCCATCTGGGGTTCATTAGCCTTGGGTCCAGCCTTGGAGATGAAAAGACAAGCCAGGAGGAGACAGCATACGGAGGCTCTTGGAGCTCACCAGGAGACTCTAAAGGACTTGAATTTGAGCATTTGAAAATGTATCTCCTCTGTTCAGGCTTCTCCTAGTCCCTGCGTAGGACTTCTAATGTTGATAACTTGCCTTTACTTCTCCTCATGAATCTTTCCAAACCTAAGTCAAGGACTTCTTTTCCTACCTACAGCTAAAAGTTATATACTTTGGGGGTCCTTTACATAGACACACTGAGAGGGGTACCCTAACTGCCACACCTAACACCCCCTTTCAGCTGGAAAAGGCCAGAGTTGACCACTGCCCCAATCCCATACTGGTAGTTGGGAAACTTCTTCAGAGGAGTGTGGATGAAAAGAGGAGATAGAAACTGGATAGGTAGTTCAGGGAAGGGACCTCCAAATCCAAACAACTGTCCAAAACCATCAATTATAAAATGTTCTTTATTCTGTAACCAAAGTTGCCAAAAGAAAACTCTCATGTCTTACCTTCCTAAACTGACACCCCTGCCTTGAGGCTACCCTAAGCTGTACTACAGCATTAATCCTCTCTTGGTCTAGGTCTCTAGACTTTCATAGTGAAAATGGGTAACATCTGTTCCAAGATTTCAGCCCACCTCCTAAATGAAAGGTTAGCTCCTCAGAGGGGGCAATGTAAGGTTCCCGGATAGGCTCACTCAGAAGCAACGACGATGCCACTTTGTTTCTTTTGGTCTCTGTCAGGAAGGCCTTATTTTTAATTCCAACAGGGCCCCTTCATCTGACCTGCTGAGAGTCACCAGGACCTGCAGCATGAGCCTATCAGTACCCATTTCTTTAAGATGACCAATTCAAAATTCAGGGAGGAAAAACCACAGACGCCCTTAAAACCCAGAGTCTCCCTGGGGGGGCATTGGATTTCGGTTTCTGGGTACCCTCTACACAGCTCTGATATTGCCTATTTGTGAAAACCAAGCACATCACTACTAAAGAATTGCTTTTCACCTTACACTCCACAAGAGAAGTAATAGTGCAAAGAATAAGTCTGTGGTTCATAGAAAGGAACTAACACCAACCACTAATGCCACCCCGACAACATGAAACAGTGTTTAACATTGACTCAGCTCACAAACGGTCCTAGTTATTAGTTTTAATTATCAATCTGACACAGCCTAGAGTTATCTGAGAGGCGAGCCTCCACTGAGGAATTGCTGAGACCCGAAAGTTCAGTGCCTTTCCACAAGAGGAGGAAGATCATCCCACACCTACCACCCCCCCACCCCCAAGGCTCAGGGACTTTTTCAGAAGAGGTTGGCTGAAAGAGTGTAAGAGCCAGAGGAAGGGGTAGAGCGTTAACTGGAAGTGTTCTCCGACCGCTATGCCGGCAAGCTATAGTTACAGGGAGGTCACAGGATCTGTATTTGAGAGTGGACTTTATGGCACAGCTGTAAATATGGGGTGCCCACTTTTCTGTAAACAAACCCCTACCCTATGCTCTATTTTAAAAAAAGAAAACCAGCTGAATTTGAACTGGGGAGCCAGCCAGTAAGCATCGTTTCTGCATGGTTTCTGCTTCAAATTCCTGCTTGAGTTCCTATCCTGACTTCCTCCAATGGTGATTTGCAAGGGTAAGCTGAATAAGCTCTTTCCCTTGTCAAGATGCTTTTGGTCAGAGTGTTTTATAGCACCAATTGGATGAAATTAGAACATAGACTGATTTTTTTTGGTTAATTTTCATTTTTCTTGGAAAACAAATTGCTTTATCTGATTGCCGCAGTTGAGTCATACCATTGATGGCATGGTATTGTCAGTGTACTGTACCGTGGCTCTCCTTTGTGATTTCAACCATGAGATCTGTGTCGCACCAGGGAGGTCCTCATCATATTCCATAACCTCAGGAAAACCCATACAAGCTGACAAAGAAGACACTTTTGCCCAGTGTTTGCTGTGTACCCAGGCTGCTGCAGGTGGAAGGGAGCGATTTTTCGTGAACCCCTCATCCATGATTCTGGGCCTGGGACAGGAGCCCATTCAATGGGTAAAGAGGGGCCTGTGCACCCAGGAGAAGGTAGACTGAGAACTCAAAGCAAGAAGAGAGGAGATCAAAGGAAGAAGGGAGAAAGGTCCTCACCCACAGATTACCTCCCCCCCTCCCAGAGTGCCTGCCTCATTGGCAGAAGGGAGCTTGAGAAAGAGGGCCGGGCCTTTTGACAGTAGCAAACACAGGCCTGAGTTAGTGATGGGACGTATAAGGGGGGGCTGGGAGAGCAAGTCATGCAAGAGAAGGGCCCAGGAGGCTCAGAGAGGAGATGCGGATATGGCTGCTCTGCTGGGCTTTGCATATGTGCAATGAATCTTCCATCCAAATTTGCATATTCTCAACCACCACATGTGATGATGCTTTCCTGAGCACAGCTTGTCACTGTGCCTCTTGCAGAGGCTTTCTGGAATGCAGGAGAGCGCCAGAAGGGGCCAGAAGCTCCAGGAGTACAGAGGGTCTTTCCCCCAGAAACTTAAAAGTTGGACTCTGGACAGATTGATGTATTTGCTGGAAAACAGAAAATGGGGCGGTAAACTGACCCCCCTAACCTGTAGCTAAGCCTCTGTATCGCCTCTTCATCAAACACCTTGAGGTTCAGGAGTTTACAACTTGGTTTCAGCAATTCAATATTTCCTGTAGTTTTGCCAAAATCGAGGGGTATTTGAACAGCCTCAGAAAGTGAAAAGGAACAGAAGCAAAGCAAGTACAATGTTTCGTTTTCTCCTGTAAGTAGAAGAGACTCAAGTTAGTTTTGTGAACTCTGAACACAGGAGGCTCTGGAAATGGGAACTTGCCAGAACTGTGGCTAGGTGTCCCTACTCCTGACCGCCTCTGGACTCTCTGACTGCAAAATCTCTTTGCATTTGCAAAGAAAGAAAAGCCATGTCTAGGTAGCTAAGGAGTTTGGTAAACAGAGCGGTTGGACATACACCATACAGTCCCTCAAGGCCACTCATGACGACGAGGACAGACCTCTATACTAGGGATGATCGCCTGGAACGTGGTTCATTGGAGAGGCTGATGAGCTGGACTGAGGCTTGGAGACAGGCCTGAGAGGGACATCAGCAGGTCAAGGGTCTCCAAGATTATCATTTCTCTGCAACCTCCATTAAATAATGGACAGATTCAGCCCTGGAGGACAAAGAATGACTGTCTGGAAAGGTTTTGTTTCTGTGTAAGAACCAAACTCAGGGGGCTGGAGAAATGGCCCGGTGATTAGGAGCACTGACTGCTCTTGTAGAGAACCTGGGCTCAATTCTCAGCACCCACATGGCAGCTAACAAGTGTCTGTAACTCCAGTTCCAGGATCCAATGCTTTTTTCTGACCTCCTCCTGTACTGCATGCACATGGAGCACTTACATACATGCAGGCAAAACATCTATACACATAAAATAAAAATAACTATATTTTTAAAATTCAAACTCAGAAGCATGTCTTACCAGAAGTTCCATGTACTAAAAAATCCAGGCTGACACCTTGTGTGGGCAAGCTCACGCAGCTGACAGTGCCTCCTTTTGGCACCCCTGTGGTTGGTTTGACTTTAAAATCTCTGTCTTATGTGACAATCTGCCATGATAGTTACTCAGAGCAGTAAAAGAAATCATCATTTCAGTTTTAAAAAGTATTAATTTCCCTCTTTTCTGTCTCTCTGTCTCTCTCTCTCTCTGTATGTATATATGTATGTATGTATGTATGTGTATATATATTCTGGAAAAGAACAGGGTGGGGAGTGTCATACATGCACTTGTGTGAGCTTGTGTGGAGGTCACCCACACTCCTACTTGTTTGTTGAGGCAGTGTCTCTCCCTAAACCCTGAGCTCACTGCTTCAGCTAGGCCGGCTTGCCAGTATCAGACAACTCTGCCTCTGCTTCCCCATATTGGGATTACAGGCACTGGACAACACATGGGTGCCGAGAATTCAAACCCAGGTCTCATGCTTGTGGCAAGCAGTTCACAGAGTGGACTATCTCCCCAGCCCCAATTTCCCTCCTTTCTCTAAGCATACTCTTCAGACTACTGAGTTTGGCTTTGCTTGAAGAAAATATGTAGTTTTGTATTCAACCTATCCTCAAAAGCAAACTGACTTATTTTAAATCTCTACAATTAAACTGATAAAAGTAACTGACGTATCCCTTCCTGTTCTTCAGGAATTTGGCTTCTGGATGTTTTTTCAAATTATGAGACCTTTCTTGGATGTACACTCAATAATAAATGAAAGTTCCCTAGCTCCTCAAAATGTTTCCTATACAAAATGAGTTAAATCCATTCAAATATTTACCTCATTAAGACATTTCTCGTTTCCGGTAGGCTTTAAGTCAGTTTTTGGTCCATTGTAAACACAATCATCTGAGATGTTTAAAGAAAACATTGTTGAGTCAAACCTTCTGAATGAAACCCATGTACCACAGCTCAGAATTCTTATCACATTTGGCCCCAGGAGTTTCCTGCTGGCTGAGGTCCTATGGGTAAGAGGTAGGAGCACTCCCTGTCAGGGAGCTGGGAATGGGGTTTCCATCCAGTCTGCTGAGGAAGGAGAGCTTGTGACTGAGCCTTCTCCAGGGCGCCTTTTGGTACACTTGACGAGGCTGTTAACTCTGCAGGTCAGTTCCCACCAGTGGAACCCACAGGCACGAGGCTGTCCTGACACATGCACCTGGAGGATAGGATCATCTCCTGATTCCTTTGGTTCTGAAACTGCTGGTTTGGGACCCAGATTTGAAGGAAGACTGGGGGTCATGTTTGCTTATCATGACAAGAGTGGGCGATACCTAGAAAATTGGGGTAAAGCTGTAGGAAAAGTTCTAAATGCCCCACCATCCATATCCGGTACAGAGCAGATGTCCACCGGAGAGGAAGCCTGGTCCAGGAAGAAGGGTGTTCTGAAGACGCCCGCTTCATTTTTCTCTTTATGGTACTTAGCTGTTGTGTCTGGCATTGCTGTCAGTCCGGGGGTTGTACTTGGGTTCATTTTCTCAGCCAATTAATGGTTAAAAGGTAGGAAAAACCTCAGACCCACAGACAGTGGCAGGCAAGCAAACTTTCCTTGAAAGACAAAGAATCACATCCATCACATAAGGAATCACACATGCACACACACCTAAGAATCACAGCCATCATATAAAAACTCACACATGCACACACACATACACGTTTATATAGAAAGACAAAGCTCCACAGGTGCAACTGTGTCAGACCGTGCTTTTTATCGAAAACAAGAGACACAGAAGATTGTTTTCATTAAGATGTTCATGTGGGGTAGGACCATGGTGAGATGTCTATTCTGGGTGGGACTGTGCTTCCTTTCTTTTCAAAAAGAAATCCTGCTTTGGAGGAGGCCACGACTGTCCAGGTTGGTCTGATCCATTCTGCTCTTCCTGTCAAGTGCTTGGTGGCCTCTAGGGGGAGTGTGGGGCTCCTGCCTTCTTCCTCCGCACTGTCCAAGGCTTGATGACCCGGGAGCTGGAGAAAAAGCAATTTTAGGTCCGTTGTAACACAAGGAACTTGTAGCATCATTGTATGCTGGAATGTTGAGCGTTCAGCCCCTGAGGGAGCTGGTGATAGGACTTGCCTTGCTGGGTAGTGCCCCATGCTGCTAAGCTTTGGGGCATCTGCTTGATAACGGGCCAAAGAGAATGACTGGTATGGGATGGTGGGGTTGGCAGTTCATCTTATTGTCAGCCTGACTGGGCTTACGGTCACCATGGAAACACACCTCTGGGTGTGTCTAGAGAGGTTTAGCAGGAAGGACCACCTTGAATGTGAACAGCACCATTCCATGGACAAGAGTCCCAAACTGAATTATAAAGAGCTGATCTTCTTAAAGGGAGGGACTCTAGGTAGGCTGACTAGACCCCAGTAGGTGAACATGCCCTGAGGGACGTCAGGGGACACTAACTTGACTTGATAGAACTTAACATAAATGACAGACTGCCCAGGGGTGGCACCTCCCACAGTGGGCTGGGCCCTCCCACATCACTCAACAATCAAGAAGATGCCCCACAGACATTGCCACAGGCCAGTCCTGTGGAGGAAATTCCCCAATTGAGGCTCCCTCAACCCAGGTGTGTGAAGTTGACACTAAAGCTGTCCAGGACAGATACCATATGACCAGCTGCCTCCAGCTTCTGCCACCTTGACGTCCCACCATACTGGACCGCACCCTGAACTTCTAGTCTTAATAAAGTCTTTCTTTCTCAAGTTTTTTTTCGACAGGTATTTTGTAGTAGCAACATGCAAATGAACTAACACAGGAACCCTGGGTTTCTGGTTAATCTGACACAATGCAGGTCTGTTTTGGTTTTCGGTGCTTGATGGTCCTGGGTAAGTGTGCAAGTACTTTCTGCCTTGATTTTTCTGTCAGAGATGGAGATGAGCACATCACTCCATTCTTCACAGGGTTACTTGGTGATTAATGAGAAAGTTTCTATAAGGTACGAACTTCAGAACCCATAACATGAAAAATAGAAGTTATTTAAACAAATGCTTCCAGGTACTCTGGACATGAGATATGACAAATAAAATTCGCATCATATACAGACACAGCTCAGAATGGATTGCACACAGAAGTACAGACCAGTACTCTACAATTTCTAAACGAGGTCTATAGCGATGGCTCAGGAGGTAGGGGCCTGCTGCCAAGCCTGACGATCCACATTGGTGAAAGGAGAAAGCCAACTCCTGCAAGTTCTGACTTCCATCCACAGGGCATGGCATGCACAGGTCCCACCCCTCACACACATAAAATAAATTATAAAAAGAACATCTTTCAAAAGAAAGCAGGAGAAGACAGCTGTCATTTTGAGTTAGGCCTAGAACTTTCAGTTAACAACAAAAGCACAATCCCTAACACTCACCAACAGCCAACAGGACGTCATCAAAAGCACCAAGTTCTGCACTGTGAAAGACGATGTGGGAGAATGAAAGCCAGGCTTGGAGGAGAGGGAAGAACACAGCGCAGTAAAAACAGGACAGGGGTTGAAAGACACCTCACTGAAGATGTTTGGGTGCAAAGTGAGCACACAGGAATGAGCTCCCATCATTAGCCTCTGGAGAAAATTAAATTACAACCAGGAAGAGAGATGGATGCAGTATTAAAATCCAAACATCTCCAGGCCCAACGTGCTCCACCAGATAGCTCCTGGCTCCTCCTGGAGCCTTTAGAAACCACCAGCCTCTCTCCTTCCTCCACTAGAAGATTCCCACCTTGGGAACTTGCCTCCCAGAGGAGCAGGAGTCCTTAAGCATCAAAAGATGGCGTCAAAGAACACGTTTTAAAAGGTTGGAAGACAAGGTGCAAAAGGTTTAATCATAATTATTATTTCCAAATGGGAAATAGCAAAGATCCCCCACCCCCGTTTTTCTCTTTCCAAGTTCACCTACGCTAGGCTGATGACTATGGAGAGTGGGCGGCTGCAGGGTCAGGCTGGCTGAGCTTCCGGGTGGTGAGTGCTGGGGCAGAGGTGTGGCATGGCAGGATGGCTCTTTGTAGAGGACAAGGGCATGCACGGGCTCCTCAGCGCTGCCCCAAGCAAGCGCTGCTTTGCATTAAAACTTCTCTAAGATCCCTTTCCTATCGCAAACTGATCTCGTTGGCTTTCCCTGGCTTTTGTGCTAAAACTCTGAGCAAAGTCAGGAGAGGAAAGGTTTTGTTTGGCTGATAGCTTACAGTCCATCACTGTGGAAGCCGAGGCAAGAACTAAAGCTGTGATCTTGGAGGCATGCTCCCTACTGGTTTGCCTTCTGTGGCTTTGGCTTGCTCAGTTACTTACAGCCTAGGCTCACCTGCCCGGGGATGGCACCACCCACAGTGGGCTGGGCCTTCCCGTGTCAATTAACAGTCAGGAAAGTGACCTCACAGTAATACCCACAGGCCAAGTCAACAACCAAAGCACCACAGACACCGATGAAAATGTCTTCTCCAAAGATCACCCCATCTTTGGCTTTGCCAGTGAAACGTGACTTCTGCATTTTAACAGGTAAGCTCGTTGATAACAATTATTCCTGGAGGAGAATTTGTTTTCCTGCTATTGTGGTGGTAGCTGTGTGTAAAAGTGTTGCAAACATGTTGTCAGAAAGGAAAGGAGACCTCAATTTCAGTATTCACCGAAGCTGGGAGTCTTGTGTTTCAAAAGCACGTGTCCTTTCAGAGGAAATCCCTGCTTGTTTGGTGCTTGGTGTTACAGGGCAGATCGGAGTGTCATGTCACCTTCCATTCCCCGAGTAGCCAACTTCCATGGGGGGATCATACAATCTCCCCAAGTCTTAATGTTCTCATCTGTAGAGACATCCTATCCTGCCCAGGTTACTGGGTGTCTCTGAGGATCAAATGAAGGATAGTAAGTACAATCATCTCTCTCTCTCTCTCTCTCTCTCTCTCTCTCTCTCTCTCTCTCCCCCACCACACACACACACACACACACACACACACAGACACACACACACACACAGAATTCATGAGAAGTTTCATCTTCCACCTAAGTATAAACCAGGCCTGACCCCACTATTTATCCTATTTATCCTCCCAGATCAAACAAGTTCGGACACGTGTGTTCATCTTTCTTTGCTTGAGTATCTGAGAGGTTGACTTTTAATGCACACAGACAAACCTCAGGGTGTAGCTACGGTACTCAGTGCGTGGTGACTCAACATCTCTCAGAATCCACTGTTGATCCCAGAGGGCTTTAGTGTATTTGTTAAAGAGGACATGTAGTGTGACGTGGAGGGCAAGCTCTACCCTGCCTCTCATTCCTCATTAGTGTCCTGGTTTCTAAGGAAACCATCGGGGTGGAGCTTCCTCAAGTGACTGACAATTAGAAAGTCTAATCCATCTGCTGTTTCTAGCCCCAAGAGGTACAAGATCAATGTAGGCTCATTCCAGTCATGAAGAGGAACAGGTCACCTTCAGGAAGGCTCCTGGCCACAGAAGTACGGCACGCCTGTTTACTGGGTGCTTCCACCACCCAGAGGATCGGATGTCCCCTGGGCTCTGGTAATAGAGGAGCCATTAGGACAATGTCAGAGGCAGCAGATGCCTCATTCCCCAGACTCAATTTGCTAGCCCCATATCTGCAGTGCTCTGAAGAGGTCAGAGAAGCAGGCAGATACTGTTTACGCTGTTACACAGGATGAAAGAGACACAGACATTCACAGCCCAGCAGGTATTTAGTGCTGGTTCATAAATATCACAGCAGCTTGTCATGGCCGTTTATCAGTTCTCTCACAATGGCTGAAGCTCGTTTCTAGGATGTCCTACAAGATGTGGGAATCTGTACAGGGCACAAGCAGAGAAGGAGACCTGCCGAGAGGTGTTCCAGGTGTTGTGTAGAAATATGGCCTGCACTTCCCCTGGACTCAGAAGGCACATTAAAGTACAGTGTGGGAATGTAAGCGTGCCAGAACTGCCCACGCTGTTGTCCCACACCCAGTGATCCAGTGGCACACTGCATTCCCTTCTCCAACCCTACCTCCCCTACCTCCTCTTTTTCCCTCACCCCACATCCTAGAGTTTTCCTATCTTCCAGCACCACGGGGACCCCAGCGAGAGCTTCCAGCACCTGCTCTCCGCATGCCACTTTCTGTGTGTTATTCCTTCCTTTCAACTCCCTATTTGAGTTTACAATATTTACAACATCTGAATATAGCTCAGGGTCCCTTCTTTTGTGGTGGTCTGAATGAGAAATGTCCCCTATAGGCTCTGGTATTAGAACACTTGGTCCCCAGTTGGTGGTGCAGTTTGGGGAGATTTGGGAGGTGTGGCTTTCCTGGAGGAGGTATGTGGCTAAGGGCGGCTTTGAGAGTTCGGAGCCTAACTGTACTTCCAGTTTGCTGTCTCTGCTCTCTGTGTGGTTGGCTGTGATCGCTCAGTTTCCTGCTGCCTGATGCCAACCCTCCTCTGCTAACATGGACTCTCTGGAACCGGAAGCCAAAATGAAATTTTCCTTTAATGAGTCACCTGTAGCCCATGGTGTTTTATCAGCGCAATAATAAGCAGCTCATCCATCCTTCTTAACGTCTGGATACATTTTCCCCAGCTGCCCCTTAGCAGTGTTGAAGTTGCATGTGAATCCACCAAGACTTTATTCACCAAGCTTCAGTGGGTCTCTGTGGACTTCAGGGTCAGCACAGTAGGGTGAGGAGGAGGCTGAGGGAAGGGGCCCCTAGTCCTCAGACCTGTGCCCCCACCTGTTTTGCATCATGGTATTCACTGCCCGTTGAAGACAGTCTTAGAATCCCTGACAGTTTTACATGAGTTCCAGGTAGAGCAGGTAACAAGGAAGACAGGTGGTTTTCTGGAGCAATGGACGGTGAGCTGGATAGCTTCGGTCGTCAGCTTGATACACCTGGGTTGAGGGAACCTCAACTGGGGAATTTCCTCCACTGGACTGGGCTGTGGCCATGTCTGTGGGGCATCTTCTTGATTATTTAGTGATGTGGGAGGGCCCATCCCATAGTGGGCAGTCCCACCCCTGGGCACATGGGCCTGTGTTGTATAAGAAAGCTCCCTGATGAACTGTGACCTGGGAGATGTAAGTGAAATAAACCCTTTTCTCCCCAAGTTGGTAGTGGTCAGAGTGTTTTGTCACAACAATTGAAGGCAAACTAGAACAGACAGCGACACAGAAGAGGACGTCCAGTCTGCCATTTGCATTGTGTGACCTTGAGCAAGCCCTAGCCAACCTGTAACATAAATAGGTTGGCGTCTCCCAAGTTCTTATTTCTAACACCCTCTTACAGAACTCTGGCAGTCCTAAAGCACTATCATTCTGACTGTTTTAAATAAAGTGAGTCACACTGCAAAACCAATTCATTTGTCCAAACCCATCAAAGTTTTCATGAAATTTGCTATTATTTATTGTTATTATTATCGTATGTGTGAACAGATACTGTCTCTTCATCCAGCTGTCACTGCAGTTGACCCAACATCTACATGCACAGCTAGGCTTGTTCAGACACAGGGTTGCCTAATTGTGACTTAAGTTACCCTAAGAGCTTGGCTGTGTTGCAGCTTGGAGAAGAAAACTGTGTTCGAGGGTGACTGCTACTCAAAACATATCAGTGAGAGGGAAGTGAGCAAGGATTGTTCCATCTGGGGAAAGGGACAGTTGTGGCCCAGGAATGAGGGAGGATAGAGAACTTAGAGCATAGATTCTTCAAACCCCTGCAGCAACTGGAGCTGTTTAACCTCTAATAAGAGATTGCAGAAGGGGGAGAGGCTCATAAGCAAGGGGAGAGGTAACAAGTACGTGTCCATTAACCTCAGCATTCTTCACAGCTCCTTCAAGTTTCTACCGGCCACCCTTGTGTCTGTTGGTTTGGTCCTTTATCCCTAGACAATCACCACAGTCACTCAGCCGTCCACCTAGATGTGCTCATGGTAGAGCCATCCTTGGTTCTTTTCTGGGGCTCACACAGCACCCCGTCCACCAGAGCGTTCCCCTGCAGAAGGCATCTAGGTGTGGAGTTCTTCCCATAAGCTGCTGTGGCTCGGCTCCCCCTGGGAACCCTGGGGCACCTGTAGAGGGAACTGTCTCACTGGCCTTTCTTTGGGTCTTCTGCTTAGGGCTGCCAGACACTGATACCAACCACAGCCTCCCTTTCCACTACCCCGTGCTCCCACCCTCCCCTTTCCAGCCGTCTCATACACAGGAGACCCCCTGGCACGGTGCCCTCCACCTCCACTTTGCCCCCTGCCTCTCACTGGCCTTTGAAGCTCTTACCCGCCAAGCTGAACCTGGCTTGATGGACTTTGCCTGCCGGCTCCCTATAAGCAGAGGTTTCCTCTATTCTTCTTGTCTCCTGACCTTCTGCTTTCCAACGCTTCGGACCATGAAGCTTCCTAGAGAGCAGCACCACCCCCTCGTCTCCACAGCACCGCCATACTTGCTGTTTGTCATTTTTTTCCACACCATTTAGAAAGATTTGGCCCATTTGTGTATGTGTGTGTGTGCTTGTGTGTGTGTATATGTGTGTGCGTGTGTGCTAGCGTGTGTGTGTGTGTGTGTGTGTGTGTGTGTGTGTGTGTGTAGCAGGAAAACAGGAACTTGCTGGGCCAGCCACAGTCTGGAGTCTGGAAGTCCAAGATCAAGGTACCACCAGGCTTGGTTGCTTCTGAGGCTGTGAGGAGAATCCATCTGTGGTTTGCTGTAATCTCTGACTTACAGAAGCTTCACCTGTGTCTTGGTCCACATGCTCACATACTGCTCTTCTGAGCTTGTGTGATATCAGTTATACTGAGTTAGTATGACTTGATAACCCCAGTGTATCAGGATTAACTTTTTGAAGTTCAAAGGTCACATGTTCCACAGGACATGGTATACCAGTAACAAGATAAATCTAGCCTAGAACAAAATGAAAGAAAGTGGGCCCTAAGGTGATATTAGCTAGGTGCTGAACACAGACAACACAGGAATAGATTCAGAGCCACTGTGAAGACAAATATAAGTTTCATATGTATATTCTAAAAGGCACAGTGTGAGGTTGGGAATTAAGAGCACTGACTTCTCTTCCAGAGGACCTGGGTCAGTTCCCAGCATCCATATGGTGGCTAACAACCATCCAAAACCCCAGCTCCAGGGGATCTGACGCCCTCCTCTGGCCTCTGTAGGCACTGCACGTGTAACCTGAAGTTCCTCCGTCTGACCACTATAACACAAGCTATAGTCCCGCCTACTTCCCACTCTCTGTGGAAGGAGTCCAGCAGGCAGACACCCATCACCTCTCCCACCCAAACAGCTACATGAAGGGGAGGAGCCATGAGTTACTTGAGTTTCAAGTTTCTGAAGTGTTTTCAAAAGGACGGGGTGGGGATGGGGGTGGGAGTGGGGATGAGAGGGTGGGGAGTGGGCAAGCGGCCACATGTAAAATGCCGAGAGACACTGGGGGTGGGACATGCTGATGGCAGTGTTTCATGCCTTTGTAAGTCACCCCCTCCCAGATGTCATAAACTATGCAAATAGAAGGTATTCTGTTTGTCAGCCCTGGGTCCTCAGAGGGCACGGACTCTCGGGTCTCCCAAGAAGGGGGAGGAGAGAACATGGTGAGACATCATGACATGGGCACACTTACACACATGCAGGCAAACATACTCATAAACAAAATAAACAAATAAAAGGTGAAGTGCGTACACATTTGTGAAAATGAGAGTGTGTGCATAGATATGGCATGAATGCTGAGTGTGGGGTGGGAGAGATGCCTGTGCGTGTGCATGCAGGTTTGCCTACATGAGTGTCCTGTGAGTTGTGTGTGGGAGTGTCCTATTTGTCTTGTATATGTGTGAGTGTCCTGTGTACTCTTTGCATGTGTGTAGAAATGCATGATAAAGGGCCTGATGGGTGTTGAGGAGGCATGCTCTCTGGGAGACAAATGGGAACCGAGGAGATGACACATGACACAGCTTAAGCTTTTCTGATAGGAACTTATTCATATCACTTATATTATTTTCAAAAAGGTAACTGTAAGAATAAGTACCCCTGGCTAGCGTTTTCAGGACCAATTACAGGAAGGTAGATGATGGGAGGACTGAGGATGGGGCAGGGCTCGGTGCTCTGACCGAGGGCATGGTTTCTATGTCAAGTGCAGCTGTCACAGTCTCCCCATATCTACCTTCAGATTCAAGTCCACAACCTTGTGCAGTTTCTCAGATTTCCCAGATGGATTTCAATCCCACCTAGATCTGGATTGCATTTAAAAGATCAAGGGGTGGCCAGGCATGGTAGCACACATCTTTGGTCCCAGCACTTGGAAGGCAGAGGCAGGCAAATCTCTATGAGTTCAAGGCCAGCCTGGTTACAAAGTGAGTTCCAAGACAGCTGGGGCTACAGGGAGACCCTGTCTCAGAAAAAAAAAAAAAAAAAAAGATCAAGGGGCTTTGCTCCAGGCTTCCCTGGAGTATTGCTCTGAGCTCCCCATCCACAGGAACAATCACTGTGGAGGATTTTCCCTTCAGCAGGACAATCCTTCTAAATGCCCCCAAAAGCTGGCCTTGCTTCAAAAGTATATGGAAGAGACCTCCAGCAGCCTTTTGTACCATCCACCCAGGTGTCCTCCTCCCATATAGAGGGCGGCTTGGAAGAGTCTGGATTTTGACTTCACTCTGTCTATTCAACCAGGTACCATGGGAAGCAGATAAGAACTTCAGATGCCCTTAGACTGATGTTGAAACAGGTACTATGTGGTATACGCTTTGTGGGGACCCCAGAAAGAAATTTCTTCATGTCTCTATGACTGGAAACATACTCGTGATGGTTTATAGTGTTAACTTGGAGACAAATCTCTGGGTACATCTATGAGAGGGTATCTTGATTAGTGTGATGGCTAATCCTGGATGTCAACTTGGCTGGATCTGGGATTAACTGAAATGAGAGAGATCTTCTTGATTGGATTATCTGAAGCTGGAAGACACGCCCTAAATGTGGGCATTACCTTCTGATGGCAGCCTATATAAAAGGCCAGGGCAGAGGAGAACACCTGGCTTCTTGCTGCTTGCCTTCTCGCTCACTGGTGAGTTCGTCTTGCTGCTGTAGACTGAAGACTAGCCGATCTTTTGAAATTCATCAGATCTTCAGTGACAAATTGGGACTACTGAGACATCCAGCCTTGTGGACTGAGAAACTACTGGATTCTCAGCCTCTCCAGTGTGGCGTAGCCATTGTTGGACTACTCAGACTCAATCCCGTGAGCTAATCTGATAAATCCATATACATTATATATATATGCCAGTTCTGTTTCTTTAGAGAACCCTGATACAGTTAGGTTGAAGTGGGATGATCCATTGTAAACGTGGCTGCTTTCCGCTCCTCTCACTCCTCCTCCCTGCAGTGACAGCTCTACCTCGAACCCTGAGCTCAAATCGATGCTTCTTGCCTTAGGTTGCTTTTGTCACATATTTTCTCACAGCAGTAAGACCAGTGACTAGTATGATGTGAGCTCTTTCTGCATCTCTAACTTCTTTTTATTTATAGTGACCAGTATGTGCCTGCGTTCTAGTTTTCCTACAGAGCTCAAGCACGGGGCCGTGTGTCAAATATCATCATGTAGTGTGTGAAGCATGGGCTCCACTGCTTTTCTGGCCTGATCCAGCTGTCCCCAGAAGCCCTCGTTGGCTGTGTTAGCCTGTATTTGTTATTATAACCCGCCAAGTCTGCACTGATTTAACTAAGCCTACATAAATAGATGTTACTTGACTTTAGAAAAGAATTAAGTTTCTCAAGACTTGTTAAAGATGTTCTCTAGAGCAGTAAAAGTGGTATGTGGACAAATATTCTAATTTTAATATGTTCTAGGATGCACATATTCAAATATTCATGCATGTTCATGTGTAATTAAACCTATGACTCTGTATATAGTATAAGACAAGACCGAAGTATAGTGGCCATTTGACTTTTTAATGGTTAGAAAAGGTACGGGCTTAGCTCTGGAGTAGACCACTTGCCTTGCATGTACAGGACTTTAGGTTCAGTCCTCAGCACTGGAAAAAAATCAAGTTGTGTCAAGTTAAAACACATATATGTAAAACATATGTTATATATATGCAAATATATCAGGTACGTGATATTAAAATGGCTTATCAAAGTGAGATAAAATTTAACACCCACATGACTGACTTGTGAAGCATGAATACCTCACAGTTCCCCAGGTCATCAGAGATGATTTTTGACATCTAGAATCTGACCATGTATCACAGCAGGTGACTCATGTATGACACAAAGGTGGAGAAAATCTACAAATAGAAAATGCAAAACATCGCACTCAAATTCTGCCAGGGCAGGCATGTCAGACAAGGCGGGTACTGAGGTGGGACTCCTGGGGAGTG
Organism: Nannospalax galili; assembly: GCF_000622305.1. Classification (NCBI taxonomy): domain Eukaryota; kingdom Metazoa; phylum Chordata; class Mammalia; order Rodentia; family Spalacidae; genus Nannospalax; species Nannospalax galili. The sequence goes on along the minus strand of NW_008339846.1, from coordinate 687,546 downwards.
AACGTGACCCTTCACAGTGATGGCAGGAGTGGTTGAACAGGAAGATGTGCTGATTAGACCCCCACTAGCATGGCCTAATGTCAACGTTTTAAAATACATAAAGCAAAACCGCCAACATAGTAATTGGACCTGGGCACCACAGCCTCAGATGATGTGAAGTTACAGGAGGGCAACGTGAAGGCTCCAGCAGTGAACAGAGATGTCTGCTGCTGAAGGTGGGGCTCCTGACACCACAGACGCCTTCCACACCAGGGACAGCAGGCCCAGCCTCGTCCCCGAGGGGCTGAGGACCCACCCACACGTTCACACGGAGGGAGTTTACTTGGGAGAGGTTAGTCTGAGGTGGTTCAGTACTGTCTGAACAGGCTCCCAGTCACTGCACTAGGATAGGCGGGATCAGGAATGGGTCCATTGAGGCCCATCTCCCCTGTGAGCCTGTGACCCTGGATCTGTATCAAACCCAGTGTTGAGCCGTCAGGTCATAGAGCACTGGATATTCTGCTGAGTGGATGCAGGAGGGCAGCCCCCAAATTTCTCTTTTTTTCCCCTGTGAAGGCTCTAGGGTATATGGCCATCTCCTGCAACCCCAAGTCTGTCTTTCCACCATTGGGAGGACAGAGGCAGCTAAGTGATGCCACGTGTGGCTTCTGGAGCAGTGGGTGATTGACAGCATGCCCTCTGGCCAGTGCTTCTATCATAGAAATCGACCCAGAGAACTTTACTGCTGGGTACTTGTCATAGGAAACGGAGGTGACCATTGGCCACTGTGGGAAACACATGAACGACTGCTGACTAAACACTTAAAATTTTGAGGATGCAGGGCTACAGAGCTGGCTCAGCGGTTAAGAGCACTGGCTGCTCTTGCAGAGGACCTGGGGTGGGTTCCCAGCACCCGCATGGTGGCTACAACCATCTGTAACTCCAGTTCCAGGGGAATCCGACGACCTCTTCTGAACTCCATTGCATGGTCTTGGTACACTTACATACATGCAGGCCATACACTTACACACATAAAATAAAAATAATAAAATATTTTTTAAAAATTGAGGATGCATCTGTGAGAACTCCGACATGAAGGTAACTTAGCAGGATGGGATGGGAACAGACTTGGCAAACGATCCCTTCACAGATTCCTGGTGAGAGGAGGCATGCTGAGAAAGTGTTCCGCTGTCCCATGTGTTCGTCTGCATGGGGCTTCATAGATGCAGCCTTTTCCCCATCTTGCAGAGGGAGGAGCTTTAATGGCACCTTCAGAGTCCCGCAGGAGGCCCCTCTGAAGGACTCAGTTTCTAAAACGGTACAGTGAACCTGGAGGGAAAAGACTGTATCTTGGTTCTGCAGCCAACAGTGGATGGAGAAGCATCTCGTACTCAGCTCACATGCCCTGAAGGGTTGCCAGTCAACACATGTACTTCTAAAGAGTTGGACTGAGTGGTATTAAATTCTGTGACTGTTTATCAGTGTACACAGGTTATGAATGAATAAGTGGCTTTCAGCTGCATAGAAGATGACATAAACCACTGGCTCCATGGTCATTTCCCATACAGAAGTTTTGGTTCATGGGTTTTCCTAACTGCAGTCATTTATACCTCACAATTTTGTGGTTTGAGAAGTCCATGATCAAGGTCTCAGCACATTCCCTGCTGGCGAGGGCTTGTTTCTTGGGTTCTAGATGGCTGTCTTCTTGGTCTGTCCTCACAGGCTTCGAGGACTGAGGAGCTCGCTCATGTCCTGTCTCTTCACAAGGACAGCCATCACATCAAGAAATTCTACCCTCCTAACCTATCACCTCCCATGGCCCTGAAGTCCAGTACCATCACTTTGGGGATCAGGATTCACTATGAACTCAGGAAGTCGCAGTCGGTCTGCCACAACAGCGACCTTCTGATTGGTCTGCATAGAACTTGTTAGAAGACATTGCTGGGTGATTTCAACTGAATTATACGTGCTCTGGTTGCCCGTTGTTGGGTGGGCGTGTCCTCCAAGACAGTCACCTCGCACCCAATCAGTCGGCTTCAATTGCGGGGGGCGGGACAGTCTAAGGACAGACACTGAGGACTCTGGGAAAAGGGGAGAGTCGCCATCCTGGCGAATCTGGTACAAGGATGGCTGGCGGGCTGCTGGCCGGCTCCAGATCTCAAAGTTAGCTAAGAAGTAAAAACAGGGCCCACGGGTGATCATGCCTTTGTAAGCAACCCTTGCCTGGACCTCAATAACTAGACAGAAGCTCAAATAGAACGTATCGTGTTGGTTTTCGGTCCGCGTTAGGACTGGGTGGCCCTGGGATCCCAGAGAGCGCGAACGGGTCTCTCGGGAGGATTTGGAGCAACACCTGCCTTTCCAGCTGCCAGTTCTCTTCGGTTCACTCTGAGGACTTATAATCGTATTTTGTTTCCACAAGTGGTTGTGTGAGACCCTGCTTCAAGGCCTTAAAAATTACCGTTTTTCTTGGTAAGGAAAGCCCAGAAACGTGGAACAGTCTCCCAGTTTACCAGTCATGACTTGGAGAAGCTGCTTATCTTCGATGATCAGTGGATGACAGTTGAACTTGATGCATGACAACTAAAGATAAATATTGGTTTATTGTACTTACTCTGACACAACCTTTGTGTTTACTTGGGAACAGAACTTTACCAAAGTAAGAGGCTTTTGAAGCTGGAAGAGATGTTGGGGAGCATCTAAATCCCTGATTTTTCTTTTGAAAGAACTGATAGCCATAGGAGGAATTTGAATAGAACTGAAACTCCTGGCTTTGGAGGCTGTCTGTGCTCGTCCCTTTTGAACTTGAGAGGCAGTTTTCTCCTCCACAGTTCCTAGTTCCCCTCTGCCCCTCCCCCCACCATTTCCTGGAACTAGGCTGAGGTCTAATTGGATTTACTTGCAGTGTTTGCAAACAAAGGAGGCTCAGTTGCTTCGGATTAGATGAGCCTGTAATGCATGCAGATCTGCAGATGTCATGTATGACGCTAGGTGAGAATCATGGCTCCACTGGTTGCTGTGGATCCCAACATACAACTGTGTATTAGATGATGGTATAACCAGGTACACGTGAATTCCAGGAGACCCAGCAAGTTACCAAGCTGCTCAGAGTCCTGAAATTCACTAGAAGCTGATGTTGGAACAGTCAAGCAAAAGCACCATGCTTAGGGAACCCATTCTCAGGGGTCCAGGGACAATTCTGCACCTGTGTGTTTAAGATGTTCAGCTGTGAAATCCACTGCCAAATCAGTAGCAGCTTTGTCTGAAATTACTGAGCTGGAGACGTTGTAAAAGATCACAATGTGCACGTCAATAATTATAAAAATCACAAAATCACAACTGTCTGCTTCTGTTTGGCCTTGAATCAGTTACTAGACATTTTAATATTTAATTCTCTTGTTCCATAGACAAGGTGTTAATACTGCTTTCTGAGTTTTGGACTGGTTTGCAAACCCTGAACAGATTGCTTGTTTCACAGTGGTCCCTTATCAGTACACTTTAGTCACTTAATAATCCTCTGATAGTTCATGTGCTCAAATACAAAATCTAAGCAATGGCTATCCTTCAACTAGGAAGGAACGCTTAGGTGATAAGTCCTCGTAATTCGTTATTTCCCAGTGGGATTGTGAATACTTTTTCTTCAGATATTTTGAGAACTTTCGCTATTTTCCAGTTGTGTATTTTGAGGAAAGCTTTTGATCAATCTCTACCACCCAATCAGGCTACCCAGTACACTTCGCTTTTAAATTATTTGGTTGATTTTGGCTCTGGGTTTGTTCAAAGTGCAGAATCTGGACTATACTAGTTTCCAGGAAGGGTTCATCATCTGAGTTGTTTGAAATCTGCGCACTGACTCCTGGCAGAGTTGACAACAGAGCAGTTCCTGCTCAGAGACGGGGGACATGATGGGGCAGCAGCAGAGGAAGGAGGGATGTGTAAATTAAACAAAACCGCAAATTAAATATGCTGTACTTGGGAATTATGCATTGTAACTACAGTTTTTGAGTTGATGGAGAATGTATTGGAGATACTGCTGAGGAAGTGCGTGTGTGTATATATGTTTGTCTGTTTGAGCATATCTTTATGTGTGTGTATGTGCTTATGTATGTATGTCTATATGTTTCTGTGTATATGTGTGTCTGTGTGTGTGTGTGTGCCTGTGTGTGTGGCTGTATGTGAGTTTGTCAGTCTCTTCACTCTCCTATCAGAAGTTGGTAAAAGGACAGAGAGGGTGGTTGGGTGACATGTTCAGTGAGATTAGATGCCAGGAACTGACTTTGGATCCCAACCCCCTCAGGCTTGGCAAGAGAAAACCAAACCAAACTCTCTCCAGGAATCACTGTGTATTAATGAGATGCTTTAGCCTCCAGCGACAGTTGTGATCTTTAAGGACACGGGGCTTTAAGGGTGCTGCTCATGGAAGAACAATGCCTCCATTTTTCTTGGCAGGATGTGTAGGTTGAATGACTTTTTATTTAATTTTTTCTTAATTTCCTGAATGTGCCAGGGACAGTGTGCGTCTCAGAGGCCTGTGGTGGGGGTAAAGCTGAAGTCTGGTTGGGCTGACTCTGAGAACTACAGGACTGAGGGAAGGGAAGGGTGGGTATGTGCCTACATGATTCTGGGAGCTCCCTTGGGGAAACTGAGTCTTGAAGAGGGAAGGAGGAGCTGCTCCCCTCACACAGAGGACATGTGCCTAGATGGCTGACTTATTAGCTGCTTTTCACACTGCTGTAACCAAGATCCTGGCAAGGAGCAGCTTGAGGAAGGAAAACTTCACTGGGCTCATGGTTCAGAAGAGTCCCTGGTGGCTCGGAAGACATGGCAGGCAGCTGGAGCGTGAGGGTGCTCACATCTGGGTGGCTCGGAAGGCAAAGAGGAGCTCTGATGCTCCACTGCCCTTCCTCCTTTTCCCGTTTTATCCAGACCATGGGATGGTGCTGCCAGATCCAGGCCTGGTCTTCCCTGGTCAGGAAATCCATTCTGGAAACACCCTTGCCGACATACCCAGAGGTGACCCTCATGATGCCCTAAGCACTACTAATGCCAGTCAATGTGACAATGGAAATGAACCACCAAAGCTGGAAAATGCCCTCCATGGATAGCCAGGGCTGAACCACATCTAGATAATGCCTTCTCTTGTAGGAATTATGAAAATTAATTTTTGGATCTGCATAATACATTCTAGAGAGCAAGGGCCCGGGTGCTGAATAGTGGGTGTGGGATAATTCAAGGACTTCCTGAGAAAGACAGAGGAGTCCTTTACAAAGACCTCCACCTCTCAGAATGTGGCAGAGAAGCCCAGCTGTGACTGTGTTTAGTCCGATGTGATCCCGAGAAGCACAGACACTGTGTGTCACTTGACAGTGCCAGTCACGCTACAGGTCACAGGAGCAAGAGCTCTGTGGTCACAAAAAGGAGAAGACTTGTAGCACTGGAAGGAGACAGGTGTGGGAGGCTTGGAGGCTGCATGACCCACAGCCAACAGCCATGCTCAGTTAGACCACGCCATACTACGCATGGCCAGGACCCCAAGGACGTCAGCACCTAGTAAAGAAGGAACTGTGCAGAAAGGACACTTTCTCCAAACACACAGCAGACTCTTCCGGCCAGCCTTCTCACTGATCCAACCCTCTATCGGGCCAGGTGCTGACCTCTCACCGGTACTGCTTTTCTTTCTCAACATCCTTGTAGCATGTAGATCATCTCACGACTCATCAAATGCACAGGAGAGCTAAACTCATAGAAGAAAGCAGGGCATAAATTGCCAACGCCTTGAGTCAGGCAGTCATTTTGGAGATATGATATAAAAACACAAGCAACAGAAGAACCCACGGGGAATCCAGACTCCACTAAAATTCACGTCTGCTGTTCAAAGGGCACCGTTGAGAAAGTAAGAAAAATATTTCATAATGGAGGAAAATATTTGTATATTCTTAAGGGAATCATCCACAGTAGATAAAGAGTGCTTGTTACTCAACAATGTAAATAAGCTATGCAGACGATAAAGAAAATAAAACATATGTCTAATTAGCATATTCAAGATGTTCAGTCCACTAGTTATTAGAGAAAAGCAAATCGAACCACAAGGAGAGATTGCTTTGCTCACACCGGGATGGCTGGAATCAGAAGGCTGAGCAGCACTAGGTGTGGAGAAAACCTGGCTCTCACAGGTGGGCGGATCAGAGAGGTGGTGCAGCTGTGTTGGAAATCCAGCATAGCAGTTCTTCCAAAAGTTAAACAGAGTCACCACGGGACCCAGCTATCCTGCTGTTAGTGATAAACCCCAAAGAAGCAAAAACATGTTCCCACAACAGCCAAAGTGTGCGAAAAGCCCAAGTGACCATCAGCTGATGGACGTGTAAACAGAGTGCTGTGCTTTGTTAGCTGAAGGAAAAACGGCTCGCCTCTTCTGCTCCTCTGATATGGCCACTTGTATGATCCCACTTACACAAAAATCCAGAATAGGGAAAATCATAAAAACAGGTCAGTCAGTGGTTGCTAGAACCTGATTGCTAACAGGATGGACTTGCTGTGTGGACTGACGAAAACATTCTGGAATTGGGTAGTGGTGAAAGCTGCAAGGCTCTGTACTGAGGACACTAAAACAATGATGGAACTGTGCATTTGAAAAGGACGAATTTTACATGGGAGTTACGTCTTAATTTACAAAATGAAAACAGAGAAGGAGAAAGCCTCATGTGCCCAGGAGACATTTGTAAATGAGCCAGTTAGAGCTGTGCTTGAAGAATGGAGGGATCATCGGGATCTTCAGATAGTTCAATCCCGGAACATGAAACACCTTCACACTTCTGTGGTGTGAACAAAAGTGCTGGATGTATATGTGCCTGCTGCAGCCCCATCATTCCAGCACCTTCCAGTAGCTTTGTGAATAAGTACTTTAGTGAGGGGCTCACACACTAGGAGTGGGAGGTAGTGAAGGTGGGGGAGGGTTGGTCCAGTTCAGCTGGGATCCAAGCCCAGAGCTAAGAGAGCTAACTAGCTACTAGCAGCAGATTCAGCCCCAGGTGCCCTGCACCCACTGTCCAAGTAAATTGCGTTACATATAGGGCCCCAGTGAGGGAGAGTGCGAACGTGCCCAAGGGCTTTGATTTATGACCGTGACAGTGACCACACAGAGGATAAGGTACAGAAAACATCATGGAAATACATTTATTATTTAAGTTTACCAAAAAGGAAGGACCACATACCGTACAAGACCACCCACTGAGGCAGCAGTGTGCTCAGAAGGCAGGAAGGAAGAGCAATGTTGGAGCCCAGGCTACAGCCTTTGCTGTGTTCTGGCAAAGGGCAGTGGGTGTGGCTTGGGGGCTCTGGGCTGCAGAGGTAGTTTCTAGTGGCATGTATCTCTTCCTGCTGGGATAGATATGGCTTGGCGAGCTTGCTCCTAAGACCTGAGTAGCCCTGTGTGGGGCAGACTCAACATACAGAAAGGAAGAACACCTTCCTCTCCCACCACCTATCCCCTGAGGCAGTCGGCCTACCATTCACAGGTCTCTGCCATAGGAGCTGTGTCTTCTATTGACGGGCATCCACGGTGGTGGTGCTGTGGCCTGATAGCCAGTTCCACTGCCAGGACACTCGGAGGCACAGGCTGACTACCAGTCCATCAATTCTTAAGGTCGTTTGAGATAGCTATTTATTCTCTAAATAAACTCATGATCAGTTTTAAGGGCCTGACACGTGGGTGATGCTCATGAATCCAAGGTCATTTCTCTGAGCTCAGTCCTACACCATGGGCAGTTGGGCCTCTAAAAGCTCATGAAGCCTACAGGAAAGACACAGGCTCTAAAGTTCCATCTGCATTTGATTTTTCATATACGTAGAGATAAATCAATCAGAATCCATGAAGAAGCGAAGCCAGGGAAGGGCGGTCTATAGCCTTGTGAGGCTGAGGGGTCCCGTGATGTGTGAGAGCTGAGGAATAGTGAGATGAGTCATGTTAACAGGAAACAAATGTATGAAGGATTCCAACAGAGGACGGCCTGGTGGGATAGACCAGGGTGTGGGTAGGCAGGCTGGGAAAAACATGCTAGCATTTAGGAGGGTCTGCCGGTACTCCCTTGTTGCTAACTGCAGTCCCTTGCTGTGTTTTATCACAGCAAAGTTTGCCTGCGTGGGTTGGTGGCTTGGTAGATTAATTGCTGTCCTCAGCTCTGTGATTCTGAGTCTGTCCTAACTTCATTCCCTCCTCCATCAAGGCTCTCTGGAGACTGGTACAGTTTTCTTCTGGCCTCAGACCCTTCTAGAGCAGAGGGAGGTGCCAACATGAAGCCGCAGAGTGCCTGTAACTTCACTACAAATGGTTATAACAATACAAATCAAACAGGCCAGATAAGCGTTGATTGTAAATTTGGAGTCTGTGTGAACAATTTGTGACTCACCATAAAACACAGCAGTTAACACCGAAAGGGTGCTGTCTCAGAAATGGTTTAATATCTTTGAGATAGAAGAGAACCATGTGGTGGTAGGTTTGCCTGTGAGCTCCGAACTCAATGCTGGGAAATGGCTACAAAAAACACCCCAGGAGAAGCCCAGGGGGGACATTTGGAGTGACTTCTGAGCCCTGGGTCTGCCACATCTAGAAGTATTAGTGCACAGCCCCTGACGTGGGTGTACAACCCCTAAGCTGTGTGAGTGCTTATGCCATCCCTGAGATCTGGTGCTTACTGAGGCACAGGGGTGGTACGTGTAGAGTATCTTCGGGCATCAATGCTCCTGGGCAGATCTGACTGCAGCCACAAGAGGCTGTGGCCTTGGTGCCCAACTCCAGCCAAGTCTGCTGCAAGGCTCCCTCTGCCTGATGGAACAGTCTCTCCTTGACTTACAAGAAAGAGACAGTGATCACAGTGGATCATTCAGCATTTGAGTCAAGATTCGTTCTCATGAAGTCACGTGTGGCTCTGGGCTCGGTTATCATGAATAATGTCACTATGAATATTCATAAGTTTTCAGTGAATATGTTTTCAATTTCCTTGAGTTTATACCTAAGAGGGTAATTGCTATGTCATGTGGTAATCTTTGTTTCAGTTTCTGAGGAACTGCCAAAAGCTTTTCCACAGTGGCTGCAACATTTTGCATTCTCAACACTTGGCATTTACATGCATTTTAAATGAAATTATTGTTGTAGCTACGCTAGTGGGTGTCAGTGCTGGCTCAGTGTGGGTTTGGTGTGTAGTTCCCCAGCAGTTAATAATGTCTAACATCTTTTTGTCGTATTCACCATTCATACATCTTCTTTGCAGAAACATTTTAGAAACTCTGTGGCTACTTTTTTATTTGAGTGATTTGTTCTTTTATTACTGATTTTAAGAGTTTTTACATAAATTTCTGTATATCAGACCTAATCTCCATCATTTTAGGCCATTGACTTGAGATATGTTAGTTCATAGTAAATATATTAAGATGAAAATATTATTCAATTGAGAATGGATTTTATGTATCCAGCCACCCCAGCATCATAGTGTAGCCTAGACTACATCACGTGTTCAAACATTTTTCTAGTTTGGTTTCTCTTGTTATGATAAAATAGTCTGACCAAAACCAACTTAGGACACCAAAAAAGCCAACCGGTCCTCAACTATGAAAAAGAAAATACTAGGGGTGCATGAGTATTCTTGGAGGGCATGCCTGGAGTCTCTTTTGACGTAAAGAGGCACACGGCACTAGCCATCCCATATAGTCAGAATGATCATTCACAGTGCAGACTTAGCCTGCCTCAAACAGTGGAATCTACACCGGGAGACTCACTCCTAAAAGCAAACCATCCTGGCACTTCTCTGAGTAATTCTTGAGAAGGCTTACCCTCTCCCCTCC
>NW_008339846.1:672567-677478 GCF_000622305.1 Nannospalax galili | reverse complement strand
TCCTTCCTTCCTTCCTTCCTTCCTTCCTTCCTTCCTTCCTTCCTTCATTCTTTCCTTCCTTTCATGTATGAGTGTTTTGCCTGCATGTATGTAAGTGCACTCATATGTACAATGCCCACAGAGGGCAGTAGAGGGCCTTGAAGCCCCTGGAATTGGAGTTCTGGATGGTTGTTAGACACCATGTGGGTGCTGGGAATCAAATCCTGGTCCTCAGGAAGAGCAGCCAGTGCTCTTAACCACTGAGCCATCTCCCCAGCCCCAAGAAGGCTTTATTCATGCAATTAGTTCAGGAACACTGAGATTCCAGACAGAGAGGAGACAGGTGTCTGCCATCCCAGTGGCAGCCCCTCTCTGTTCTCTGATGGGTGAGCTGTGCCTCCTGCCCTCACACTTTTCCCTTCCTGGGAGCTCCTTTCCCAGCTGCTGGTGCAGTCAGCTGGTGGTTCATCGTGCCTCCTGTGTGCTCCACCTCCAGGACTCTGCTCGTTCTCTTTGTGTTAGCACATTCTCATCACATCACCCAGGATGGACTCTGCTTCACCCATGGCCTTGTTCCTGCCCTTGAGCTGTTTTCTCATTCATCATAAAAATGTTTTGCAGTGTAAATCAGTGCATCTAACACAAGAGCAGGGTGAACACACTTGGACATGGACATGCTGAGCACTGATGGACACTGTGTTGGGTAAGGATAGAAGTCCCTAACTAGATGTGGTAGAACATTCTAGGTCTGCAGGAAGGGAAGGGAGACTCTCTTGTTGGTATCATCATATGACCAGGAAAAGCTGAAATCAAAAGTGTTCATAGACAGTGTGACCCATGTATACTACTGAGTACAGGGCAGAAAGGCTGGACAGTAACCACATCTTCTCACTCAGGCCCTGGGCTGAACAGCATCCAAGGCAGCCAGGAGCAGAACACTCAGGAAGCAGCTCAAGGGCAGGGCTGGGTCCTTCAACCCACATGGCACTGAGCCGTGTAAAGAGCAGGGCCAGGTGGACTTATGGATGGATTGGACTGAATGGCTTTACTATTTCCTAAACCTCCAGGATTTTTAGTCTTCATGATTCTCTGGGGACAGCACTGCATAAACACATGGTATTGCCAGACATGTGAATGTTTTATTGCCTTGAATGCCTTGATGTGGGTAGAAAGAAGAAGGAGGAAAAAAAGGAAAACAGGAATTGCAGGAAGATCCAGAGAGGCTTTTGGCATGAGATGTTTCTTGGGGTTTGTGACCCTAGAGCCACAGGCTTCATGGCCTCGCACTTGGGAGAAAACTGCTGAGCCCAGAGGAATATGTGCACACTTTGATCTGAGTGCATCCCCAAAGAATGTCTCATGATTCACCAGAGTGTAGCCTCTGAGGCAGATTCCTGGCACACAGGGGCTGAAGCAGTCACAGGGACAAGGATCTTTGTTCCCTGCTTGCCGTCCCCCCATACAAAGGGAGACTACGCATCCAGCGGTTGCTGTCATGCCGGCTGCTGAGTTAGCGTCAGCCTGGCTTGCAAGGAAGTCATTATGAGGAGGGTCAAAGCTAAGGTCACTAAATCTCCAGCACTGTGAGTCATGACACCATGCTAGCACCAGGTGGGTGCCCCTGAACTCCACACACATAGCCTGACTCTGAGGGAGCTTGGATGCTGTCAGGATCAGTCTAGAGGCATGTGCACATAGGTGAGGCACCATGTCTTCTGGGGACACTCTCCCCAGGTGCCTTACCATCTCCCTTCCCAGGTACCATCTGTGCATATGCAACCCACGCAGCCACTGACCATGTGGGGCCATCCTGCAGGAGTTCCCTCACCGCTTCATGGACGTTATCCATTGCGCTAGCCAGTGGGCCATATGCCCAAATGGGAATGTACCCATGATGGACAGAAGGTAGGGGAGGCATTTCCAGCAGCTTCTCACTCTTTTCCTTGGGCAAATGGTGTGGTGAATCAATAAGAGGGTAATTGTCCCAAGATATGTTCCACGTGCTTGGGGTGTTCCTAGATACTGTAGTAATCTTGTGGGGTGCTCCATAAATACTGTGGTATTCATCCACATTTGGGCCACTTTGCATGGGATAAATGAGGCTATGCTGGAGGAATCTGGATGTGATCAGGGATTAGAGATGAATGGTGCCCTGGTGAAAGCAATCTGAGGTATGTGTGGCACTGGCTTGGTGCGGCTACCTAAAGTGTGTGCCTTGAGAAGCTCTATAGATGAACCACTCAGCCCTGGTGACCTGTAGAGGGCACATGCTCCTGTGACCACCACCTCCAAAGGTGTGAGGATGCCTGGTAGGTGATAAGCAATGCCATTGTCACATATGCAGAAGACTGGCTGTCATTCCGGCCAGGGTATGTGGTGTGTGTGCAGACAAGTCCCTCCTGCCCTGTCCTGAAATGTGCATGGTAAGAATGATTTTTATTTTGATAATAAAAGACATTGTCACCATAGGGATAACCCAGATACAAATGCAAAACTACCTGATCTGGAAATTAGTAAGCAGAGCTAGCTAAATTATAAACAAAAACGTTTTGCACTTTGGGTTGATGGCAGTTAAAATGAGTGATTTCAAATATAGCCATAACACATTTTGGATTTGTGTATCTGAATGTGTACATAGAAACAAGGCAGGATTTTGAACCATAGACGATGGTGTTTTCAGTCTCTTGTGAGTATTCATTCCTCACAACCATGCAAAGCTGAGCTTGGCCGCATGGCAAAAGTTCTTTACTGCACAGCCTCTGGTCCTGTGGCTCTGCTTACCTGGGAGATGCTCCCACCTGGTAGGCACAGCATCTTTCTCCCCAGCAGACCACAGGCTCCTTTAAGTCAGTGGCCATTATATGGTGATGAGCAGAAAATCACAAAGCCCCAGAAGAAAATCAGCAAACAAAGGTGAACCAGAAAAGTATATTAGGGCTCTCCAGAGGAACTGAACCAGTGGCATGGGATGGGATAGATGGGTGGATGGAAAGATGGATAAACAGAGATAGGCAGATGGATAGATGATACATAGATAGTAGATGGATAGATGATGAAGAGATAGAAATTAGATAGATGGTATCACACTGACAGATGATAGATAGATTGATTGATAAAAAGATCATAGGAATTTGAGATGGAAATTGGAGATTTCCAGAATGTTTGGAGGCTCTTAAGCCCCCATGGTATGTGTGTGCAAGAGGCCAAAAAACCAGGGCAGGTAGTGATGTAATTTAGTTTAAAACTGAAGGCCCAAACAGCTAAGAGCTGCTGATTAGGTCTTAGAATCTGAAATCTTATGAATCAGAATCTTACGGAGTTAAAAGACAGTAGAAAATGATTGTCTCAGCTAAGTACAGAGAAGTCCTTTGGACTTCCTCCACCTTTTTTGTTTCATGTGAGCCCTCAATAGATCAGATGGTGGTGCCGCTCACATTTTTGAAGGTGGATCTCTACTAGGTCTGCTAATTCCAGTGCCAGTCTCTCCACAGATACCATCACAGTTACCTAGAAAAGGCACTTTACCAGCAATGAGGGCATCCCTTAGTCCAGTCAAGTTGATACCAAAAATTAATGATCAAGGGGAAACAACAGAGGCTAGCAGGATGCTGATGTTTGATGAACCACTGACTCGGTGGCAATCTATCTAAAGCTTCCCACATTGACCTGTCTGCTTCCCAAAATTTCTGTTCCACCCTCTCACCACTGCCCAAGCTGCCTAGGCTCCAAACAACCAGCTTTCAAACATGTGGATTTATGGTACAATCGAAGGCCTGCCATTCCTAAGTCGAGTTTTACCTAACTCCAAGCCTGTCATGCCTACATGAAGACAGTTTTTTAGAGAATAGTCTTATACAGTGGAACAAAAGGAATGAATTGTGTTGCTCTGAGCTGGTGATGAAGTTGTAATCAGTTCTAAAATTCATCAGAGGGAGTTAGAGCAGTCAGACTACTCTCTGAGTCCTTGCCTTGATGAAAGCCACAAACTACTTACACTTCTCAGCTGAAGATCAATGCTGACATGGATGATGGTTTAGTAGCAGAGGAAAACTTTCTCCCACAACAGAAATAATTTTTAGCTGGGGCCTGTTTCCTTTCATTGTAAGGCACACAATCTCAGTTCACACTGGAATAAGTTAATTTCCACTCTGCTCAACAAAATGGAATTTGGATAGAGTATTAAAGCTTAGGCTCTCAAACAAATTTTAATCTCTGTCTCTTGATTTAATGTTTCCTTGCCAAAAATTTTGCAAAACATTGTCCAATGAGGCACTCTTCTCTTTTGCTCTAAGTGACAGCTTGTTTTCTTTCTGAGTTTTAGAGTTTCCAATATCTATAGGGAGGGCAAAGAGACAACTTTCATGGAACCATGGTGTCTCCCTGAATGGCGCTGGTCTTCCCTGGGCTCAGCATCCTTCTTCCTAAAGCATGGATCTGACCTTACCCTAAGGTTTTTTGTGGCTTCTGCAGCATGACCCATCGGCCCCCTGCTTGCATTTACACTGTGCAGTGGAAACGCTTGTACCCATCTCCTAGGCATCTGCTCTGACGGAGTCTCGGCCCAGCACAGGATGCACCTAGAACCCCAATCATGCCTTTGCCCACTTCCCTCCCTTTCCTCTCATTATCACACCTGCTCTTCCCCGTTTCTTTGGCTTCTCATCATATTCTTTTATTTCTATGCTACTTTTTCTCATTCCAGTGGGAATAATATTGGACTGTTACTAACGTATGGCTAGGAAATGCACAGTCAGGTAGAAACAAATCCACTTTCCTTGAAGAAATCCCCATTCAAGGTGGTGGATGGGAAAACTTCTGTCACCCATCATGGCAGGGGCTGTGACAAGGGTTACCAGAATCATCATTAAGGGTAGTTACATGTGGGGACTGTATTAGTCAGGGTTCTCTAAAGAAACAGAACCGGTAGAATGA
>NW_008339846.1:639009-672554 GCF_000622305.1 Nannospalax galili | reverse complement strand
TATTTATTTATTTATTTATTTATCAGTTTAGCTCACACGATAGAGTCCGAGTAGTCCAACAATGGCTGCACCACACTGGAGAGGCTGAGAATCCGTAGTCACTCAGTCCACAAAGCTGGATATCTCCGTAGTCCCAATCTGGCACTGAAGGCCTGACAGATTCCGGGAGATCTGCTAGTCTCAAAGAAGGTGGTCACTCCCTTCTGCCATGGCCTTTTATACGGCTGCCATCAGAAGGTAATGCCCACATTTTGGGTGGTTTCAGATGGTCTGATCAAGAAGATCTCTCTCATTTCAGTTAATCCCAGATTCAGTCAAGTTGACGCCCAGGATTGGCCATCACAGGCACCAAGGAAGGCCCCAAAGGGTCAACATTAGAGGAGATTAAAGGATGGGCTGGAAAAAGAAAGGGCATTCTTGGGCAAGAAATATCTTGAAGGGAGATTTCTGCTAAACAAGTAGATGAAAATAGGCAAAATTGATAGGAGATTTCTGCTAACTAGGTGGATGGATGGGAGGGCACTGGAGGCCAGCAGTGATGACAGTGTGGACCTTATGAGGCATGAGTTATGTGGCAGATACTTCAGGCATGGGACTGTGGTCTGACCAGTTTCTAATCTTTCTGGCATCAGCTGGGGGATAGGTTGAAAGAAAACATATTCTGGGGACTGTTTGAGAGATCTTTATGACAATACAAGTCAGAGGGTGGGATGAAGGGCATCTTGGGTAGGGGAGTGACAGTACTCAGTGAGTGTTTGGTAATTGGGAAACTCCGGAGGGAGTCTTAGCAAGAGAGACTTCCAAGGATAAACCTAAGCTTTCCAGTTTAGGACATGTTGTAGCCCTAAATTAGGGCAAACAAGAAGAATGCTTGGAGTGAAAGGGGAAGGGATGTGTCCGTCCTGGGGCATGTTGTATTAAAGTGCCTGAGTTTATCTGGGGCCCTTGGAGGAGGTGACAAGGCAATGCGAGAAAGAGGAGTTTTATGCTGGGGGCAGTGGTGTCCACTGTGTGAAAGACTGAGACCCGGCTAGGATAGGAGCCAGAGGCAGTGGCTGAAGGGAGGTACTCCATGGTCTGTCAAATTCAACCTCCACCTTCTAGAACACTTGATTATTTATGCTGCAATGAGACATCAAGACAGGGAAGAGCTATAACAGTGCTGTGCTCTCAACTTTCCCCCTAGACACTGTCAGACAGCCATGCTGCCTCTGGGTGAGATGCTTGGCATCCCAAGTCCACAGGGCTGAGCTAGACTGCATGTCTAGTGTTTCCCTCTACAGGGGCCCCTCCTTCAGCAGGGGTCTGTGTTCTGACCTTATCAAGGACCCTGTCTGGGTCAGAGGTAAGAGGCTCAGTGGGGAATGGGGAGCCATCCATAGTGAAGACCTCCTAGCTGAAGTCCTCCACAAGCCCATGGCTCATCCTGGCTCATCATGGGAAGAATGGATTGCCTCTCCCTTTGCATGAGGAGAAGAAAGAGTTCAAGAGGTGCTCCCAAAACATGGGCTTCTGAGTAAGTGGACCTGCAGTTCTGCTCAGGATGCACAGCCAAGGTCTTTGTTCCTACTGGGGTACAACACTGACCTTAGCCTCCTGCAGAAACAGATCTAGGGACCATGACACTGCTCACATTAAAGGAGGGTGACAAAAAGCTTAGGAGGAGTACATGGCACCGGGGTCGTGGTACAAAGAAACTAGGTGAGAGCCAGTATGTGAAGCCGGCCTCCTGTCCTGGAAGGCTCCATCCTAAGACTGGCCCTGGTTGCAACAGACCCGCGGGGCCTCCATGTGTCCCACCAGATGCAAAGGCATGAGCTCCCAGCATTGAGAACAGCCCAAGGCCAGACCTAGCTGCTCAGGGCTCCCTGGCAGGCTGTGGGGTGGAGAGGTGAGCTTCTGTCCTAGGAATTTCTATGGGTGTTTGGAGATTCTCTTTATCTCAAAGCCTGACAGTCCATGTCAGGGTTACTGTGCTAAACCAGGAGGAGGTATTTGCAGCAGGAGAGCTTTGGCTGGGTCTGTGGAGACAGACAGGCAGACAAGGAGGAGGGTGCCTGCTTGGGTTCGTCTGGTTGCTGCTGGTTCCTCACTTTGTCTCACCACAGCTTTGTTTTGTCTGACTCCCTCACAGCATGGAATTCCTGGGGGCTGTTTTGAGTCCAGATGGCTGTGGTTCCTTTTGCTGGGACATTCCCTCCCCGCTCTGTGGGGTTGCAAGGAGCAGTACCTGGCAAGATTCCTAGGAGGCCAGTGAGACGGGACAATGGCTGTCTGTGGCTTCTGAAGGCAACTAATGAAGGGGCAGAGAAAATCTCTACTAAGCCCTCGTGATAAGGTGCAGTCAGGTCTGAGCCAGAGTCCTGCTCAGCATAAACTCATGAGTCAGCCAGATTGCTGAGGCTGTGAAGATGTCTCTCAACTCTCCACCACTCTGGCTCTGGCCCCTTTGTCACCCTCTAAGAACAGGACAGCGCACGGCACACCAGAATTTGTCACGATAAAGTGACCACAATTCCTTGGGGGCCCAGAACTATATGCTGCTTACAGAGAGCTGCAGTCCCTGCTGACGGTCGGCTGCTGCTTTGTGAAGCTCCTGAAAAGGGAGAGGTGTACCGAGAGCCCCTGGGGGTCCACTGATGCCCAGTGCCAGACACTTCATTTAGGCTGCTGTCGGGATGGGGAGGAGAAAGGGGTGCAGGTCCCTGCTCTCCACTTAGCACTGGGTTCCTACCTGGATAAGCTTTATACTTAGAGCCATTTTCCAGCCCAAAGACTGAAACTATAATGGAACAAACAAGTTGAGAAAGGTTGAGAAAATTCCTCTAAACCAGAAGAGATTGTCTGATGATCAGACATTTCTGGACACTGGAGGGTGGACATAGCCAGGGCCAGGTGCACTGGGCAGGTCCAGCATCTGCCTTTAAGGAACTCGCTGATAATCAGATGACCAACAGGAGGCACAGGTAGGTCCACATCTCCCGGAGTGGCCAGTAGCATCTGTGGACAGGACGGGTCAATGGGGCTTTGCTGGGAATCACTGAAGGAGAGTGGCTGGCACAGAGGCCCAGGAGCTGGAGAGCAGTAGGACAAGCGAGCCCAGGGAGGGGAACATGGATGTGTGCCGTGGACATGAGGGCGGAGGCTGTGGCTGCTCGGCTCCTGCTTCCGAGTCCAGCTCAGTTTTGCTGCTTACTTCCTGGTGGTCTGGGAGCCACATGGCTGTCCTGTGCCGTTAGCTCCTCCTCCTGGGGCAAGGACAGTCCTTTACGTGAGGACTGAAAGTCCAGTGAGGTTTGTACATGAACTGTCATCTCTGTGCACCACACTCAGCAAACACTAAATACATGCTGAGCCTAATGTAGCCCTGGATAGTTTGATGTTATAGTGGCAGCAGGGCACAGGTGAAGGCTCTGGTCAGTGCCAGCTCAACCTACGTGATACCCCTTCTCTCTCCCTCTAAGGAAGACCAAGAGTGGTCAGGTGATGGCCTAGGAGAGGGGAGGCTACTCAGATGATGAGTTTCCCATAGCCCTGACCTTGAGTAGCTCTGGCCCACCTTCCTTGCCCAGAGTCTTCCCAGAGAGCAGAGCACATGTAGCAGCCACTCCATCAGGTCTCCACCTGCTCATGATTTTCTCCCCATTTGCTGTGCCAGGCGATAAGCCGCCCCATGCTTCCCTCCTAAAGAGAAGTCAACGTCTCCATCCTCGGCCTGGTTCTGTCTTGCTGGAACTTAGGGGCTTTGCTTAACATCAGTTTGTGACTGCATATTCTCTTCTGATGGAGTGTAAGACACATGCAGGTGGGATCACATCTTAGCCCTGTTTGCTTCATCACAAAACCAGGGCAGTGTCTGAGGAAGGATGATAATAAAATGGGTTCCTGTTATCCAGGAAGAATAAGAACAGGTTTCTGGAAGTCTGCTGTATGGGCAGAGTTTGGAGAGCTGCCTTAGAGGCTCCACAAACCAATTAGGCTGTGGTGCCTGGGGAATTGGGGCTTGGGAATATGCTGCCCTCAGTCCCCCAGCATCTCACAGAATCTTATGAATTCCTCTTTTTTTTGGACTATGACTTCAAGAAAAGCTACAAGGATTGTCTTTCTGGTCTTGACAGTAAAATGCCATGTGGAATCTCGTCATGCGGCTACCTGGCCCATGTGCTCAGAGGCACTAGCAGGGGCCATGTGGAAGCCATGCAGCCTTGCAGGTGAGTGGGCTGCCTGTCATAGGGAGGGGCCTTCCCACAGTGGGTAAGTTGGTGAGTTCCTGTGGGACAGAGATCTGCTTCAGTCACGGGAGCTGCATTGGCTTCCTGAAGGCTGGGGCTGGCTAACTCTGATCCAAGAGAGTACTGTGGTCATTGTTTGATGAGACAGCTTGGCTAGACTATGTGATGGACAAATAAATACCAGATAGGATGCTCTGTGAAAGTGCTTTCTAGATGTGATTAACATGTGCCTTAGTTACTTTTCTGTTGCTGTTATAAAACACTGTGATCAAGTGAACTTATATGAAGAAGAGTTTATTTGAGCTTACAGTTCCAGGTTCCAGAGGGATTAGGGTCTGTCATGGCGGGAAGGCAGGTGAGGTGGTCGGAGCAGGAGCAGAAAGCTCAGTGCTCACGTCTCCAAGCAGGCACAGGAAGCAGAGAGTAACTGGAAATCTAGCAAGGCTTAAGGGTTCTCTAAGCCTACCCTCAGTGTCCCAAAACAGTGCCACCAACTGGGAATAAAATGTCCAAATACTTGGAGCCTACGGGGGGCATTCTCATTCAAACCACCACAACATATAAATTATTAGATTTTAAGGGAAAGAGATTAGGCTCCAATATGAGTGGGCCTCATCAGATCAGCTGAAGACTTTAACAGAAAAGATTGGGGTTCCCTCAGAAGAGGTTTGACCAGCTGGGGATGTAGCGTAGTTGGTAGAATCCTTGCCATGATGCATAAAGCTCTGGTTCCATCCTCAGCACAGCAGAGCCTGGGCATGGTGAGTGACACACTTTTAGAATGCTAGCAATGGAGAATGGAGGCAGAAGGAGTCAAAAGTTCATTCTTATCCTTGGCTATATGGTGAGTTAGAGGCCACTCGGGGCTATATGAGACCCTGTCTCTAAATATTGGGGGGTGGGGAGAGGAGGAAGAAGGGGAGGAAGAAGAGGAGGAGGAAGAGGTAGAGGAGGAAGAGGAGGAGGGGGAGGAGGAGGGGGAAGAGGGGGAGGAGGCAGCACCGGAGGTACAGCAGGCCTATCCATTATTTTGAGAGGGGCTGGCTCAGCAGTTAAGAACACTGGTTGCTCTTGCAGAGAACCTGGGTTCAGTTCCCAGCACCCACATAGCCGATAAGGGGAGGAGGAAGAGGTAAAGGAGGAGGAGAAGGAGGAGGAGGAGGGGGAGGGGGAGGAGGAAGAGGAGGAGGAGGAAGCAGTAGAGGAGGAGGAGGAGTAGGGGAGGAGGAAGAGGGGGAGGAAGAAGAGGAGGGAGGAGGAGGAGGCACCTTGGTCTCACATGAGCAGAATGGAACCCTACTTAAGGGTCTAGCCTTTTGTCCCATAAGATTCAGACCCAAAGTAGTGACATCAGCTGTCCTGTTTGCAGACTGCAGGCTTTGTCTACAGAGTGCAGGGTGGCCAGGCTCTATACTCAGTGACCAGTCCCTTGACATGACCTCCTCTTCTCTACACCTCTGTGGGCTGTTCCTCAGGAGAGCTCTGAATGGAGCCAGCAGGGATCATAGGACACAGGTACCTACAATGTACAGAACCACCATCACCAGTCCTATTCCATCTCTCCTACAGCTCCCTCCTCCTCTCCTGGATGACAGGGCAGAGGGCTTTCTCATATCCCAGATGCAGCCTTCCATGACATTCTAGAACCCTCACTGAGACTCATTTCCAAGAATCTTTTTCTAGCCCTCTACCTCAGATGCAAACCTCACCTCATAAAAAAAAAAATTATGATACAGTTCCAAAGCACACAATACAATATAAAATTTATTATAAAATTTCAGCAAATATAAATATCCAGGTGCCCATTCAGAAGGCCCTGGGAGGGGAGAAGCACCCATATGTCAGGGAGAGGTCTGGGGTGGGTTGGAGGCCTGCCAGGAAATCTCTCCTTTGAAGGTCATTGACCTTTGCTCTGAGCTCAAAAGCAACCAACTTATGGAATGTGATCCAAAACAAGACAACACAGAAAGCACAGCCTGGGCTTAGCACTAGAGCACACCAGCTGCTTGGCTGACAGTGGTTACCAGGGATTCCGGCTCTCCTGGGGCAGCTGGATTTCAGTGTAGCCAAGACTCTGATCCGCCACTTCAAACACAGCAAGACTAAGAAACGGATTGAAATAGGAACTCACTGTAAATAACTGGGAAAGGAGAACGTAAGTATAACAGGCTCTTCTCTGGCAGCAAGCACCTTAGCGGGAATTTCCTTTTCCATTTACATATATGCAGAGACCTAAGTCAGAATGTGGCGTCCCCAGCAGGTACCTGCTCCTGGGGCCACCGGAGCAGGAGGGGATCTGAGGGAGAGTCCAGGCGTTCTTCTGCACGACCCCTTCATGCCACAGACATTTCCTGGTAGCAGAGGTGTCTCTGAGATGGGAAGGAGGCTGGTGTGCTGGACGGAGAACATTCTGCACATTTTCCTGATCTCGTGGCCTTTTCGTCTTTTCTATGAAGCACCAGACACCTAGCGTTTAGTAAGTTCACAGACCCTCCTGTGGAAGTGTAGGAAGTTAGCCCCCAGACTCCATTTTTCTACCCAACTGGAGAACATGCACTTGGGGTACTTGTGTGGATGCAAATGTGCATCCACCTCACCCAGAAACACATGCACACAGTCCAGGTCAAAGAGCCTCACACAGTCCTCCTTGTTCCCAACTGCCTTGGCTGCATTCCGACGTGCACTGCACAGCCCCCTTGTGCTGGGCTTTCTCAATCACAGGGGCATCTTCTGTGGAAACTGGTCCTGACTCACAGGTTGGACTTGGAGCAAGTCCTGCAGCACTGCTTGCCATAGAACTTGTGGTTGCACATCCCGTGCTGAGGTACCAGGTAACACCAGTGGAAGACGTCTTTGCAGAAGGTGTCTGGAAACAAGCAAACTGCATGTTAGCCAGATGCTGACTGGATGCTAGCTGGATGCTCCTGAGGGCTCACTGGATACCACTAGCCAGCATCTCTGCCTGCTAACGAAAAGTGAACTTGTCATTGCTTTGAAGCTGCTGAAAGAGGACCACTTTCCAGGCCTGCCGTGGTGTGGTGGTGGGACTATGAGGTGACCCTTACAGGATGATGTGTTTCAACACTTGGTCCCTAGCTGGTGGAAGTGTTGTGGACCTTTAGGAGGTGGGGCCTCACCAGAAACAGGGGGCCATAAGGAGTGGGCCTTGAGGTTTTATAACCTGGCTATGCCAGGATGCAAAGGGACCAACTGTCTCCCACTCCTGCAACCATGCCTTACCCACCATAACAGACTGCCCCCTTAATCTAGAAGCCCAAAATACCTCTCCTCCCTGAAGTTGCCTTTGGTG
Source organism: Nannospalax galili (assembly GCF_000622305.1). Classification (NCBI taxonomy): domain Eukaryota; kingdom Metazoa; phylum Chordata; class Mammalia; order Rodentia; family Spalacidae; genus Nannospalax; species Nannospalax galili. The sequence goes on along the minus strand of NW_008339846.1, from coordinate 665,012 downwards.
GGGCATTTGGCCTAGAAGGGTCCCACAAGATACGTTCTTTTAGAAGACTCTTCTTACAAGGTTCCTGCAAAACTCAGAACTTCTTGTGCTAAGTAAACTGATCAAACTCCTTGTCTACACTAAATGTCAATTTTTGTCCATTACCTAGTGCTCAGGGTAAGCTCAGCCACCGGCTGTCTCCCAGCTGCATTCCATCTCAGAGGAGCCTGGGAAGGCAGGTCAGCAGTCTCCCCATGTTTGTGGGCACCAATGGATGGCTTTTAGAAACTACCAATGAATACAGGATGCTTTGTGTAATACAGGGGAAAGGTTACTTAGTAAAACTGTATTTTTAAATAACACAAATAGCATATAACAAAAATATATACAGATTGTAAACAGGTCTGCTCCTTCTGGGGTAGAATGGGGGCGGGGATCTGCTCTGCGACTATTTGACTGTCAAAATTGGAGGAGGTAAAAAGTATGTTACAGACACAGGGGCCCAGCCAGGACTCTCCAGTCAGCCCTACTTCCTGAAACCTTCTAAGGAATTGTGACAGAACTATGAACTCACCACCCTAAAGGTCCAGGTCCAGCTAGGGGCTCTAGGTCCAGCCAAGGGCTCCACTCACCTCTCTTCTCTGAAACGGGGCAGAAATGAGTGTTGCAAGCAGAGGAGGCCTCGGGTTTCTGGTGCAGGAAGCAGTCGGAGGATGGCTGACCCCCCAGCAGGCACTGCACGGTTCTCCTCTGCACACCACCCCCACAGCTGGCTGTGCACTGCAAAGCAACCCACAATGGTCACCAGGCTGTCAGGCTTTCAGCACAGGGTCAGGTCATCAATGTTCCCACTTGTCAGAGGCCAGAGCTGTACACCAGAGTAACGTTGATGAGGACGAAGATCCCTCAAGAGGCAGGTGAAGCAACTGTCAGCCATGATACAGACAGAGCGTGTGTGGTGCTGTATGGCCAAGCCCCCTGCAGAGCACCAGGAATCAGCCTATGACATGGCTGTTGTCACCTTTCTTGAACCTCAAGGGGAGACAGCCTTGGAGTGATGGGATGAGCTGAGGTGGGGAACTGATGCTGCAGCTTTAACTGAGGGCTCCTAGGATCTGCACATTGGGACACAGCATACTTGTTGAAGGCATCAGTGTACTCAACAAAAACACAGGTATCTGTGGGTTGGCCTAGGATTTCCTCAAGTTACAAGCAGTGGAAAAGAAAAAGATGTAGCTTCCATCGCCAGTAAATTACCACAGTTACCCTTCTGGCTGAAAAACAAGGAAAGCCTTCCCCACCCACATAATTTTGGTTCCCATTAAAGGTGTTTAAGAGCATAAGATGGCTGATTGATACCCAGGACCATGTGGTACTTTTCAACCCTGCAGGGCTCTGTCCTAGCTCTTGTGATCTTGGATCAGATCTTGTTCATGTAGGTGATGGTAAAGCCCTGTTCCCTTCCCTTACCCTCCCAAATATCCCTTCTGCCCAGACTCAAGGTGGCCATAACTGAAATTAACTGATGATATAACTCTTTCTAGAATGTTCTTAGGGGACTCATGGAGGCCTGATAAATACAGGTAACTGTTTCATGTGTGAGGGTACCAGGTCGCTTTCCCAGCTTAGCATGAAGGGAGAGTGTCCTTAGGAAATGTGCCTAGAATGCCTTCCTCAGTGAGGAAGCCTGAGTAGCCAGAGGCATGATGAAGCCAGACTGTTCTGGACCCCAGGGTCCAATGCCTGGGCAGCTCACAAGCTAGGAGCCCTTTCTTTGGCTTGGGTCATTTTTGTCCTAGTACCCCAAGTAGCAGTTGCATGGACAGGGGAACAGGGAATGAGCTAGACAGATCTCCTTCTTCTAACTGGCCAGGTACACACACCACAGGGACTGAGCAGGATCCATCTGATCCCAACTGTGGGCAGTGATGTCAGGATGGGAACTAGACAAAGGAACTCCGCCGGACTCATGGACGTTCACCCACCTAAGGGTGAAGGCTACACCGAATCCCGTAACTTGTGCTTGAGCAAGGCTCCTGGTGGTTCGAGTACGCTAAGAACATGAGCAGGTCAGAATACCCTCAAGAAGGTGAGGCCAGCTCTTGGCTGGAACACCCTGGTGTGTGGCAGATGTGACGCAGTGGTGTAACTTGGGTAAAGTACACCCAGGCCCTGGAGCCCGAGTCTGGAACATTTCTGAGTCTTACTCCTTTACTTCAAGACCAGTGAAAGGCACCAGTGGTTCAATTTCAATAGATCATTCTAGCAACTCGAGCAACACTGATTTCGGAACTACTAGGGTCAGGCGGGTCAGCAGAGGTTTCCCACTGTGTAGGGCATTTTCTAACATGCTGTAGATGCTCCATTCCCCTTTCTTCTTTGCTCTGAGCCTGTCACGCCTCTACTAAGCTCATGGGCCCACTGAGCACTTTTGGGGAGTGGGCAAGCAGGCCAGAGCCAGCAGTGCACAGGTCCTCACGGGGACATCCATCTCACTGATATTCACGTGCCTCTGGTCCTTCTGGCTGAACTCCTTTCTAATTAGTGGAGGAATCCTGCTCCTGCTGAGGCCGCTATACCCCAACAGCCATCAAGAGATCTCCCGTTTTTCACCACTTAGTGACTCTGCGTTCTGTCCAGTCTTACGCCATTGAAGAACAGCATCACCTACAAGGTTCACACTGGAGAACTCTGCAACTGAACTACAAACAAGCAAACCAAAAGTTTGTAAAAAAAAAAAAATCCCATAATTTAAAGCCCAAGTTTATGATTTTGTATTGGGCATCATTCTTAACTGACCTCAGCTGGCTGAGGTCTGTGGGTTAGACACCCTGATGGTTTCAAAACCATGTTTAGTTTGATGCCTTTTACTACAAATTTCCTTAATTAACAGGTATTAGTCACTCATCCCTCCTCACCAGGTATTGTTCTAGGCACTGGATTTGCAGAACACAGGCATCTCAGCCCCTGGCTTCAGAGTACTTAGGAAACTCCTACCCAAGTGTGAGCCTCAGCCCAAGAGCACTGGAAGAATCTGGGAGCTCAGCTCCACAGAATGCTGACTCTGGTACCTCTGCCTTTCTGCATCCCCACCTCTCTGCTTCCCCACCTCCCTGCATCCCTGCCCTCCCCACCTCACATCCCTACCTTCCTGCATCCCTGCCTCCCTGCCTGCATCCCCACCTCCCTGCATCCCTGCCCTCCCCACCTCACATCCCTACCTTCCTGCATCGCTGCCTCCCTGCCTGCATCCCCACCTCCCTGCATCCCTGCCCTCCCCACCTCACATCCCTACCTTCCTGCATCCCCACCTCCCTGCATCCCTGCTCTCCCCACCTCACATCCCTACCTCCCTGCCTGCATCCCCACCTCCCTGCTTCCCCATTTCAGAATCTATCCCTGATGATTCAGATGCACAGCAAGTTTGAGAATCTCTGGTCTAGAGTTTGAGAATTCTTCATGAATAAACAAACAGCAGCTCAACTTCTCAACATTTGCCTTTCTCCATATTAACTGAACAACAAGGATATTCAGCTCCAAACTTTGGGAGTATTTCAAATTGATGAAGATGGCGATACACAAGGAGAGGAAAGGAAGGGTGCTCTATTTGTTTTTCTATCCAGGAAGGGAAAATATGCAAATTATTTATTAATTATGCAAACATGGTTGCTTCGCACTTTTAGCTCTGTGTTTGGGATTCTTGTCGCCAGACCCCACCGAACAGCCAGTTCCCAGTCACAGCAGCTCAGCAAGTCAGTGTGGATGTTATCTAAGGTTTGCCTTTCTCACTACAGGCCAGCACCTACATACCCTTGATGGATACCAGGAGACACTCTGCACCTTGCTGAGGGATGATGACGTAGTTTGGTTTGGTCCACCCTTGGTGGTAAAGTACGGTGTGTGGAACAAAGGCCTCTCAGACCTCCGTAGAGCGACCCTCAGGCTGCCTACCCGACAGTGCTGGAGAACGTTTGTAATCTCTTCCTTTTCCTTCACCTACTGCTGGACTGAACATCTTCGGACTCCTCCAAATAGGCCTAAAACCACTACCAGGTGAGTCCAAGAGCTCTTGTCAAGACTTGGCCTAATTCTGGAGGTTAGATGTGAGGAGGATTCACCACAGTATCCCAAAGGATGATCCTCCCTGGGATCCAGTAGGTGGGGTCCTCTTGTGGTTCCTGGATGGGCTTATCTTCCTCAGTCTGAGCACACTTCCCTCCTGAGTGGGGAGACCACCATACTGGATCCATGATCTCTGGGAGACTTCAGGTAGCACTGTTTCTAGCCCCATCCAGCAGGCTAACTCAAGACATCCACTGAGTACTTTTTCCAAACATGGAAGTTCTTAGAAACTTCTCTTCTGCTTCTCAGACTTCAGCATACTCCTGGATCAGAAATGAGCCCCAAGTTTTAGAGATACCAACAGCTCACACACAGAAGATTCAGACACTGGGTGAATGGGAAAGGGGCTTGCTCTCCATCAGTGGTGAATCCAAATTGGTACATTTCAAAGAACAATGCCTGCTCTCAGGGACTTTCAAATTCACTTAGAGCAAGTCTGCCTTTCTGCAGTATTGGTCTTTCTGGAACGTGGAGGTCACTTGTCTCTCATAGGCACAGATATTTCAGTTGCTTAGTTCCAACATACCCATAGGTCCCTCGGAGATGATGGACTTTCAGTGCGAAGCTAATTCCTCAAACACAGAGGGCACATCCCATGTTCCTGTTAATTTTTGTCTACTTGACACAGACTGGAAGCGTCCGTGAAGAGGGACCTTCAGTTGTGGAATTTCCTTCATTAGATTGGCCTTGTCCCGCCTATGGGGCATTTTCTTCATTGCTCATTGATGTAGGAGGACCCAGTCTACTGTGGACAGTGCCATGCCTAGGCAGGTGGGCCTGGGCTATGTAAGAAAGGTAACTGAACAAGCCAGAGGGAGCAGGACGGCAAGCAGCATTCCTCTGTGGTTTCTGTGTCCGCTCCTGCTCGAGTTCCTGTCCTGACTCCCCTCGATGATGGACTATGATCAGGAGGTGTAAGCCAAATAAACCCTTTCCTCCCCAAACTGGTTTTGGTCAGTGTTTTGTCACAGCAACAGAAAAGTAACTAGGGCAAACCAGTTCCTGGGGAACCAGGGGAACCTTTCATTTCCCTTCTGTGGGGCCTCCACTGAGAGGCACCATTGCATTATTCCTTTAACATCTCCTTGTGGACTGGGGTGCTCTCCCCAAATCCGGACCTTCTGCCTGTTGTCAATTTCCTGGCTGCCCTGGAGATGGCCTGTCTTCTCAGTTCAGAATGTGACTGCACAAACCCCAATGGCCTCACCACGGCAGCTTCTGCTGCGATTATGAATGGGGGAGTATTTCTGGGCAAATCCAATTGGCTATAAACATGAACTCCACCTTTAGGAGGTGTGGACAGTGGCTTAGCCACCAACTGTACTGAGCTGGTTCTTAAGGTTTATTTTTTTAGCTGATGCACTATTGGCAACTGATCACTGCTGGGTGAGGCAGAGCTGGTCTTCTTTAAGAAGTGACACTAGACAGGCTGACCAGGCTCCAGTGAGTGGATAAACTCTCACTGAGGGACACCTGGGGACACAAACTTGACTTGATAAGGCTTAACATATATGAAAGAATGCGTGAAATCTGGTGGGTGGGCTATTGGGGGGTGCAGATGGGGGAGACGGTCTGACTATGATTAAGGTGTAGTGTATGAAATGCACTTAAACTCAATTTAAAAAGGGAATAAAGAAAATCTCATTCTAAAAACTTTATTTACTTATTTATATGTATGGTATGAGTGTTTGGCCTACATGTATGTAAGTGCACCTGTGTTGCAGAATGCCCACAGAGGCCAAAAGAAGGCACTGGATCCCCTGGAACTGGAGTTCTGGATGGGTGTTAGCTGCCTCGTGGGTGCTGGGAAGTGCACCCAGGTCCTCTACAAAAGCTGCCAGTGCTCTTAACTGTTGAGCTATCTCTCCAGCCCAGCTGAGCTGATTCTTGTTTTCCAGTGCTCTTAACTGTTGAGCTATCTCTCCAGCCCAGCTGAGCTGATTCTTGTTTTCCAGTGCTCTTAACTGTTGAGCTATCTCTCCAGCCCAGCTGAGCTGATTCTTGTTTTCCAGTGCTCTTAACTGTTGAGCTATCTCTCCAGCCCAGCTGAGCTGATTCTTGTTTTCCTGTGCTCCACTTAGAGTTTTGGAAGGTGTGAACAGGTGAGTGATCACACGTAAAGGTACAGGACAACACCCAACCTGCATCTTTGCAAGTTTGTCTGCACTCTGCAAGCCGAGGTGAGCATGTGTGTCCATGCATGAGTGTGTGCTGGTGGCACAGCATGGCAGTCTTAGTAGTACAGGGTGGAAAATTCAATGGGTCTCTTGTGACACAGATGCTGACCCCTCACAGTCCATGGACTTCCTGAGTAATCTGTGTACTGTCCTGGGGAGGAGCCCTAGTCCTTCATCGTTGAAACACTCATCTCTGTCATAGGACTGAGATAGTCTAACAGGTGATCACATTTAGGCTGTTCTCACACTCAACAGCATGGGAACCACCTGATCCTCAGTCTGCAGGTCTGAAATGATTTACATCAGTTTTAGACCCTGTCACACTATAAAATGGCATGATAAGCAAAGCTACCTGAATCAGTAGAAATCCCATGGAGCAGAGTACAGAAATGGACTTTAACTGGGATAAGGGTAAGAATGAAGCTATCTGGTAAGGGAAGGTCAGCCAGTTACACACCATTAACACCCAACAATTTCCTTCAGTTTGAGGGCAGAGTCAAGGGTACAAATGCTTACGACAAACATAGTCTGTGAGTTACTGCCTGCTCCAAAAAGGTGATGAGCTTGAAGAAGCACGAGAATCACAGTGAGTAAAACCTCAGTCAGCAAATAACAGAAAATGATACGCTGGGCAGACTAGACATTTCACATCTGTCAAAGCTGTTGAAGAGGAATGTCAAGCTTTAGAGTTATGTTTAAATTAAATATTGACAAGTCTTGTTTCACTCTAAATTTATGGCAGGCTCTCTGTGTAAGCGGTCAGGGGTGCTGGCATGGTAGCCAGAAGGTGGGGATAAGATTTATTTTAGGGACTGCCTCCTTTGTTTCTAATCCACACTTCTCATGGACATGAAGCAGCAAAATTTTGATCAAGAAATAGCCACATCCAGCTTCCTGCTCCTCTGAGCCTTGTATTACCAGAAAGACGTCTCAGAAGAATCTATGAGGACATCACCTGGGAGGGTTCATAGCCCCCTGTCCCTTTGTCTATTTTAAACAGAAAGTACTTGCAAAGGGTATATTTCCCACGTCCTCTGTTCCAGTAATTTAAATTACTTCTAAATTTGGTCTGTGCTAGTCAGCTTTCTGTCACTGTGACAAAGTACTTGGGAATCAGCTTACAGGAATATTTTTTTTGGCCGACATTTTCAGAAGTTTCAATCCACAGTTGGCTGGCTTGATTGCTATGGAGAACACACGGTTACAAGCATGTGGGAAATAAAGCTGCTCACTTCATGTTGGAGAGAAGCAGAAAGTGGAAAGGCTTGGAAACAAAGGTGCCCTTCAAGGGCATGCCTAGCAAACCACCTTCTTCCAACTAGGATGCCCCACCCAAAGTTTCCATCAGCTTCCGATAACTGATTAGACTCTGAGTTCATTGGACGAATCCGCTGATGACATCAGAGCCCTCATGATCCAATCACCTTCCCATGGCCTCACCTCTGATGCCTTGGGGACCAACCTTTCCATGCATGAGTTTAGGGGCACATTTAAAATCGTGATTCTAAACAAAACAACAGCACTGAGTTTGAAGAAACAGTCAAAAAGTGGAGCTAGAGCTGCATCTAGAGCAGCAGCTGGTGAACGGTCCCTCTCTCTCCTCCTCTACTGGTTTCTTGCAGAGCTCAGCCTGGCCCCAAAGACTCCACGGAGTCTGCAGAAATGCAGGTGTCTGGGCTTGGAAGTTATGCTTTCCCAAGTCACTGACAAATTGCTATCCCTGGACTCACACCTATAGCAAATTTTAGTTAATTTAAAAAAAACAACACGTTCCATGATAGATTAAATTGTTTCTGACAAGTGTCCATTTCTACTGGCCTTCGATGAAAAAATAATGATGATTTTGTTTTTGTTCATTCTGCTGGGTCATTTCAGTTTCGCATTCAGGCTGGGTTTAAAGACAGATAATCAGATAATTACTGGGGGTTAGCGGTGCACACGTGGGACAGAAGGACGCACAGCTAGGCTACTAGGCTTCCTGCTAGGGAAGTCCAACGGAGGGAGGCACTGTGGGGATTAGGTAAATCTGCTCCTATTGACACAGCCACGGTCCTCACTGCTGAACACAGCCCATGAGCCATGGAGGTAAGAAAGACACGGCTTTCATCCACTGACTGGTGGGCTAGGAGGAGACACAATGGGTCCAAGACACAGTCCTGCTCGTCTGAGTTCCCTGGCGCTGCTGTGAGAAATCACCACACAGGTGTGGTTGAACAGAGGCCATTCATGATTGCGTGTTCCCAAAGCCAGGAATGTGTCAGAACAGGAACAGTGACGTCGGCAAACATTGTGGAGCGCCCCCATGTGCCACCACTGCTCTGAGTGACTCATTCTTGGTGGACAAAGAAGCAGAGGTGTCCCGGTGGCAGGGAACTCCCATGAATTTGATAAATTAGAGCTTCATCTTGTGTATGTTGGTGCAAATGCCACGTGACAGGGTTGTGAAATCCTGGCTGAGGATGGAGGTGTGTTCCTGAGACTGGAAACATGAAGCTCTTGGCCATGTGTGTGGCCATTTCATTTGTGTCTTGACACCCAGAATGCTATTCACGTCGATGAGCTCTGCCTGTATCTTTGTGCTGCTATCCTGACCCCAGACAGTGAAACACCATGAGCTGCCTAGAAGCATGGTGGGTGGGGGAGTCCAGGGAGGAGTGCCCAGGGCAGGACCCACCTCTAGGATGAAAGGACAGTAACATGGTGACCATTCCCTGAGACTGCATGTGTGCGTAGGTCCTACAGAGCAGTTAGCATCTGCTCATTGCCAGCTTTGTGGGGGTAGGTGCTTAGTGCCTCCGTTTCCCCATTTGTGAGGTGGTGGTGGTAAGGTTGCCTCTCTTGAAGGACTGTAGGGAGGGGTAAGTGAGTCACTCAGAGCAGTGCTGGCACATGGGGGCTCTCTACACTGTTTGCTGACGTCACTGCTGCTGTTCTGGCACATTCCTGTGCAGCACACTGAAAGGAGAGAGGGAATGTGCAAGGGTGCATGTGAGGTGCATCCTTCTGCCTTCTTTCTGGAAAGATGGTTTTCAGTGATGGGGCCTCTGCCATGGGGAGGAAACTTCAGGGCAAATTAGAAAGAGGTCTTTTCTCTAGAAGAACTAGGGCCTGTTCTGAGGAGATGCAGCCCAGGCAGTCAGCTGGTAGGGCAGCAGTGGCTTCAGGCCTCAGCCCCTCTGGGGTCTGAGCTGATCTGGCAGGAGGGGGGAGAGGAAGAAGGAGACATGTGAGAGAGAGGTCCAGAAAGGAGGGCCTGAGAAACAGCCAGAAGCCCACAGGGACAGTAGAAACAAGAAGGGTGGACTGGCCACATCAGGCCCAGGAGAACCCTTCCTTAGAGATGACGGCAGTGGAGGAGGAGGAGGTGGGGAGGAGAGAAGCCCTGAAGAGCCTCTTCCTGGGCTACTGCCCCAGGAGTGCAGGAGCCATGGAGAAATTCCCATCTCTCTCCCATAGCCTTTGGTTAGTTATAAACTAACTGGCCCTGATTTATTCTGGGATCTCAAATTTCTTTCCATTCACACCCATCTCTGGGGATCTCTGCCCAGGTTTTACCGAGAGTATTACATTTCCTTACACTTGGTGGGATAAACATTTACGGTGATACACAGAGGTCTCATAAGGCTCAGTAACATGTGGAGACCTCAGGATACCACACCCACCCTTGAGGGGTCACCCGCATGCTGCAGAGAAGGGCCGTGAGGTCTCTGTGGGATTTAGGGAATGTGCCCACCCAGGAACCTGTCCCCTGTGTGAGTCAGCCATCAGCCCCTGGGGTGGGAAGCAGGTACGGTTACTCTGTGGACATTCAGGGCCTCCTACCTGAGACCAGGGTGAGGCGAACCAGCTGCCTCTTGGGAGGCCTGCGGCAGTGTACTGGGGGTGCTGGGGACAGGGAAACAGAACACAGGTACGTTCCAGTTCCAGGTCCGGCTTTGGCAGATGCAAGCACTTCTTGGAGGCCAGTTCTTGGTACTTCCCAGATGCATACTTTTCAGCACATTTCAGGAACCTCTCCTGGATTCCCCTTCCACAGCTCACAGTGCACTGTGCGTAAGTGAACACAGGTCTTTTAGGTGAAATCAGTCGTCAAAATGCCTCCTCATGATACCCGCTGGTCATATTCCTTCTGAAAAGGCGTTGCCTTAGGTACGGGGAGGAGTGTGGGCAGGAACAGTTAGGGGCTTTCTTCCTTGATCACTGTGGGAGGACAGAGGCATGACCCTGGGACACAGAGATCTCTCTGTGGTCTGTGCAGACAGTATACCCCTGGCTAGGCACTGATGTCATCTGAGATATAAGATTTCTGAGGCCTGGGGCTGGGGAGACATGGAAAGGGACATTCAGTGGTCAAGGGCCTGTTACTGCTCTTGTAGAGGACCCACGTTCAGTTCCCAGCACCCACATCAGCTCTCTCATAGCTACCTCTAACTCCACCTCCAGGGGTCCAACACCCCCTTCTGGACTCTGTGGGTACTGTTACACCACACAGAGACATACATAATTCAAAATAAAATAAACCGGGGGCTGGAGAGATGGCTCGGCAGTAAGAACACTGGCTGCTCCTGCAGAGGACCCGGGTTTGATTCCCAGCCCCCAAATGGAGACTAACAACTGCCTGAAACTCCGATGCCCTCTTCTGACCTCCAGGGGCCTTGCATGACAAGGGTGCACCTGCCTACATGCAAGCAATATATTCATAGACACAAAATAAAAAATAATAAAATATTAATAAAATAAAATAAATCTTTAAAAAAAGATTTCTGAGCACCCCCCGCCCCAGGCCCCTGGGCCTACTCTGGCCTAAGCTAGGCAGGAAGTAGTTAGGCACCCGAGTGAGGCCTGGGCCAACCCAACTTGTGGGAATGAGGACAGAGGTGCGTTTCTCCCTGCGATGCCATCAGCAGCACCACCTCTGGTCCCAGCCGGGAACTCTAAGAGGTCCTGTGACACCTGTGATGGCTGCCGATGGAGAAATCGGGCCTGTGTCTTTGAATGAATGCGACATCTTCCTGCTCACTGGCAATGGCTACCGGTGCTGTGGGCTCAGGGATGTCGTCATGAGGACGTGGCTATTCCTGCTCTCCCTGGACGCTGACCAAGGTCGGTGCTGATGCCAGTGGGGCAGGTGCTATTCAGCGGGGTGCCTGGCTCAGATCTAGGGACAGACCTCGGACGGTGAAGGAAGACACAGTGAAGGGAGCAGAGGTGGAGGTGGCTGGAGAGGCTGACCCCATCTGGGGGAACTGGCGGCCATACCTGGGACCAGGCAGACACCAGCCACTGCAGTTTCTTGTGCTTGGGGCAGCGCTTGAGCAAGCAGGCTTCGTGAGTCCTGGGCTTGGGCTCTGAGGTGCAGGCAGTGTCGGGCAGGAGCTCGGCTCTGGCTGAGGGGTTGGTGCTCTTGCAGGCCACCGCCCTCTTCCTCCAGCCCTTGCCGCAGGTCCGTGAGCACTGCACAAGAGAGCAAGCCAGATCTCAGCAAAGACCACAAATACTTCAGGCTGTGCTGGGGAACCAGGCCTAAGACTTGGCATATCACAGGGTGTGACCCAACTACCACCCCCTCCATCTCAGCCCCACCCACTTACCCCAGCCCAAGGCCCCGTGCTCCACGCAGGTGGGCAGCTCTGAGAGTTGCAGGCTTGGTGGCTGGAGGGCACGGGCTGCGGACACAGGCTGGCCAAGATGGGATCCTCACGGTAGTGTGTCCTCCGCGTGCACTGCACAGGTCTGCTCTGAGTTCCCCCACCACACGTTCGACTGCACAGGCTCCAGTTTCCCACAGACCAGCTAGTAGGACACAAAGAGACCCACAGTGAGGGAGGACAGTGTCTTGGCTCCAGGGGGTGAAGTGCATGTCCGATGTGGCAGAGGCCCCATAAGGCTGCCCAGATACAGCCTACACAAAAGCAGTCATTTCCACCTGCAGTTTAATGGAGAAGCCAGTTCTGCCCAGGACCCTGTCATGTGAGGTGCTGGCTTCTGTCATCCTCCATGAGAGACCTACCATTCTGTCCGCAGCCCTGACTTCTGGTTCCTCTGTACTTGGAAATAACCCACTTTAGAGCAGTATCTCTCATTTCTGTTTAAGTTCTGTTTACTAGAAAACTTCAATCATATCCAAAATAAAAGACCTACCCACTTACCCAGCCTCAATAGTTATCAACATATATGTGACTTATGTAACATTTGTATGCAAATTTCAGGTATAGATATTTCTTTTTTAAAACAAGATTTCTATTTATTTTTTTAACAGAGCATAGGGTAGGGGTTTATTTACTGAGGAGTGGGCGCCTCACATTTACGGCTGCAAGGTGAAGTCCACACTCAAATACTGATCCTGTGACCTCCCAACAGCCCCACGAAATGATGAGAGCAGTGTCTCTTGGTGTTCTCGGCTTATATATCCTTTGCCCCTTCCCCACACGCAGCTAAAGTCAACTGATTGGGTGGGAGGGGTAACTGACTTCCCCCTGGACTCCTTGATGAGCTTGGATAGGAGTTGTGACTATAGCTTGCTGGCATAGTGGTTGAAGGACATTTCCAGTTAACACTCCACCCCTTCCTCTGGCTCTTACATTCTTTCTGCCAACCTTCCACAAAAGTCCCTGAGCATCGGAGGGGGTGATAAGTGTGGGATGATGTTCCTCCTATTGTCGTAAGGCACTGAATTTCCAGGTCTCCAGATGCAGATATTTCAATGTGCACCTTGGAAGTATCCAAATTGTTTTCTTTTTTTCTCTTTTCTTTCCCCTTCTCTCTCTCTCCCTCCCTCTCTCTCTCTCTCCCTCTCTTTCTTTCTTTCTTGAGTCCTTCCTTTATTTTTTCACAACAAATGTAACTACAATACCAAAATGATATCCAACACCCATATACATATGAACATCATAATTGGACTCAATGGGTCATTGGAATTCTAAAAAGACATGAAGTTGGGAGAGGGATGTGGGGTGGACCTAGGAGGAGTTGGAGGGGGACAGAGGGTTGGTTATGATCAAAGTATAATGTATGCATGCATGAAATTCTAAAAAATAAATTAAAATAAATTTAAAAAACAACACCAAAGGTATTTTTTTATCTTTTTGAGATTGGGTCTTCTTGTAGCCCCAGCTCTCCTGGAACTCCCTATGTAGACCAGGCTGGCTTTGATCTCACAGAGACCTATTTGCCTGCCTCTGCTTCCTAAGTGTTGAGTTTAAAGGTGTGCATCACCACACCTGGCTCAAGACTAAGAGCACCCAGATCCTGCCTCCATGTGGTGAAGGAAGCCTGAGTGTACCTGACTGGAACCTGAATTGGGCTTCTGTGGGTACTCCTGAATAGCTGATCTGAAGCCATCAGTTCCCTCCAAATTAAACCTGAGAGAACCTGAACCCTGTACCAACCAGCTTTACATAACCAATAAAGAAAGGATCTAGGCACCCAGATAATACAAACAGAAGCATACTTCAACTTAATTCTCATATCAGAATCATAAACAACAAAAAAACTTCACATGCCAAAATCACAACGAAAGAATAATAAAATGGAAAGCCAAAACACTATGTCCCCACCAAACTCCACCAATTCTGTAGAAGAGTTCTACAAGGAGAAAGCCCTAGAGATAACCCAGGACACAGAATTTAAAAGAAGAGTCATAAACATGATCAAGGAAGTCAACGAATTGAAAGAACACACGAACAAACAAATCAAAGAACTAAAAGAAGACAGGGATGAACTTCTGAATGATTCAGAAAAGAGATAGAAACAGTGAAGAAAACTCAAGCAGAAATGAAGAACGAAGTGCAAAACTCAATAAGCCAACTTGAAACAACAGGGGAAAGCTTCACCACTAGAATGAATGAAATGGAAAACAGAATATCAACACTGGAGGATAAAGTTGAAGAATTGGACCACTCAAACAAAGATTGTGGAAAATTTAAAAACACAGGAATGGAATATGCAAGAGATGTGGGACACCATGAAAAGACCAAATCTATGGATCAGAGGGATAGAGGAAGGAGAAGAATTTCAGGTTAATGGTGTTGACCAGGATTGTAGAAGAGAATTTCCTGAAATTAAGGAAAGACATCCCCATACAAATACAGGAAACACACAGAACACCAAATAGACAGGATCAGAAAAGAAACTCCCCATGACACATCATAGTAGAAACACTAAAAATAAAGAATAAAGAGAGAATACTGAAAGCAGCAAAAGAAAAACAAGTCACATACAAAGGAAAGCCCATCAGAATTTCAGCTGACTTATCAACGCTAACTATAAAAGCCAGAAGAGCCTGGACCAAGGTATTTCCATTTATACATGACAATAGATGTCAGCCCAGAATACTTTACCCAACAAAAATGTCTGTTATAGTTGAGGGAGAAAGAAGAATCTTCCATGACATGAAAAGCCTAAAAGAATTCATGTCCACAAAACTAGCCCTTCAAAGAATACAGGAAGCAATATAGAGAGCAGAGAGAGAAACAACTATACCCTAGGGGCAACAAAAGAAAATAAACAAAGATATAATCTAGGAAACACAAAATTACACAGATAACACAAATAGCAATTAAAATAACGGCAACCAATACACATCTTTCAATAATAACCTTAAATATCAATGGACTGAACTCCCCAGTCGGAAGACACAGGCTAACTGAATGGATTAAGAAACAAAATCCATCTCTTTGCTGTCTGCAAGAAACCCATCTCACCTTCAAGGACAGGCACTACCTTAAGGTAAAAGGATGGAAAAGAATAGTCCAAGCAAATGGCACTAAGAAACAAGCAGGGGTTGCAATTCTAATGTCTGACAAAACAGACTTCAAAGTAAAACTAATCAGAAGAGATAAGGAGGGTCACTTCATTCTGATCAAAGGAACAGTTAACCAAGAAGATACTATAATACTTAAAATATATGCACCAAACTCTAATAAAATTCATAAAAACAACACTACAGGACTTTAAGACACAGATTAATCCCAACTCAGTAATAGTAGGGGATTTCAATACCCCACTGTCTCTACCAGACAGGTCAATTGGACAAAGAATAAACAGAGATACGTCTGAATTAAATAATACCATACATCAAATGGACCTAACAGACATCTTTTGAATATTTCACCCAAGTACCAAAGAATACACTTTCTACTCAGCACCCCATGGAACTTTTCAAAAATTGACCACGTGCTGGGCCACAAAACTCAACAAATACAAAAAAAAATTGAAATAATCCCATGCATTCTATCAGACTACAATGCAATAAAGCTCAAAATCAACACTGGACAAAGCCCTAGTCACTACATGAACTCGTGGTGATTGAACAACACACTGCTAAACAACGAACAGGTCAAAGGAGAAATTAAGAAAGAAATAAAAGTATTCCTGGAATTCAACGATAAGGAAAATACAACACAACACAACCTCTGGGACATTTTAAAAGCAGTCCTAAGAGGGAAGTTTATATCTCTAAGTGCCTATATTAAAAAATTAGAAAGAGCTCAAATAAATGACCTAACACTGCAACTCAAGACACTGGAAAGGCAAGAACAAATGAAACCCAAACCCAGCAGAAGAGAACAAATAACAAAATCAGAGCAGAAATTAATGAAATAGAAACAAAGAAAACAATACAAAGAATCAATGAATCTAAGAGCTGGTTCTTTGAAAAGCTAAACAAGATAGACAGACCCTTAGTCCAGTTAACCAAAAGAAAGAAAGAGCAAATCCAAATCAACAAAATCAAAGATGAAAGGGGAAACATCACAACAGACACCCGAAAGATCCAGACCATTATAAGGGAATATTTAAAAAAACCTATATGCTACTAAATTTGAAAACCTAAAAGAAATGGATGAATGTCTAAAATCATGGGAACCACCAAGGTTAAACCAAGAAGAGATCAACAGTTTAAACAAACCCATAACATACGAGGAAATTGAAACAGTAATGCAAAACATCCCAACTAAAAAAAGCCCAGGCCCAGATGGATTTACAGAAGAATTCTACCAGATATTTAAAGAAAACTTCCAACCAATACTACTTAAATTATTCAAAAAGATGGAAACAGAGTGAGAACTCCCAAATTCCTTCTATGAAGTCCACATCACTGTAATACCCAAACCGGGAAAAGACACAACCAAAAAAGAAAACTATAGACCCATATCCTTAATGAACATAGATGCGAAAGTTCTCAAGAAACTACTTGCAAACTGCATACAGACACACATCAAAAAGATCATCCACCATGATCAAGTTGGCTTTATCCCAGAGATGCAGGGATGGTTCAGTATACGTAAGTTGATGAACGTCATTAATCATATAAATGGGCTCAAAGACAAGAACCACATGGTCATCTCAACAGATGCAGAGAAGGCCTTTGACAAAATTCAACATGGATTTATGTTCAAAGTCCTAGAGGGAACTGGACTGGAGGGAACATACCTCAACATAATTAAAGCCGTATATAACCAACTCACAGCCAACATCATTCTAATGGAGAAAAACTGGAAGCATTCCCATTGAAATGTGGAACCAGACAAGGATGCCCACTATCTCCACTCCTTTTCAGCATAGTGCTTGAAACTCTGGCTAGAGCAATAAGACAGGAGGAAATTAAAGGAAAAGAAGAGGTCAAACTATCACTTTTTGCAGATGACATGATACTATACCTAAGAGATCCCAAAAGTTCTACCAGAAAACTCCCAGAATGGATCAACATTTTCAGTATAGTGGCAGGTTATAAAATCAGTCTACAAAAACAAGTAGCCTTTCTATATACCAATAACAAGCACTTGGAGAAAGAATACAGGGAAATGCTCCCATTCACAATAGCTACAAAAAAATGAAATATCTTGTAATAAATCTGAACAAACACACCAAAGATCTCTACAATGAAAATTTTAAATCATTAAAGAATGAGATCGAGGAAGACATCAGAAGATGGAAGGACCTCCCATGCTCACGGATTGGAAGAACTAATATTGTGAAAATTACCATCCTACCAAAAGCCATTTATAGATTCAATGCAATCCCAATCAAAATCCCCATGACAAACTTCAGAGAATTAGAAAAAAAAAAACACCCTTAAATTCAAATGGAAGCACAAAAGACCATGGATAGCCAAACCAACCCTGAGCACAAAGAGCAGCACTGGGGGGATTACTATACCAGGTCTCAAAGTATACTACAGAGCTATAGTCATAAAAACAGCATGGTACTGGCACAAAAATAGACACATAGATCAATGGAACATCATTGAAGATCCAAACCCGAGTACACACAATTTCAGCCACCTGATATTTGACAAAGGTGCCAAGAACACACAATGGAGAGAAGACAGCATCTTCAACAAATGGTGCTGGTAGTATAGCTCTCCACCTGTAGAAGAATGAAACTAGGTCCTTATCTTTTGCCTTGCACAAAAGTCAACTCCAAATGGATCAAAGACCTCAGTGTGAAACTGGAAACCCTGAAACTATTAGAAGAAAATATTGGGAGTAACTTACAAGATATAGGTGTAGGAAAGGATTTTGTAAATCAGACAAAAGTTGCTTAGGGATTAAGGTCAGCAACCAACAAGTAGGACCTCATTAAATTAAAAAGCTTCTGTAAAGCAAAAGAAACAATCAAAAAAATGAAGAGAAAAACCACAGAATGGGAAAAAATCTTCATCAGTGACATATCTGACAGAGGTTTAACATCCAGAATATATAAAGAACTCAAAAAACAAAGAATTGAGAAACCAAATGACCCACTGAAAAGATGGGCTGAAGATCTAAACGGAAAGTTCTCAAAGGAAGAAATAAAGATGACTAAGAAATACCTCAAAAAATGTTCAACATCATTAGGGAAATGGGAAATGAAAATTAAAACCACCTTTCATCTTACCCCAGTCAGAATGGCTAAGATCAAGAGAACAAATGACACCAAATGCTGGAGAGGATGTGGGGAAAGGGGAACGCTCCTTCACTGTTGGTGGGAATGCAATCTGGTGCAACCACTATGGAAAACAGTGTGGAGAACTCTTAAAAAAAACTAAAAATGAACCTACCATTTGACCCAGTTATACCACTCCTTGGCATACACCCAAAGACTCATCCTATTGTAGAGACAGTTGTACAACTATGTTTGTTGCTGCTCTTTTCACACTAGCTAAGAGATGGAAGCAACCCTCAACTGATGAGTGGTTAACAAAAATGTGGTATATTTACACACTTGAGTTCTATTCAGCAGTAAGAAAGATGAAATAATGAAACTTGTAGGTAAATGGATGGATCTAGAAACTGTTATACTAAGTGAAGTAACACAGACTCAGAAAAACAAATGATGTATGTTCTCCCTTATATGTGGATCCTAGCACATAATCTTTTTAAAGTCCAGGTCCTTTTAATAAGATGATGTTATACAGCAGTACCTTTTGCATGAAATAACTACCATCCTCACGACTTTAGCTGAGCCTGATAGTTAAACATTGTCACAATCAGGCTTGTTGATGGCTGTGCTCATTCATTAAAGGAGGACCAAGCAGGATCATTGGACCTCACTGCATTATCCAGCCACTCTTCCCAGCCAACTGAATGTAATTTAACCCTAATCATACATGGCCTCCTGGATTTGGGGAGGGCTAAAGTATACAATCTGGGGAAGGCTAGGAAGAGAAGACATGACCCATGCTGGGTAAAGGCTTTCCAGTGTGCAGATCTTCAGGTCATACATACACCTCAGCAACCCCTCAGATATCTCGTAAGTAAGCTCAATAAATTCATTGGTTCCCCAGTAAAACTTTAATGAAACATTGGCTCGTCACTAAAACCTTGAAAGGGAATAAGCATTGCTTAGCATCCTCAGGAAAAGGCTTCTCACAACAGATGGAAATTTATTTAATGCTATTATGTCTCATAATTATTAAAAAAAAAAGAACAAGAATGTAAAAGATGTTAAAAGGATATGGGAATGGAGATATTTTCCAAAATAGAAAAAATGAGAAGGTCTAAGCAAGTGATGAAGGTTTGTTATGATATATAAAGGATGAGACAAAAATAATATACACATAATCTTAAAATGTCTATGGTCATAATTTAGTCAACTAGTTTAAGGAACAAAACATATATCTAGTCAAAGTTTATCTGAGAATATTTGTTTTTTTACCCAAGCCTTATCTACATAGCACAGACTGGGGGAACTAACCTTCTTGGATGTTTAACAACTATAGTCTGAGGCCTATACTAATGTGGTCAGAGGGACTTAAAGGACAGTTTTTGCCCCTTGCCCTCCAAGGTCGACTAAGTTCCAGGGGACTATGGAACATCTCTCAAAACGTCCTGTAACTGTGGTGAGTCATCTGTCCTCTTGTTCAGGGAGGCCATGGAGGTCCCATGAGATGGAGTTGAACCAGTGTCCAGTCTACAAAGAGTGGGGTCAACTCAGAGGAAACATCTCATTCATGCTTCCATGTGAAGACAGACATGGTCAAGCAGGACCTTTGACTTATCATCACATAGATGGAACTGGTAAAAGAAAGGAGCCAGGAGTTCCTCCCCTGGAAAAGAGATCCTCAAATGACCTTAAGTGTAAAAATAAATTGATTTATTTGGGCTAACTGTATGATATTAAGCACCCAAAAGGAAAGTATAACCAAAGAGTAAAATCATCGGTATATTTAAGCGTTCAAAGGATTACACTTCCAGATGTTAGGCTCAAGTCTATATAAAAAGTTATTTAGACAATTATTTCTCATTGATGATTTTATTCCTAACCAGAAAGTGCTGCTCAGGTGTAAGACTTCAAATCTTGGTCTGCAATACTGTAGTGCCCACCTGGAGCTAAGGGAGACAACCAGCTATTGTTCTAAAATGATGGATAAATTTGTTTTCTCCCCCTATCTAGAAGCCTTTGAGAGGGAACTGACACTGATTCTAACCACTCCAACAGCTATCAAAATACCTGAAAGCAAATCCTGAATGCATCACTCTAGAGTCCAGCCTTGGAAGACAAAAGAAAAATGAGGAGGAACTCAATACAGGGATGCTTTTGGAAGCCCTTGTCAAGAAATTCCAATGTAGTCTCATATGAACACTTGAAAATTGCCCTGTTCTGACTTTTTCTAGTTCCCTGTCTAGAACTTGTAATGCTAATTACTCATGCCTTTACTTCTCCTTCACATCTCCTATTCATGATTCAAGGACTTTCTTTTCCCCTTAGAGATAAGAGTTATGCAATCTGGGAGTCTTTTAGATAGACCCACTGAAGGGGTACTCCAATTGCCTCACCCTGAGTCCCTGTTCAGATTGGAAGAAGCCAGAGCTGTCTGTGTCCTGATTCCCTATTGGCAATTTGGGTAACCCCTTCAGAGGATGGTGTGATAAGAACAGGAGGTAGGAATTGTCTAGGCAGTTAGGGTAAAAAGACCCCAAAGGAAAGTAGCTGGTTTCTTGGCTAAAACTCACAATGTTCTTTCGCCTCTTAGCAACCTACTTCATTTCAAAGGCCAAAAATGTTGAAACTATTTGGGAGCTTTTATCTAATCCTTAAAAGATTTTAGGGTTACTCTTCAGAAGGGGGAATGTTAGAGTAGCCAAAAGCCCCATAAAAATAAATCAAAGAGGAAGAAAAGAGTACATGAAGTTATCAGAAAGAAAGTGATGGGGAGATATGGGAGGAGTTGGCGGGGAGGAAGTAGGCATGGATTTGATCAAAACACCTTATATGCATGTATGAAATTCTCAATTAATTATTTATTTTAAAAAATTCAACATCTTGGGGCTGGAGAACGGGGTCAGCACTTTAGAGTGCTGGTTGCTCTTGCGGAGGACTTCGGTTTGGTTCCCAGCACACACATGGCAGCTAATAATCATCAGTAATTCCAGTTTCAGGGGATCTGATATCCTACTCTGGCTTCTGTAGGTATTGCACATATGTAGTGCCCCTCCTTACATGCAGGCAAAATACTCACACACACATAAGAAAAATAAATTTAAAAATTCAGTATCTAAATTCAACATTTTTCCTATATTGCAAAGGCTTTTAAAACATATTTTCAATGTCTGACACTTCACAACATGGACCAAAGTACAACATAGGTAACACAGGAAGAGACCTGGGGCTCTGAGCTCTGCAAGACACGAGGGCGGCCCCGGCTGCCCTGGTCCGCGAGCTCCTTGCTTTCCGCATTTCTAAACAGGATGGGCCCAAACAATCTTAGAACCAAGTTCTGCACGCTTGTTTTTGGTTATTTAACTAATTGACTAATTAATTAGTATGCATCTGGGAGGGGCACATGTGGAGGTCGAAGCAGTTCTACCTTCCACTGTCTTGAGGGTACTGAGGCAGGGTCTGTCTTTTTTCTGTCACTGTCCTACATACTCCAGACTGGCTGGCCCTTGAGCTTCCGGGCGATTCTCCTGCCTCTGCCTCCCATCTCCTGTGGTGCTGGGATGACATATGCATTCCACCACATTCCACATTTTTATGTGGGCTTTGGGCTTGAGCTCAGGTCGTCCGGCTTGTGAGTGCTTTTACTCGTTGACACATTACATCGGCCCAATTTTGGACTCCTTTGACAGTCTTGAGACTAAGATGGCAGACCTGGAAGGAGAGGACGCTGGTGGCCTTTCCTGGGAGGGAAAGGGAGGCATTTACTCAGAAGTGCTGAACGCTTTGAACTCAGTTGTGTGGATACTTGTGCTTGTTTTGTTTGGAGAAGTCTTGTGCTGTTCCCCAGTTTGGGTCCGAAAAGATTCCATTATGCTTTGAAGAAAATTGTGAAGAGTTGCAATGTAAATTTTGATACACGTAAAAAGAAAATACAGGAGGGTGACAGGAACTGAACCTGCATCAGCTGCGGGGACACTTCAGATTCTTAGTATCAGCAAGATGACTTTTTTATTATGTCAGACAGACAACTGGCAAGCTCTCTCCTGGAGCGGCTGGCTGGAGTCTGGCCTTGTCTGCGATGACCCTGAATTTGGATCCTCTTGGTTGTGCTCTGGTCTGGCCACTGCTGTGTGACGTCACTTTTATGTGCTCTCCTGTTTCTTACACTTGCTCTCAGCCCAGCAGCCTTATAAATGGTTATTGGTGTCCACACTGGGACTATGAAACATCTTGGCTGCTCACAGGCTTTGCACACCTCCTCCCTAAGCCCTGTCTCCACCATCTTAAGCTGCACCACGTGGGTCGATCTTTCTCTCCTTCCCTCCCCTAACTGCAGGTCATTGAGAAAGCCTCCTGAATGGAGATCATTCCGATTGCATCTGGAAGTACCAAGCATCTGTTTTGCTTCACAAACAGGGGAAATGCCTTCATTTCAGCTTATGTAAAGAGCTACAGTTCCTACCACATCTCTGCAGCTGTTGAGGGGCCCCTAGGCGGGATGTGCCATGGTCAGCGGTCGACCAGGGACCACAGCAGTAAGTCCTTTGTTTTAGTTTGCCGAAATCTACCAGTGGGAACAAAGGGGCAGTCAGTCAGGGTTAGAGGCAGGACATGGATCCCCTCAGCCGCCGCCCTCTGTGGGTCCCGTCTACTATGGAGGCAGAGGCTCACCTGTGTGGAACTCAGCACTCCTGGACTGGGAACAGTGGAGGGAGTAACTGCTTTCCTCAGGGTTTGGGTTGTATTTGCCAGGATCATTTGTTCTATATTAAGTATCGATACTGATCAACAGTTGTTAAATTTGGATCTGGAGCATTCCCCAGAGTCTGGTGTGTTGAAGGCTTGGTCTGTCTCTTGGTGCTATTCTGTCCTAGAAGAACCTTTAGGAAGTGGGGCAGGGCGTCACCACTGGGGGCATGCCCTAGAAACAGCTGTTGGGACTTCAGCCCTTCCTGCCTTTCTTATTTACTTCCTGGTGAGCAGCTTCTCCACTACACACTCCTGCAACGCTTCAACACAAACCCAAAGCAGCAGTACCGTTATCTGCAGACAGAAACCTCCAGAGCCAGATTAAGTTTATCCTCTTTTTCATCTCTTCACCTGGAGCATTTGTTACAGTAACAGAAAGCTGACTGACACATCAGTTACTCCATGTTTCTCAGTGACATGACTGCTCCATTCGTTTTGAAACATAGCAGTAACATTTTGATTTTGTCTTTTTGTCTGTTGACCCTGTTGGATGTTCAAGGTCAGACATTCTGTGTTGTTTTTTCAGGGCCAACTCTAAACGGATGCTTTAAGCTCAGTAACAGAGGAATGATGATGAGGCAGAGCCTGGTCTTGACATACACGCATGTAAGGAGCTGTGAAGAAAGCGAGGTACTCATGGCCAGACCTTGTCCGAGAGGTGGGGGTACGGGGAGCGGTAAGAGGTTAGAAGGTCCTGGTTTAGCCTGTGCTGTCAGGTGAGTCTCCCACATCCCTGTAGACACGCCTTTACCTGCTCTCACATGTAATAGCGTCTTGTGCCCACACTCAGGTTCCTTATGATTTAGACCATCAGATCATTTTCTTAAAGAGCTGTGATGACCCCTGTGGATGCCCCAAACACTCACACACCAGCACTCAGCAGCCTTGGGGTTCCAGCTGCTTCTGTGGTCTGACAGACGGTGCTAGCTGAGCTTTGATGCCACACAAGCCACATTTTAACAAGAGAAACTGCAGCGTTTCACATATGTAAGCCATTTGAGATGCACCACACTTTTAAATGAAATGTTTTAAATATTACAATTCTCATTCAGCAGTAAACATATGCCACTTTGAAGAAACATGCCTTTCCCACAGTGAAAAAAAAGTAACAAGTTAACTTAGAGCATAGGCAGGCTATAAGCAGGCTGGGGTCAGAGGAAGTCAGGAGGATGGGGAAGGACGCAGGCAGCTGATGGGAACTAGGACTGACTTGTGTCAAAGGACAAACAAGTTCCAAGGTAAAAGCCCAGCTCAGTAGGAGCTTGATCTTGGTAACTAAATGTGCATGTCAGAGCGGCAGAGCCGGGCTTGGTGACAAGGTCACACTCCCCATGTACTTGCTGACTTCTTGAGCAATGTACTCAGAACCTCTGGATCTTTCCAGCAAGCCCTAGAGCCTCAGAAATCATAGCAACATGGCCAGTGTACACTCCAACCTCCTCTACCACAAGTGTTTACATGTAGGTACTGGACAGACACTGCCCAGAAGCTCAGGGCTTTCTGCCTCCTGTGATGCATCCTTCTAGCAGTTACTGCAGGGTCTAGCCTGCTCTCCAGGTCAGAACAGAAAGCCTACTCCTGATTGGCTGGCAGGGAGGAGGCTGGGCACTAGGCGCTTGCGGCACCTTGAGGCTTGCTACTTAGCACTTAGCTCGCCCTTTCGGCCTCAGAAAGTCAGCACACTGTTTTTGTTTGTGGAACTGAAGGAAAGATTTCTAATGAGCCAGATACAGATATGGGATTGTTTTCATATCTAGATGCAGGATTTTTCTACTGAAGCACATTAAGCTAGACCATCAAAATTTTCCTCCAAAGGACCCACCGTGGCATTCATTTTATGAACTGCGAGAAGCCAAAGGCTTATAAAGCTTCACTAACCTGAGGCCAGCATGGTGTTTTAACCAGGATTTCCTGTCTCAGTGTTCTGCCATCACATCTTATCTCAGAAATCATCAGTGAGAACTCCAGTGAGAGCTTCATTTATATGGGCAGAGATAATGAATTGGAATTACTAGAGACACTCAGACAATACGCTGACCTCAGAAAGCCCCATTTCGTCAAAGCTCCTCCATCTGAGCGACTTCTCCGTGTAGAACGCTGGGCTGTGGCTGGCTGTTTGTTTAAGCAAAATCTTCTCATAAACTTTAAGAGGGACTTGTTGGCTCCTAAATGGAGCCAGAGCTATGGATGCCGGGGAGGCTATCCTTCACACAGTTTCCACTAAGACAGGGAAGGGAATGATGTGTTTGAGCTGGGCAGGACATCGGAAGTGACCTGTGTTTCCCAGCCTTTTCTCTGGGAAAACTTAGCCCAAGATGCCAGGTAGCGGAAGAGTGAGTGAGAGGAAACAGGAGGGGCAGAGAGCATAGTGCCTGCCCTGTCCGCAGTACACAGGGTCCACACTGATCCTTGTCCTAGTGGGGAGAATGAGATGAGCTCTGTGTTCAAATTTCAGCTTTGGGAGGGTGGCTCCCTCTGGCCTCTCTTCTGTTTCCCAACCACTGAGGCAGCGTGCTCGCAATGCAAACAGCCTTGCTAAAGACTCTTAGACTGCACATACCACACGTAGGTAGGTAAACAAACCACCTGGACCAGATGAGCAGTGAAGCTGGGTGTTGACAAGAGGCCAGTCCCCACATAGCACCAGGCTCAGCATCTGAAATCCATTTCAATGTCAAGGACGGGACGATGGGGCTAGGTGGACTCTTTTGAACTTCAGAGAGTTGATTTTGAGGCTTGCAAGCATTGATTGATTCATTCCTGGACTCTCTGTGGCACATGAATTACAAATCTGATGGGCTTGCTGTTGAGATCAGCAAGCTACTCCATATTTTATGAAATGGGGGCTTTCAAGCTGTGTCTTATCCGTGTGACTCCATTTCACAAGTAACATTTGTCTTCATTCTAAGTGCAAACACGGAGGCAGATCACACTGCATCTTGCTATGCAGTAGACACCACCTGTCCAGCACCACCCATGAGGCACAGATTGATAAGTAACTTAATTATAAGAATAAAAAAAATATGATTTATTTTAGAAAAAGTTACCTGGACTGCTGAAAAGAATGTATATGCCACAGCCGTTGGATGAAATATGCTATAAACATTTATTAAA
>NW_008339846.1:602807-638655 GCF_000622305.1 Nannospalax galili | reverse complement strand
TGACTAGTAATAATCAGATATATAGAGATTAGAAACGCATGTGCAAACATACCAATGTCAATTGCATTGAAAAAGAATTTTTCTGTATGAAACTGTGTATTTTAATAATGAAATGGAGATCTTTTTTAAAGGTTAAAACGTCATTTAATTTATGTCTTATAGTGTTTATACTGAGTACAATATTGTATAACTGTAATAATTCAACTGTAAACCTAAAAATTTACCACCAATTTTGAAAGAGATGCATCTTACCTCAGGAAACTGTTATTGAATATGTCAATTGTGTTGTAATGATATGCTTCTTCTAAGTCTGTTGTTATTAAATAAATAATTTTTAAAAATTAAAAAAAAATTAGAAGTATTTGAATATTAAAGAGAAATAATAACCATCAAAAAAAAAAAAAACCAAAAAGGTATCGCCTATAAACTTATCAAAGTAGACTAAGAACATATGGTCACATGAGAATATGAAATTCATATCAGGAAAAACAGACCTGAGAACTTACTGAACACACCGGGACAATGAAGGGTGTAGAACCTTCACCTCACCTACCAAATAGGTGGATAGCTTTCACTTGATGGCATCTGACCTAACCAGGTGACTACTCAGTGTGTATATCAAGGAACCAACATGCAGAGAAGCCCTGATCTCCCAACTATCTTCTTTAGCCTTCTGTGACTGCTGTGTGACACACACACAGACATTGCTATGTAAAATAGAATTTGTGTGATCTGAGAGTAATTAAGGTCAGAATAAAAAGAACTTGTGATTGCCAGCAGTTAGCTATCAAGGGGGCTGGGACTACTAGGTAAATCACAGTCAAATATATAAGATGACAGACTTTGTGAATGTATCGTTTTTAAATAGATCCTGACATAGAGGAAGGACAGGAACACGTCTGTGCTCATGGCATGATGTGCTATGTCACCTGCCTATCCAGAGGTCAGGTGTCAGTGGTCAGGAATCTAAAGGTGTATGGAGCACTATTTTCCCATGTCCTGGAAGACAGGCATATGACTCTAAGATATGAAATATCCCACTTTGTAGGACAGGTCATGTACTGGCCCCTGCAGTTAAGAAATGCAAATTGTGCTGATACTAGTTTTTAACTGGGGCAGGAATTAGAATGTGCCAATAAAAACTGTGTAAAGTTTGGTGGATAGACTCTCCAGGAGGAGCACAGGTAAGCCCTTCCTCGTCACGAGCGCAGCAGAACAGTCACCTAAGCTCCTCCAGGGACCCTCGCCGGCTCTGCACAGCCTTCCTGCTTCCAAGGATTGTCCTGAAAGCCTCTGGCAGAGTGAGATAATGACTTGGCTTCTGGGAATGTAAAAGCCTGTACTCGGTAGATATGAAAAGAGCGCACAGACACAGGGCTGCTTCCTCCTACATAAGCCTTCTGATAGTGGTGTGAAGCTGCCCGGGAAGTTAGGGGAATCAGCGTTTCATTCCTCCAAGCCTCCCAGACAATCCCACCTTAGGAAGTAGGGATTGCAAAGTCAAGGTCCTCACAAAGCCACACTGTGCTCGGTCGGACACGGCAGGTTGTGATGGTGGATGGTAGGCATATCACGGCTGAGGGTGTCGGCCAGGTTACCAAGACTGTACTTGTGCCTCCTTGCCACCAAAGCTCATGAGCACATTCCCAGCAGCAGGCTCACGGAGTGGCCTCTCATCCACTTTCTCTCAGTAGCAAACTCCTCACATTGGAATCTGCCCTGGTGGCTCCCTGTGTCCGGCTCCATTCCTCTCCAGACATTAGACACGTGGCTTGGGTGGGCCCCTGCCTGTTCACAAGCACCCCACAGCCTCATTGGAACTGGTGTGCACTCTCCACTGAAGCATCCATTTCCTGTGAATCTCCATCCTCCGAGGGAGCACACTGGCCTCGCCCAGCACGGAGGCATCATTGGGAAGTGCTAACCTTGTCCCTGGATGCCCGCAGCCTTTTGCTGCCACCAGCATCTTCTGGGCTCTAACCACCCTGCTGAGTCAGCCTTCAAACCTGTTTATGCCAACTGAACTTGTCACAGGAATTGTGTAATTTAATTAGCTTTGGTGCAGTGCCATGAAACACGAGCTTGAAAAGAGAGAGGGCTGTTTCTAAGAAAACGAAGCCGGGTCTTGGGAATGACTCAGTGGAGGCCAGTCATTAAGTAGGTCTGTTGTCAAATTAGGTGAGGCTGAGGTAAAGGAAAATATGAAGAGATTTTTGCCTTGAGATGAATGGGGCAAGTTTCACTCTTCTTTAAGAAACTCGAACTGGGAGCTGGAGAGATGGCTTAATGGTTAAGCACTGGCTGCTCCTGCAGAGGACCCGGGTTGGGTTCCCAGCACCCACATGGTGGGTGACAACCATCCCTAACTCCAGTTCCAGGAGATAAGACACCCTCTTCTGACCTCCACAGGCATTGCATGACACGGGTGCACCTACGTGCATGCAGGCGATACATTCATATATATAAGATAAAAGTAATAAAATATTTTTTTAAAAAAGAAACCCAAACTGAAAACCAGGTGCTCTGAGCTTGTTTTATGGAAATGATCAGCCAAGGTTGTCAGTAGATAGATTGTGATTCAACAAAAGGTTTGGGCCGTTCATTAAGAGAATTAGCAAATGATGTAGTTACGTTTTAAGCGAAAATAAACACTCAAGGTGTCTGTGTATCTCATAAATACATGAGTTTTTGCATGTGCAGGCAGGGAGCAGTTTTCTTGGTGACTCCTGACCCTCCCTGCATTGACCCTGCCCCCAAAGAGCTTCACAGCCAGTGGTCCATCTCAGCTCCGGTGACCTTGGCCGGAACCTGTGCCAGACCCTGGACCCTCGTGTCCCCTCCCCCCCAACCACAGCTGTTGCCTCTGATTCCCAGCAGTTCCTCATTCCTGTGAGGACACATGCTTTGGCCTAGGTCAGGTGTGTAACGGTCACTTTCATATCTTATTTCCTAGACTATCATACCTAGATCTTTGGCCAAGTTTTATTCTAGATGTTTCTATAAAGACAGTTCTTGGATGAGCTCAGTATTGAAACTAGTAGACTTTGAGTTGAATAAAGCAGATTTCTTCCCATAATGTGAATAGGTTTCATGCAGTCAGTTAAAGACCAGAATAGGTAAAGATTAAAGTTATCTGAGTAGGAGAGAATTCTTAAGCAGATGGACTTTGATCTACAGAACTTGAGTTCTTCTGCGAGTCTGCAGTGTGGTAGTCCCCGCAGCCACGTGAACCAATCCCGCAAAAGGAATCTCTTTTCTACGTAGACAGACAGACAGACAGACACACACACACACACACACACACACACACGCACATACCCCTTAGTGGTTCTGTTTCTCTGGAGAGCCCTGACTGACACAGGGTCTCTGTCATCTCATGCAAACTGCCTGCTAGTTGTCGCCCTGCTCCTGGGTCTTTCTTCCCAGGCTTTACCGTGTGGCAGGAAGTGTTGTGGGTGCTAACATGGATAAGCCGCATTGTTATTTGAATTGCTCGCCGGCTCCTGCTGCCCGGGCACATGGCTAACCACAGGAGCCTGCCAGCTTGCTCTGTTTCCCCACACTCTTCATGTGCAGTGACCAGTTGAGCAGGCTATGAATGTAAGGGTGAGTCCTGAGCTACTGGAGCGCAGAGGGCCTGCCCAAAGGTGCCACATGGAGAGGATCTCCCTGTGGCAAACAGCCTCGCTCTAAACCCTGGTCACTTTCCCAAGGCTTCTGCTGGATTCATTGGTCAATCCAAGTGCCTCATGGCCTAACACTGGGTGCCTCTTCCTCGTGCTGGGCTTGGGGTCCTGCGCATGGGAGAACTTGTGTCGTAGTGTTTACAATCATAATTCCTGAAAGAGAAGGAATGAACACTCACTGAAGACCAGAGAGCACAGAGCCATGGGGAAGGAACAACAGACTGAGGGGAGGCTGGGGGGAGGTTTGCAGGAGGCTGCTTCTCTACACACTCAGCCCCTTCCTTCCAGGGCCCAGGAAGGACACAACTCAGACAGAATAATCAAAGCATAGCGGGGCTGCCACATCCTCCAGGAAGAAGAGAGAAGCTTGTGTGGACGTGGAGAACAGCAAGAGAGAAGCCCAGGGATTCCACCTAGCAGAGGCCTCTCCAGCCCTACAAGTTCTCCTCACTCTATGGATGGAGTAAGAAGGGACATGGAGACGAATGGGGACAAGGCCACGGGAGGTGGCGGAGGTGGCCTTTCTCAGCTGACCACGGGAGGTGGCCTTTCTCATGAGGTTGGCCTCAGGTTAAACATCTCACTCCTCAAGCCATGATCAGAAAAATAACAAAGAAACTTTCACCTTTGTTGGGGACCCCTGCTGTTTGGGTCGCAGTCTCACCATGTCCGGATAGCCCAAGGGGCTCGGCGTTTTTATGCAGAGACTCCCCTTTCCAGCAGGGCACCTCCTACTCTCTTCCTGACTCACCTTTGAAGTGGCCACCACAGATACATGACCTCTGGCATAGAAACTGCCAAGTTTTTCCTATATGATAATCAGGCACTGTCTGACAGCCTGATAGAAGCCCACCGCCACATGTAAATAGGGCATCCTAGGAGCACCTATCAACTGAGGCTTTTGCTATTGCCTCCACACTATAAATCTTCTGGTTTCACCCAATAAAGCGAAGCTGTATCACTGAACTTGTCTGGAGCTGTATCTGTGTCTCACTGCACCTGGAACCAGCCTGTGATTCAGTCTTCCCGGAGGGGGCTATCCTTCTGTCAACAACCACTCCCGAAGATCCTGCATTCGCCGTTCCTGCACCTCCCCTCATGATCCGGTGGCCAACGGATCACGTGCACAGAGGGAGCGCCCCGCAGCTTGGCGCCGAACCCGCCCGTCAGCTTGCAGCCCCCCGCGGAGTCTGCATTCGCCAGCGCCCGGCGCGGGCCGCTGACCTGCAGACTCACCGGCACTCCCAGCCGCGGAGAGCCAGAGACCCGCCCAGCAGCGCTGCGCGAAAACCGCGCCTGCAAGACGCACACAGCAACACACCTTCTAAATAAAAATAGCGGGAAAGCTGACTGACATCAGGTCTGAGGCTGATTCCCTCCTTGCAACCTGCTCACAGGGTGAGAAACCACCCCTCAAGGTGTCTGTTTCCACTTCCTCCATGTCCCCAGCCACAGCCTGGTGAGTCCTCCATGTCATTTAATACCTTCCCTTTGAGCTGAGTATGGGACTCTATGCTGTCCATTATGAAGGACACTAGGGGCCCAGGGGCCATGCCTAGGAGCCAGGTACATTCCCAGAGAGACCTTGAGGAGGCCTATGAGAAGGAAAACATACACATTCACATCCCTCTTTCAGTGGGTCCTAGGACAGGAAGGAATTCAGTGGGTTAGAGACAAGCCTAAGGGAACCAGAGTGTGGCAGGACCAGGGGAGGTGGAGGCCATTGATGGTATTTGGGTTCCTAGAAAATGAGGGAAGGGATACTGGGAGGCACATTGTACGGGAGTGTCTACAGGAGGTTGTGTTTTGGAGAGAAGCCAGCACTTGCAGGATAGTTCAGAAGACAGATCCACTGCAGATGGACCCGCCCAGTAGAACCCACTGTGGCTGCAGGTGAGTAGCAGGACTGTAGCCTTGGGGTGGCTCACACTGACTGCCAACAAATCCCATGCTCCAGAGTTGGTTATTTTATCATTGCCTTTGTGAAATTCACAGGTCAAAGGACATACGAAGTGCTTAGTGTTGCTGTCAGGTTGGTCCCGGGTGTCTTTACGCACCAAGCACAGACACGGCGGTGCTATATTTCAGGGCCACCATTTCCCCCACAGTCTCCTTTTGAATTCACTATGGTGAACTCGTGCTTGAGAGAATTCATTTACCTTGTGGATGCAGAAATATGTTAGGTCATAACCATGTGCCAATTAGACTACACTAATGAAAGCCTCCCTCACCCATGACCTTGGCTGTGTGGCTTCCCACAGCTGGCTGTCTTTGTGGATTCTCACCACAGAGACAGTATGGTGTGGTTGGAGAAGTGTTCCGAGCCAGAATGTTTCCTCCTCTTTCAGTAACTGGAAGATCTTCGGAACATCATCCTGACACCCACTCCTTGTAGTGTTGGGAAGATCAGAGGACTGCTTAAGGCCAGTCCTGCTGAGGAGCTAGCTGTGGGTCACGTGGGCTATCCCTGCCTCTCCTTTTTACCCTTTCTGTGGCTTCTGCTTCTCAGCCCTCACCCAAAACAGTGAGCCTGCTCACACACAGTGCACAGGATTCAACAAATCCTATCCCTTAACTCAGCAGACGAGGAGGGGAAACCATGTTTTCCTATTGCATTACTTATGTGCATGTTTTCTGAAAATTAGTGAAAAGCCATTAAAGGCATGGCCAGTACACACGAATTTTTAAAAGCAAACAACCACCACAAAAGCATGGATACACGTTTGGCTGCATAGCATCTTAGTGGTTTCCTGTCACAGGTGAAAATCAGGCAATAAAGGGATTGAAACTATGCAGGTTTGGTAGTAGAGAGTCAAGTTCTGCAAGGGAGAAGGTAGCAACACAAGGACAGAGAACATGGGCTTTAGTGCCTGTCTAAGGAAAGAGGCAGGATCGATAGAATGAATTAGAGACCCAGAAAGGTCCACAAAACTGTTGCCTATCTCTGCCAGGAATAACACACCAGGTTCTTGGAGGATCACCTTGGGGCCTTTTGCATTCTTTTGGACAACATCCTACTGGTGTTTCCAATGAGGACACGGTCCTTCCTTACAACAATTCATAGAGCATTAACATGTGGCTAGCAGCTTCCCTCAACATCCTAAGAGCCAATCAAGAAATGTCCATTTTACAGTATTCAGATGAAAACCAGCCACACAAACACCAGCCTGCATGCTACACAGACAGGTCGATCCCACATCTAAGCTGCTTCCTCTCTTGGGGAGCATTCCTGGTTTAAGATGTGTCATGTTTCTGAGAAGGGAAAGATGTTGCCTAAATTGTTCAGAAGATAAGTCTGAATAATAGTAATAAACAGATCATCTAAATTTCCCTAAAAGACGCTCATGACATGAACACTGCTGGCCGAAATGAAGCTCAATTTTCATGGGCTACCTAGCATCTATGGTGTGGTAACACTGACAGTCTATCTTCAACAAAAGGTGACAGACAGACAATGCTTTCTGCAAAGTCATTCTTGCTGGGAGATGCAGTCACTTGATCTAGGAGTGGCAAACACTCTGTGGAATGGCCAGATAATAAATGGCTCAGGTTAGTGAGCCCTGTGACTTCTGTTTCAAGGGCTCAGCTTCCTGCTAGATCCACTACACATACCAACGGGCATAACTGTTCTCATAAGACACAGACTTGGTGGTGGCTGCACTTGGCTCATGGGTAACAGTCCACCCTCATTAGATTTCATTAAACTCATTAATGAATAGTAGGCTTCATCATGGCTTCAGAATCCAGAAAGAAACTTCTATTTACAGCAGCCAAGATACTTTGTTTTGAGCACAGCCTTAGATTACTGCGGCAAAGGACAGTGAGTGCCACGACAGTATCGCATCCCGCACATTAAATCTTCAAGCGCTTGTGACACTGTTTGCAAATATTAAAGGCACAAAGTGAGTTTATGTAGATGGCTTAAAAATGCAGTAGGGGAGAAGGAAAGCCAACTGTGTGCCTCACAGGTAGGATCGAAATTCCATTAAATAATAGCCGGTCAGTTTGGTGTCAAATGTCAGTCAAACCGCTAAGCTACCATCTAATACCTTAGGGAGGTGGGGCTTCTGATACCATTTTACAGATAACAAAACTGAGGCAGAGAGACGTTGAGAGCCTTAGATGCAGCTACCTAGTCCTTGAAGGTCAAACTCATCATCTGGAAGTGGCAGGGCCAGGGAAGGGACCCACTGAGCCTGTGCTCCTGTCCGCTCTGCTGCACTTACTGATGCCCCAACAGTAAGGTTTCTACAAGGCTGGCCAGTGAGCCAGAGAGAAACAGTCTGAGTGAGTAATTTATGTTTCCCAGCTCTAAAATGTCCCCAGAATCATGTAATTTGTCGATTTTGAAGGAACCAGGACTTATGGGAATTCTGTCATCTTACTTACCCTAATTGGATATGTGGACATTTTGTCATGTATGTGAAACACATAAACAGTAAGTTCATGTTTCCCTGCTCCAGGTGAAGCTGTGTATGTCTCTTTTGTGGTTAGCTGTTCGCAGGGAGAAGAGACTGGATTTTCTTTACAGTTCAGTAATTCATCAGTGTCAGAGTACTGGGCTCATGCTCTGTCCAAAAGGGTTTCTCCCAGCCATCTAAAGCATCTGTTTTCTAACCTCTGAGGTGTCCCCCTGCCTCTCAAGGTGCTCTGGCGAAAGCTGATGTGTCTAACAAGAACAGGAGGACCCCACGGTGGGGTGGATCAGGCCCACTCTTCCTTCTTCTGAAATGTATAACCTTCCCACAAGAGACAGTGTTTTTCATTTGTGAAGGTCAAAATGCAGTTTTGAGCTAGGCACTAATCCAAAGCCTTTAACCCCAGCACTTGGGAGGCAGAGGCAGGTAGATATCTGTGAGATTGAGGCCAGCCTGGTCTATGTAGCAAGTTTCAGACCATCTAGGGCTATAGGGAGACCCTGTCTCAAAAAAGATTTTTAAAAAGAATTGCGATTTGGAATTACGGGAATTACTAACGACTGTACTTGATCCTGGCATCCTGTTTCATTATAGGAGATACGGCATTCTCATTAGGACTTTTTCCTGTTATGTGAAAGATCTAAACATCACGGCTTCATTCTTCCTTGAGCTGCAGGCTTTTCTGACCTTTCTACATTGTGGTATCTCAGAGTTCATACCAAGATAAACATGTAGAAAGGATATTCTTCATGCTCCTGAGTGGATTTCAAGTGATATTTGTCTTGTGTATTTGGACTGTGGGTGCCTAGAGTGTAGCTACTTGTTTCAAGAGCCTCAGGGAGTTGGCCAGTGGAAATACTTTCAGGATCTGTCCCAGCAGTCAGGGCTGTCCATAGAGTCTGTGTTATAGTTTGTGGTGAAAGAGACAGGAGGAATTTCCAGAAATGAAGTCAGCTTTAAGAGAGAAACCAAAGAGGCAGAGGGAACACACACTTTCAGAGTCACTCCTCAAGTCAGCTGACACTGTGTGAAACCAGTGCTCATGCCTTGCCTGATTCTTAGACACAGCCCTCGGTACCCAGTGATGGACAGGGACCATATGGATATCCAGTCACTGAGCTTGCATCCATGAGCTCCCCGTGTGATTTTCTGAGAGGTTACCTTGCTAACAACAAAACTGAGCATTTCATTTCTTTGCTTTATAAGAACAATGAGAGTGGTCAACAATGGCTGGAGGCTGGGAAGCTGAATGGTGTGAAGTAATCGCCACAGGTGGTTCTAAGGAAAGAATTGAAAAGTAGGAGACAGAGGTAACTGCAGATCCAGAAATAGCCCCATGGCTTCCATACAGTGTCAACAGCATCTGATTTCACAATGTCTAAGGATCCGTCAGATTTATCGCTAAAGGAGACCTGCGTGTGAAGGCATTTTGGGTTATGGACAGTTTCTCCTAGTTCATAGATGCTATTAAATTAGATCTTTGCTGAGAACAGATGGTTAATACTTAAGTCAGAATTGTTGTTCTTGATAAAGCTGTGATACATATTCTCTGCAGGAAGCAGGTGGAAATGTGAAATGGGTCGAAGAGATGAATGCACTCATAGGTAATTATATAATGTCCTGGCTCCGAACCCTAGAAAACGCCCCTTTCAGATGCCTTCATTCACGCTCAGGACACCTGCAGATTAGTTATTTCTTTTCTTCTTACTAAGTCTTAGGTACCCATTGGTTGACTTTTTCCCCATTAAGTGGGTCCAAAATATTGGTAGATATTGGTGGGTTATACAACTATTAACACTATTAGAGTACCTAATTAAATAGCATTTTAGGGAGCTGGAGAGATGGCTCAGCAGTTAAGAACACTGGTTGTTCTTGCAGAAGACCTGGGTTTGAATCCCAGCAGCTAACATGGCAGCTAACAACTCCAGTCCCAGGGGATCTGACAGCCTCTTCGGACCTCTGCGGGCATTGCATGACACCCGTGCACTTACCTACATGCAGGCAATACACGCATACACGTAAAACAAAAATAAATAAAATTTAAAAATAGCATTTTAGATATTTAGTTTACCTGACCAAAGAATTGTTATATTTACCGTATCATTCTTTAGACTTCTCTGCCACACGAAAGGTTTCAATTGTGACATCACAAAAGTTTTCAGTTGATTCGTGTTCCAAATGTCTTAATGGTGCAAAAATCTAGTAGGGAATGGGGCAAACTATCATATATAGATATCTTGTTAATGAGATTAGCTGTATTATATTGGTATAAGTTACAAAACAGTCTAATGACTCAGTGGTACTTAATTCATATGCACACACATCAGAAATTATTTTGTATTTGAATTGTTTCACGGATGCTCATTATTCTTCTATTATGTTAGGTAGAGAAACGCCATGTTTAAGACCTCATTCTCTAGCTCAGCTGGTCGAAATGACTGAAATTGAGCCAGTAAGACTTCCAAAGGTTTGTGTGCAGGAGGTACAGACTATGCCTGGGTAGTTCAGGCTGTGCTGAGCTGTCTCTCTCTAATGGCATACATGATGTAAGGTCTGCATATGCACAAATCGCCCTGAGAGAATTGCATCAGAATTCACACACACTGGGCAGCAATGCCCTGAGCTAACACAGAGGCTGTCCTGAAGAAGAGTGAGCAGAAGTGTGGAGTGCTGGAGCCGGTGGAGGGGTGACCACAGGTATCCAAAGTAGGTCTCATAGCGTGTTGTACTCTAAGCAGCATCATGTGACATCTAACAGGTTGTACAGAATCTCCTGTCCTAGGTATGTAAGGGAGACCCTATCTCAAAAAGACCAGAAGAGAGAGAGAGAAAGAGAGGGAGACAGAGAGACAGAGACAGAGAAAATGGGGCAGACACCAGGGAGATGAGAGAGAGAGAGAGAGAGAGAGAGAGAGAGAAAGTGAGAGAGGGATAGATTCTAAGATCCCCAATGACTTTCAAATGATCTTTGCTGATAAATCCAATGCTAAAATCTATTTTATTATTTTTATTTTATTTGTATGTATGTGTTGCCCGCATGTGTGTAAGCGCACTGTGTTGTGCAATGTCTGTGGAGGTCGGAAAAGGGTGTTGTATATTCTGGAACTGGAGTACTGGAAACTGAAACTAGGCCCTCTGCAAGAGCAGCCAGCGCTCTTAACCACTGAGCCATCCCTCCAGCCCCTATCTACTTTATTGATCTGCAATAATACAGCAATGATGGCTAGTGGTTAACGAAGTGTGTGATCTGTACAGACTCTAATATTCACAACAGATCTGTGTGACAGGTAAAATTATTATGTCTGAAGCAAAGGCTGTGAGACCAAAGCATAAATGACCCAGAGACTTTCGGAAGCAGGTGGTAGAGCCAGGGCCAGGCACACAGCCTCGGAACTGCATCTGCTGACTGGAAATCATGACGCCATCCCGAGGGACACTCCATTGCTGTCACAATGGGCACTGAGAGAGTGTAGTCACCCACTGGTTCTGGGGCAGCCCCTCACTGGTACCCTCCCTCCAGGCAGGACAGTGCACTTGCTGACGGACAAACCGAATTATGAATGCAGGTCACTGATAGCTTGAAGGTCAGACAGCTAATGACTGTGGTTCACGCTGATACCACTACACAAAGAAAGCATTTCTTTCTGAGCCTTTTTAAAGCTTGAAATCATGGTAGAGATTGTGGGATTCAATTAGACAGTACAGATTTCTTTTCCCAAAATCAAGTAAATGGTTGAGAAACTGAACATACAAAAAAAAAAAAAAAAATCACTGCTCATACCTCAAACCATCATTCCTGGCTCCACAGTGCACCCAGGAAAGCACAGAGCAGGCAGCAGGCGTCCTGTAGTGACTTTGAGTACACTAAGAGGATGCTCTCATTTTCAGAAAATGCACACTGAAGTGTTTACAGGAAAGGGCCATTGTATCTATGTTATATTCACAAATAGTTCAGAGAAAGAAGAATCTACAGTTTCAATTCTTCTGTAAGTCTGATATTTTATAATATGAAATTTAAATTTTAAGATACAGCACATTTTTAATGCAAAATAATCCTTTCATGGTAGTGGCCACATGTGATTCCATGAGAGATTGCTATCTTATGGGAAAATTCAAATTTTAAATCAACTTGCTTTTCATTTTTTATATATTTCTATATGCTGTAGCTTTTTAATAAATCTTAATAAGCTTTAAAAATTATACTATAGGGGATGGAGAGATGGCTCAATGGTTAAGAACACTGGCTGCTCTTGCAGAGGAACTGGGTTCAGTTCCTAGCACCCACATGGTGGCTAACAACCATTTGTAACTCCAGTTCCAGGGAATCTGACACCCTTTTCTGACCTCCACAGGCTTTGCATGACACAGCGCACTTACACACTCATCACATAAAGGATTAAAAAAGAAAAAATAACAAAATGATACTATAAAGTGAGGGATTTGCAGTGAGGAGGACCCTGTGATGACTCATACCATCCTTGTTTTCCTATAACAAAACACAATCACTGTGTATTCTTTAATCTGATGGTAGATTTAATCTGATTCTCTTTTTCAAAATAGTTTTACATATGTTTAATAGTATCAAAATTTTGTTCCTGATATTAAAATTATAAACTATTTAGGGAAAATATAAAAACTTACACTCGGGGCTGGAGAGATGGCTCAGCAGTTAAGCGCACTGACTGCTCTTGCAGAGGAACCAGGTTTGATTCCCAGCACCCACACTGCAGTTAACAACGGACCGTAGCTCCAGTTTCAGGAGATCTACCACCGTCTTCTGCCCTCTGTGGGTCCTGAATGACATGGGTGCACTTACATACATGTAGGCAATACATTCATACACATAAAATAAAATAAAATCTTTAAAAAAGAGAGAAAAATATGAGAATTTAAAAATAAACCTAAATACACTCAAATTTAAAAATAAACCTAAAAACACTAAAGCAGTGCGATGGTTAGTTTTGACTGTCCCTTGATGGGATTTAGAGTCACCATGGAAACAAACCTCTGGGCAAGTCAGCAAGGGGTTTTCTAGATTAGGTTAATTCGGTGGAATTTCTTTGAAATTTTAGAGGAACTATAACAACTTCATTGTTAGATCATAAATAGTGCCCAGTCAGAAAGGATCTTCTGAACACCTAAAATGATGTCTGAATTAATGCCTTTCTCTCCTCAGCCTTATCTCTTACCCCCCTACAACCCAATATGGACAATCTTGCTTTAAAAATAGAAGAGTGGGGGCTGGAGAGATGGCTCAGTGGTTAAGAGCATTGGCTGCTCTTGCAGAGGACCTGTCTGTAATTCCTGTTCTGGGGAATCTGACAGCCTCTTCTGGCCTCTATGAGCATTGCAGACATGGGTGCACTCACTTACATGCAGGCAATACACCCATACACATAAAATAAAAATAATAAAATATTAAAAAAACTTACACTCAAGATTTCAATTTTGCCTAGATAATTCTTTTGAAAATTTGTTTCATTTTTTATGTGCATGAGTGTTTTGCTTACAGGTAAGTGCACCATAAGCATACAAAGCCTGCAGAGGCCCGAAGAGGGCATCAGATCCCCTGGAACTGGAGCTATAAATGACTGTGATTGTCAGCTGCCATATTGGTGGTGGGAACCAAACCCAGGTCCTCTGTGAGAGCAGCCAGTGTTCTTAACCGCTGAGTCATCTCCCCAGTCCCTTGCCTACACAATTCAAATGATGCATTGTAATCCCCATCAACACTTCAAAAAGTAAACCCAGATACATCATTGCTGTTAAATTTTACCAAACTTAAGAACTATCACCAACTCTTCTCAAATTACCACAAAGAATTCAAAGGGAAAGAACCCTTCCAAATGCACTCTATGAGGCCAGCATTACCTGGTTACCAAGCCAGACAACACAAAAGAAAACGATATCCCAATATCCCAAATGGACACAGAGGCATGGATCCTTCACAAAATACTAGTATACTGAATCCAACAGCACTTCAAAGTGATCATTCATTATGATCAAGTTGATTGTATCCCAGGGAAGCAAGGATAGTTCAACATATGTCAATCAATACATACGCATCAGGAGAATGAGGAACAAAATCCATATGAGCATCGCAGTAAGACAACAGGACCCGCGGCAGAAGCCAGTGTCTCCTCTGGTGTCTGCCCTGACTGACCCAGCCAGGAACAGGGGCAAGAGTCTCATGTAGCAAAGGCCCTGCAGGCCAGGTCTGTGAGCCAAGTGAGCTGTAGAAGCAGAAAGCTTTTCCTCTGAGGTCAAGAGAATCCATTCTTACTGCTCTTAGAAACATGAAGTGCTCCTGGAAAACGTATTCCAGAAGAGCCGGGCAAACTTTATGAAACCTAAGTGGCGACAGCGGTGAAAGGAGCTTTCCCACCGGGGAGCTGGGAGCGGATGCGTTAAAACGCAGCAGTGATGAGCCAGGGGCAGGAATGGGAGTAAAATCAGCAAGCCAGGACAAGCCTGGGGGTGGGGGTGGGGGCAGCCAGGCTTTCATGCAGATGCATTTAAACTTCGGTGAGGCGGGTTTTCCAGAGAAGGGGTGGGACAGATGGTTAGGTGCTAGAAGAAAATCTTAGACACCCTACATTTTATTATTTAAATAAAAATAAGTTCTATTTGATTAAAGCCAAATATTTAAGCAAACAAAAATGTTTAAAGAGGATAGAGTAAATATTTTATAACTGTGTAAAAACTTACAAAACATAACACAATAATCTATTAAAAAACAACATGAACTTCATTACCTTACAAAAATATTCTGTACAAACAGCACAGTGTGCCCGATGGGATGCTATAATACACACCATGGATAATTGTCCAGAGAGATAAACATTACAGGGTCAAAGAGCTGTCATCTAAAACAGGGTCCTAGTGAGGAAGACATGCTACTACTGAACAACAGGGCTCCAGGCAGCTTAAACTGCAGCTGTGAATAAACTTGGACATATTTGGCCATTATTTGAGCTTCTATTTTTTATGTATATGCATATTAATATATATTATTTGCTTTTATTATATATTATATGTGTATTTCCAAATATATAGA
The DNA here is from genome assembly GCF_000622305.1 of Nannospalax galili. Classification (NCBI taxonomy): domain Eukaryota; kingdom Metazoa; phylum Chordata; class Mammalia; order Rodentia; family Spalacidae; genus Nannospalax; species Nannospalax galili. Next base: position 623,494 of record NW_008339846.1, on the reverse strand, counting down.
CATTTATTTATTTACTTATTTTTTCAGAGCTGAGGACCGAACCCAGGGCCTTACTCTTGTTAGGCAAGCGCCCTACCACTGAGCTAAATCCCCAACCCCTAGACATATATTTTTTATTTTTATTTTTTTGGTCTTTTTGAGAGTGCTGGACTGGATCTCGCTATGTAGACCAAGCTGGCTGGCCTCGATCGATCTCACAGAGATCTGCCTGCCTCTGCCTCCCAAGTGCTGGGACGCTCTAAAGCCCTATGGCACCTCTCCTGACCATATACATACACTCTTAACTCAATAAGGTATTATAAAATAAGGAAGTGTGAAATACACTTTCAGACAGACACATTCAGAACTGATGCTGCCATCTGACACACCAGTCCTTGATGCTTTTATCTTTATGCTATTTCTATCTCTCCTACCTCAGTTTCCTTACTGGTACCATATAGATAATAACAGTATCTCCTTATCAGGATTAGATGTGATGCTTTTATTGTGAGGATTAAATGAGTCAGTACCTGTTTTGAGAAGCAGTAGATTACTATTATTAGTTTTAAGTTGTCACCAGTAGTCATCGCACGTTCTGACTAGAACTGATGTAATCCACAGCCAGTCCCTGTAAGGATAATACCATCAAATCCAGGAACTTAAATCTCACAGTCAGCTTCATTCACGTAATGTCTTCCACACCTGAGTATGTCTACAGTAGCACGTCAGGTATATCTCCCAAACCACTTCCAATTCCATTTTCGAAGGACAGTGATTCTTTAAGATTCAAAACGGTGAACATCAGTGACTAGAATAAAAGCACTTGCTGCTTCTCACATCAGGATTAACTGTCAAACATGCAGAGAGAGGGCCTAGAGATCATCTGTTCTGGTCTACCAGGGACTATGTGGTGACTAGAGGTGGGAATTCCAGTTTTAAATCCAGGAAGATCCCAGGCAATCTGGGATGGGCTGGTTCCTTTGGGAATAATTCACTTTCCCTTCTTGTTAATGGATTTGATCACGCACTTTATGTATATTTCTTTTTTTAATTTTATTTATTTTTATCTTATACGTATGCATGTATTGCCTGCATGTAGGTAAGCGCACCTGTGTTGTGCAATGCCCCGACAGAGGCTGTCAGATCCCCTGAGACTGGAGTTGCAGATATTTGTTAGCTGCCATGTGGGTGCTGGGATTTGAACCCAGGTCTTCTGTAAGAACAACCAGTGTTCTTAACCGCTGAGCCACCTCTCCAGCCCCACTTTATGTATATTTCTAATCACAGTCTCCATCTTTCAAGTGCCCTGTCTTCCAACAACACTTGCCTTTTGAGGGTCTCCCAGCACTGACTGGCTTTTCTAAGTGACAATTGAGGTCTTCTGGTCAAAGATGCGAGACTTCATTCCCACATCTACCTCTGATGAAAGCCTAGATTTATTGATAGGTTAGATGTTGAATCTTGAGGATTTAAAAAGATTGTTCTATTGTGTGTGCATGCCTGCATGTGTGTGCGAATGTAGTGTGTGTGGCGTGTGTGCCTGTGGATATGAGTGTGCATGCTTGTGTGCATGCAGAGTCCAGAGAAGACATCAGGTGTCCTGCTCTATCACTCTCTGCCTTATCCTTTGAAGACAGGCTTTCTCATTGAATCTGGATCCACTCTTGCAGCTGGCAAACCCCACCAGCAATCCTCTTGCCTCTACTCCCCTCCCCCATAGCTCAGAGGTTACACGCAGGCTCAGGACTACATTCCACCCTTCACGTGGGTTCAGGGACCCACAGCAAGCACAATTACTCAGTGCGGCGTTTATCCAGATCCCTCTATTCTACTCTTAAATGAAGGAAATATATAATAAATTCATCAAAATAATTATAAAGATGTTATGGTTGGGACTCCATTCAGTGTAGAAGTAGAATCGGACTCTGAGACAGTGTGGGTGGCTGGAAACCAGTGGGAATGCCTGCTTGGATTCCTGCCTTGTATAGCATCCAGACAGACCTAAACACTAGGAGACTGCGGTCTCCTCTGCCAGGATCCCATGCTCAGAGCCCACAGCCAGAAGCAGATTAGGAGTCTGTTTGCATCTAAGGACTCCTTGAGCTTCAATGGACCCGCTGGTAAACAAATTGACTTTCACAGCGGCATCTGATCCCTTTCTCACCCAAAACACTGTTTCTTCAGTGGGAGGAGGTGTTTCTTGAAAATGATGTTTAAACTGAAAACACATCTTACATCTGAGAAAATTGTTTAAAATGTATGGTTGCTGTAGGAGAGCAATGGACAGTTATGCATTATTTATTGGAAGCTTCGTAAGTCAAAGAAGGGCTGCTTAATTAGAAGCCCAAGAGAGAAGAATAATGAGAGAAACCTAAGAGCCAGTGATCTTATTCAAATCTATTAAGTAAAACTTCTGTCATGGCTGCAAGACAGAGCAGTAGCTAATTATTTTCCTTATAGATCCTAATATCACTGCTGTAAAGGGAGATGATCAAGTCAACAAGTATTTGATGTGCTTGTCAAAAGCAGGGTTTGTTCAAAGGTGGTTTGAGAATCACAATATATCAACACCCCCCCCCAAATAACCTGCGTTCTTAGCAGATGTTAATATAAATGACAAATCAAGTCATTAATTCCTGTTTCACATTCTAAAGCAGATTACTGTGGTTTAAGGTCTGGGCAGGAAGAGATGCGAAGGAAAAGCATAGCAAATAGAATCAGGAGATCCAAAAGAAAACAGACCAGCGATCACAATTCATGTGTAGATTAAACCTACATAAAGGCATTCTTCACTTGATAATATCAAAGTCCAGACTATCATTTACTGAAGGCAAATCCATTTCAGTATTGAAGTGGGGACTGGAGAGACAATTCAAGCACTGGCTGCTTGAATCCCAGCACCCACATCGCAGCTAACCACCACTCCAGTTCCACGGGACTCAACACCCTCTTCTGATCTCGGTGGGCACTGCATAAAACGAATGCCCTTGTACACAGGTAGGCAATACACTCATACACAAAATAAAATGAAAACTAAGTAAATAGAGTACATGGACACTACAATGTTAATTTCTCACAAAACAGATCGCAAGATGGAAGATAATCTTAGATGTAAGGACGGCTCTCTTTAAGAATAACAGGATGGGGGCTGGAGAGATGGCTCAGAGGTTAAGAGCACTGGCTGTTCTTGCAAAAGAACCAGGTTCGAATCCCAGTACCCACATGGCAGCTAACAACTGTCCGAAACTCCGGTTCCTGGGGATCTGACAGCCTCTTCTGTCCTCTGTGGGCATTGTACGACACTTACCTACATGCAAGGAATACACACATACAAATAAAGTAAAAATAAAAAATAATGAATAAAATAATTTAAAAAAATAACAGGACAATTCATGCTGAAACTACAAACTGACATAGTGGAATTTTGAAGTCAATTATAAATACGTTAAGAGGAAATGGTATGAGCAGGCAGGATCTAGCTGCTGACTCAGAGGCCAGAGTTCTAACCAGTGGAGCTTGTCTCTACTCCCGGTCCTCTGGGGACCCCCCCCCTGCCCAAACTGAACATGAAGCATCACCTCTGACCCTCCTACCCCACCAGTTAGTCTGTGAGGACAGCAATAGAAAGGGGGAGAGGTTTGTGCTCAGGCAGGACAGAGGCTGCAGCTTGGGGAGATTGTTCAGACTGAAACCACTGCACACTTAGCTGGGAGAAGGCCATGGCACTTGACAGGGAGGAAGAGGGGACACACACACACACACACACACACACACACACACACACAACCTGTCAAAAAAGGCTCACTGCCCAGTAGCAGTGAACAAAGGTGTCAGTATCTTGGACAAGAAAGAAATATTTCTTACTTTACAGAGAATAAACAAACATTTAAGATTAAAACCTATTTTCCTCAACTCAATTGCAAAAGCAAAGTGAGAAAATAAAACGGTAATCCATAAGGATTAACATTAATATGGGTTCTTTTTGTTTTGTTTTGTCCTTGATAACTTTGCTTTACACAATCAATAACTGAATTTGTTTTTCTGGTTACATTAATAGATACGAGAACAAATAAATAAAGCCAAGATTTAGTGATTTCGTAACTAGGAATGTTTGGACTGGGCCCCACCTTTCCCTGTGGGGCAGGCACCACAAAGACTGGATGTTTTTCTCAGTGGGTGTAGGCAGGCAGAGCCTTTCACCAGTTGCTGCCCCAGGCTTTGCAATTCCTTCAGTCCAGCCACAGGCAGTGGGATGCCTGCCTTGGGGAGCACTGCCTGCAGCAGACCTGGTGTTGGAGCCTAGGTTCTGTTTCCCAGGCAACTAGAGACCCATGAAGCCCCGTGGCTATCAGCCCCCCCCCCCTCCCAAGAAGAAAAAGGAAGCTGCAAGCACTCTCCCTGCTCTGGAGGAACTACCCAGCCACAGTCCCTTAGCTTGGGGCTGGCAGGGAGACTTTGTGTTGTCTTAGAATGCTTTCTATCTCAGAGGACAATCCAAATAGTCTAAAATCCAAGATATATCAAGGAAGTAGTTAAGACAGACAGACACTGCGACTTCCTGGGAGACCACCAGCCCCCAAACTGACACTTCTGTTAATGATCTGTGACGTTTTTGTTTATTGTACAGGGCTAGTGACAGAGTTGTTTTTCTTCCTTTCTTTTTATAAACTAAACTGTATCAGAATGAGTGACGCACAGAATACAGGACAGGAAAAGGCAGGGATGCCTGGCCATGGATCCATACCAGAAAGAGAGACAGGAATCCCATGAGGAAAACATCACTAGTTGTAAGTGGGCGAGCTGTAAGAAAAACAGCAATGTGCTGATATATATCCGTGACCCCTTGAGAAGACAGGGGGCCAAGGCTTTCCTACCACCTCATGGTGGCAACCGGAGCACAGGCACTGTCCAAGGACAGAGGGCCAAGCACTTGTCACTGCAAACGACAAGGCTCTAACCAGGCACCTCTGAACCCTCTGGGACAGGCCTTGACTCCAGTTCAAAGATATGATCCGGGTTTCCATGACGCACCTGCCTGAGCCAAGCACGGTTACTGGAAGCACATACTGCTCGGTCCGGTCACCCGGGGAGGACAAGGTCCCTCCCTTGAGGGGCGGCACTGGACTTCTAACAGTGCGGAAACCCAAGACTTCATCAGAACCCACCCACTTCTCACACCCACGGTTTCCCTTCCACTCGCCCACTGTCCTTCATTATCTCTGCACACACCCAGCTGCTCTGAACAGAGGGCTGAGCTCGTGCCACGAGGGGCTCTCTTCCCACCTGCCATGGTTGTTCCGGATGAACACCTGCCGGGAGCACTTCCGGCGGTGTCCAGCTGCATTCGTCTCTCAACCCTCTTTCTTTGGGGGAAGCAGCCTTCTTCCCTTTTGCAGACAGAGATGCCCTATTTACTCCTGGTTATGGGGTTACCTTCCTGAGCATCCTGCTCTTGAAGTAGTTGCATTGGAAGCCCATTGCAGACCCCAAACAATCCCACAGCAGGACCAATCTGACCTAGAAGCAGATGGCAGGCTGTACCCCTACAGTCCAGCTCAGCCCAGCCTGCAAGGCAATCAGTGCAGAAGCTGGTAGCTATCACTCGCCAGCCTGTGCCGGGGTGCATGGGCGAACTGTAAGACCTGAGAACTGCAGATCATCGTTACCAGTGCACAGAAATCCCCAGAGCATCACTTCATCCTAGAGCAAATCCCACAGAGGCATCCAAGACAACTGGGTGACTGGGTTCATAAGCACCAGAATCCTGTGTAACTTCTGACCAGTGTTTGTCTCAGAAGCTGTGGGGTCAAGGAACCACACTTGAGGTGGCCTTGTGGGCATGCATGGGTTCCCAGATGCACGGAGGGTGTCCCTTGTGAGAGCACCTCAAGGCCCTGACTCCAAACTTCTTAAATGCTAGCTACCATTTCTATTCGGAGAGTCTGGAGGCACATGGGGATCCAAAGGGAACCCGGAGATGGCACTTACACCTTCCAGAACACCACTGTCTTGGAAACACGTAGGCAGCTATGTGCTCCTGAGGGACATGTCTTCAGACATGTCCCCAATTTGCCATACTCCATGGATTGTCATAATCCAGATGTATTGGGTTATTTTTATTGAGTGTCTCGAGTTCCAGCGGCATTCTGGAAGGTCTTGGAGTTAGAATTTCATCACCTAAGAGTGCCATCCACTGAGTTTTCTCTTCGTCCTATGACCTGTCCCCACTTAAGGATAGTGAGGCCCTGGCAGATCAGGCCTTGCGTGGGGGGCTTTGGAGTGGCTCTTCCAGCACCTGTCACACAGTAAGTGAAAAGTAAACAGCAGTGACTGACATGAGAGGTTGTGAGAGAATCCATTACTGTCACCATGATGTGTGCTGGCCTGAGATTTAGCAAAGAAAGAGTAAACATTGAGACATGGTGGGAAGAGCTTCCCCTGAGAGGTGGGAGACTTTGTAGACTGTCTCTCTCACCTCACTGCACTGTCTGTTCAGGCAGCTCTTCTTCCTCTTTGCTGTGATGAATCACAGGGCTACAGTTATTCCTGTCATCCTCCAGGCTTGGTGGTTCCGATGATTTGCAAACCCTGCACTTGCTAAGATTAACGTGGTGCTTCTTACCTGGGAGGACAGGCTGACACCTTGCAGGGCACCAGCCCTGTGGCCGGTCTGGTCTTGGGGTTGCAGAAGGATGTGTTCACTTGAACCCTCAGGTCTCTGTAGCAGCCTTCTTGGGAACTCATCCACCCTGTGGACAAGGAGGACATGTGATGGAGACTCGCACTCATGCCCAGCGACAAAGGCAGAAGAGCTCGTAGAGCCTAGAGAAAGACCTTCAGCATGATTTCATGCCTCGTGTTAATGTCCAACAGGCCAACTACAGACATCTTAATTTTCTGATGTCTATGACCTTTCTTAGCCCATTTAATCAGTCCCAGGTTGCACATATTTCTCCCTACACTCCAACAGATATGGGTCTGGGGAATAGCTCAATGGGAGAGGGTTTTCCTCATATGTGGGAGGCCTGGGCTCAATCCCCAGTACTTCAATCAATCAATCAATCAATCAATCAATCAATCAATCAATCAGTCAGTCAGTCAGTCAGTCAGTCAATCAATCAGTCAATCAATCAATCAATCAATCAGTTCAACATGGCTTTCACAACTGCTGCTCTGATTCATTTGGTGAAATATACCAGTCCTCTCCGTAGCTAGGAATACCAGTCACTTTGCTAAAGCGATGCTAACATTGGACTCTATGTCTCATTTTTCTGTTCAAGAAATGGCAAGAGGATGCAACTCTCATAAATCATCAAGAGAAAAAAACAACAAAATGATTAGCAGTTTATTGCCAGAGAATCCACAGAGCTGAAGAGCACCCTGGCCACTATCCCAACGTCAAACTTTTCAGAGTCAGACTTAGGAATTTCAGCTGAGGAGGCCAATGGTAGTGAAAGTGGGTTTGGTCCTCAGTCTCCACACATGTCCCCTGTGAGGTTTTGTGAGTATCTCTAAATCCCTAAATACACTTACTATTTCAACTGACTAAACTTCTCCCAGAAGAAATAGTCTACAAGATATCAGGAAGTCAAATACAGAGACAGAAAATAGAACAGGGGCTTCCAGGGCAGGAACGAGGGAGCACAGGTGATTATTGCTGGATGAGCACAGAGATTTAGGGAAGTGAGCATGTTCTGGAGATGGGCGGTTGGCAATGTTTGTACAATACTGTAAACACACTTAGTGTCATCAAAGTACACACTCAAAAGTGGTTAAAAAGAAAGCTTCCTCTCATGCATATTTAGTCATGCTATAAAAATAGGCTAGTACTAGATGTATATGCTAAAAGTGATAATTATTCCACAGAGAAGAAAGTAGACTAACCAAATAAAAGTCAGAAGGAAATCGCACAAATGTGTAAAGACAGATTAACAATTACACTTGAGAACGAGGATAGAGGAGCTGTGATAGCCACATGGGCCGTCTGTTCCTCTCCCTCAGCAGCCTTGCCTTGGCAGGACTTTGCTTAACTTCTTGCTGTGCCCCAAACTCCATCCATTGGTCATAGGCTGTCAGAACTTCCCATGAGGAAATGGACCAAAGAGGTGTTTCCAGTAGGCAAAGGAGCCCATCCATCCCAAACACTCCATTCCATAGGGAGCTAAGAACTGTTCAAGGAAACTAAATCTCGAAAGGACACGTTAGAACTAAGCCTGGCATTTTACCCTGCTTTCTGGAGCCAAGTGAGGCCACCCCAGGAAAGTCACACTCACTGCAAGTCAATATTCTTGAGACGTCTGAGTTTGAACCAGTAGCCTCAGCCAAGGCCACAGGCCTGAGGCCCAACTCCAATTCTGTGACACTGCTGAAGGAGCAGTTGGCACCTAGGACCCCTGCTGTTCATGAGATTATTTAGCAGGGGCTGAAATATATATATATATATATATATATATATTTGACTGACAATTTTGTATTGAGGTTTTTTTGCATTTCATATAATAAATCTTAATCAAATTTAGACTCCCTCCCCACTCCATGGCTCCCATAGCCCTGCCCCCCAGGATTTCATGCATTCTGCCATGTGTGTTAAGTCCTATCCAGCCAAGCATTTATATCCAGGTGTCCCTCAGTGCAACTTCAACCACTGGAATCTAGTTAGCCTATCTACAATCATTCCCTTAAAGAAGATATAGTCTCCCACACCCCACAACAATCATTTCCTAATAGTTCCTCGGCTAGGCTTGGGACCCACAGTCCATTTCCCCTGTTCTATGCTAGATTTTGTCTGATTGCATCGGCATAGGTCTTGTACATGCTGTCACCATTGTTACAAGTTCATGAGCAAGTTTCTAGAGGCCTGAAATCCTCTATTTCCTTATGTTCATGCACCAACCCTGGTTCTTAGAGTCTTTCCACCTTCTCTTCCACAGTGGTCTTTGAGTCATTTGTGGGTGACATTTTTGATAGGAATCTTATTCAGGGTCATGTGCTTTACAGTCTCTTGGTCTCTGAAACTTAGTCATTTCTGACCTTCTTTGGGGTCTTTTTACCCTAACTGCCTAGCCAATTCCTACCTCCTATTCTTATCACGCCATCCTCTGAAGAGGTTACCCAAATTGCCAATACGGAATCGGGATGTAGACCACTCTGGCTTCTTCCATGCTGAACAGGGATGCAGGGTGAGGCAATTGGAGTACCCCTTCAGTGGGCATAACTCTTATCTCTAGGGGGAGAAGAAAGTCCTTGAATTGTGACTAGGAGATGTGAAGGAGAAGTAAAGGCCAGAGTAATTAGCATTACAAGTTCTAGACAGGGAACTAGAAAAAAGTCAGAACAGGGCAATTTCAAATGTTCATATGAGAGTCCACTGGAGTTTTACAAGTGTAAGAAAACTCATGAAAATATTCTGAATGTCTTTAACATTACTTCTATAGAAAAGTAAGATTAAAATCATACACAGTACATCCAGGCAGTAAAGGAGAAATCACATGGGTATCTGCTGACTGTGATCCTTAATCTTACCAGCACTCTGTTTTGTTCCTAACAGACAGATTTCGGAAGTTATAGAAGGGTTGGATGACTGTTCTCTAAGGCCTGCTTCCGCCTGGCTGGGTGTGACCAGATGGAGAAAGGGCAGCATGGCCCTGGGGCAGCCTGAACACAGGGTGGGCCGATAACCTTGCTCAGGTGCCCAGATGTCAAATCCACAGATTAATCGGGTCCTTGGGTCAGAGACGGATGACAGCGTGGTAGGATCTGAGACCTCTGGCAGGCGGTCACCGACCCCACTCAGGTACTACAGGGTCAGTGAAGACTGTGCTAGTGAGCAGGGGAGGAAGGGTGGACAGGCCGATGGAGCTCACACTGGAAAGCCCTGTGAAGGGAAGCCTCACTCCCACTGAACGTCAAACAGTAGCAGACAGGCACTGTGAGCTGTCCACCTGGCACACACACAGCCACTGAGAGACAGGCCCTACCTGCTTGACATCCAAGGCTGACCAGGCTGTGTCCTCCCATGGCTCTGCTGGACACTGGCTTCATTCTCCCATAAGTGAATTTCCTTCCCAAAGGAGACATCCTTTGGCTGGGTGATACTGTGAGCTTGCCCTGTGGTCTTTTCCTTGTCCTCTCACCGCCCAGCCTGTCTTCCTGCTCTCCTCTGAACAGGAAACACTGTCCTCCAGTGCCTTGACTTTGGGTATACCTGCCAGATTGCCTTCTACCCCTGTAAACTAGACCAGAATACCCTCTTTGAATTTCTCGGTTAGACCCCTTTAGCCCGAGTGTGCAGCATGTTCTGTGGGCGTGCTCAGCCCACCCAGGAGTGCCTGATGCAGCAGGCTTGCAACTGCTGAGGACTGACACTTGAACCCAATGTCCAGATGTTGTCCAGGCAGCTGAATCAGAGACCACAGTAAAGAAAGGATCAGTGATTCTTTCCTTGCCATCTTGACCTCAGTGTACCCAACGATGAAACCGTTCACACAGCTCCTAAAACCCTGGGACCCTGAAGTGCAGGAGAATCTTTGCCTGCCAATGAGGTAACTAGGGACTGGGACCCTACTCAGGTTCAGGAAAGTTTGATCACCGGAAAGACCAAGGAGTGATTAGAGGTTGGCTTTCAGTCCTTATCTGGGGCTGGAGACTAGGTTATCCCCAGCAGCCAATGAGATGATTAACGAGATGAGCCCGTGCCATCAGACGTTCTTAGAGAGCTCCCAGCTGGTGAAGACAAAAGGACAATGGTACATTCTGGCCTCGTGGGACAGAGGGTTCTCTGCTTGAGAATCTTAGAACCTTGAGCCTCTCTCCCCGTTCATCTTAGCACTCATTTCATCCTTTATAATCAACTTGTGATGGAGGATGAAGTCTCCTGACTCACAAGTCACTCTAGCAATGACTGAACCTGAAAGATGAGGTTCTGAAACCTCCTGCTTTGAAGTTAAGTTGGAGAGAAGTGGGGGTACCATGTAACGATCTGAATGTTCCTGTAAAAACTCAGGTTGAAATTCAATGCTCAGTGAGCCATTTAGAGGGTGACAATTTAACCATGGTATTTTGGGGTGGGACATTTGGGAAGTTGTTCAGGTTAGATGAGGCCCCAGGAGTGGACTGCTGATCCATCATGACCATGGTTTGCTAAGAAGAGAGGCCTGAACAGGGAGGTTCTTCATTGCTATGAGTCCGCACCAGAAAAAGAGCCTCAGACCACGATCTAAGTAAACCTTCATTCATTTTCATCAATAGTATGAAAGAGTGCCCCCCATAGGCTCCAAGTATTTAAATACTTGGTCTCCAGCTCATGGTGCTGTTTGGGGAGGGTCATGGAACCTTTAGGAGGCATGGTCATGCTGGAGGAAGCACATCACTGTGGGAAGGTTTTTCGAGTCCTTAAGCCCTGCTGGACTGTCAGTTTCTCTCTGCTTCCTGTGCCTGCTTGAAGATGTCATCACTCAGCTTTCTGTTCCACCTACTGCTGCCGCCCACCATGATGGACTCTTGCCTTCTGGAACTGAAAGACAAATGCTCCTGTCTATAAGTTGCCTTGGTCATGGTGCTTTTCACAGCAACAGAAAAGTAACTAATAAAGTTACTCATCCGTGATATGGGGTTATAGCACTATTCAATGGACTAAGACATGTAGGACTCAGTACTTGTGACAGGTGTCTATAGCAGACCCAGTCTTGGGGGGCTGATCCTTGAAGTCTGTGCAGTTGGAGCTGACTGTGGTTGTTCAATATCAGAATTAAATTGCTGGATACCCAGCTGGCGCTCAGGGAGTGGAGGCTTGTTACCAGTGTGAAGACACCACTGGTTTGACATCAGAAGCACTGAGGGAGGAGGCAGCTGACAGCAGGCAGCTCAGGTTTCGGTAGCGTATCACATGACAGTTCTTACTATGAGATTCAGCCATCAGGTACGTGTCATCTATTGGACCAATTTTCTGGGGGCAGAGAGCAGGTGTTACTCACCTCAGCACCTCGTTCTTGTGGTCCAAAGTACTTTGGTAAGGCACTGGCCAAATTCGTTTTCACATTCAGTAAATCCCAAGCTCATATAAGTGAACAGTGATTAACTAATGCTCATTCAAATATCATCTGAACAGGGACATACATTTTTATACAGCTAGGATAAAGTGGGGTAAATGATGTCTCACCCACTGAGACACAATTGGAATTCATATGCATGAACTCACTTTTTTACTTGCTCATTAGGAGTAGCTTCTAGAAACAAGTGTCCGTTTATGACTTCTCTGCATAGAATCTTGTAGGGCCTTCCTAAGTTGACAATCATAACGACTCAATATTAATGAAGAACATACTGGAGACCTGGACAATTTTCTACAAATGATTAGAGATTTTCTAATGAAGACAGAAGATAAATTAATCTTTTATTATATCTTCAAGTTTAAAGTCCATTTTTTAACCCCACATATGGTGCTTTTGGAGGTATGAGTCAATAAAATAATGGATAGGCTTTGCTTGTCTGTTTTGAACTTATAAGCATGTGAAATTCAAAACTGTTCAAGTTGCAACAAAGAACCATGACTTCATGGTCAGTGGTAGTCTAGAACCATAACCCCATGGTCAGTGGCCATCTAGAACCCCAGCTCCATGGTCAATGGCAGGCTAGAACCATGACTCCATGGTCAGTGGTAGTCTAGAACCTTGACTCCATGGACAGTGGCAGTCTAGAACCATGACTTCACGGTCAGTGGCAGTCTAGAACCATGACTTCATGGACAGTGGTAGTCTAGACCCACGACGTCATGGACAGTGGCAGTCTAGAACCATGACTCCATCATCAGTGGCAGTCTAGAACCACGACATCATGGACAGTGGCAGTCTAGAACCATGACTTCACGCACAGTGGCAGTCTAGCAGGATAAAAATCCTTTTACTAACAAAATCAATTTTTTTGGCTTGTAAGTAGACAGAAGCTAATTTAGTAAAGAACTTTCTTTTCTTCTTTATTGAGGACATTGTTTGACCTCACTCTCAAACCGCCCTGAACTTCTACCTGACAACTGGATCAGGAGAAGACCCTGATCTAGTCACTCCTGTGATGTAACTAAATAACAATTACACATGTAGGAAAAACATCAATTTGTCCACATGTGTGTACACATTGGAATCTGAGTAATTTGACACGACTTTTTTAGACAGGGTCTCACTCTGTGGCTTAAACTAGTCTGAACTCACTATGTGGCATAAGCTGGCCTTGAACTCACGTCAATCCTCCTGCTTCAGGAGTGCTGGGATTATGGCCTGAGCCACAATGCCCAGTGGTCTCTGATTTTAAGGCCTCTCATTTTTCTGGGTGGGCCCTGCCAGCTTCTCAGGCAGGTGATCTATGCCATGTACCATCTAGTTTTCTTGGATACTGTATTAGTTACTTTTCTGTTGCTGTGATTAAAAAAAAAAAAAAAAAAAAAGCCATGACCAAGGGAACTTGTAGGAAGAAGAGTTTATTTGAGCTCATGGTTCCAGAGGGATCAGAGTCCACCACGGCGGGAGGCAGAGAAGCAAGCAGTGGCTGGAGCAGAAAGAGCACTCACACCTTCAAGCAGGCACAGGAAGCAGAGAGTGACTGGAAATTTGGCAAGGCTTAAGAACTCTCTAAACATGCCTCCCCACAGCCCCCCAGGATGTGCTTCCTCCAGCGCAGCCACACCCTCTAGGACCTCCCAAAACAGCACCACCAACTGAGGACAAAATGTCCAAATACTTGGAGCCTACGGGGGACATTCTCATTCAAACCGCCACAGGCACCCAAGAGCAATGGCAATCGATTGTGTATTGTTTTGGGTGGCACTGGAGCCTTGCTAACCGGTAACAGCTGTGGAACACCACAGCAGGCACAGGGAAAAGCTATGGAAAGCTTTTATTTGGGAAGCTATGGCTTCTGGGAGGAACATTACTGACAATCATCCTCCTTTTTTCTTCATAACTGCTAAAATTATCAAGGATGCATTCACCACTTTGACTTTTTTTCCTAATCAAATATTTCTTCCTTACAGGGGTTTGTCTCTTAGTGCTCTCAAACTAAGCTGCACTGTCCCTTGTAAGGGACATGTGGAAGCCTATGAAAATGTTTTATCTGTCATGATACTTGGAGGTGGGACACCATGGCATTGGTGAACAGGAGGCAGCACACAGGTCATGGAGAAACCAAGCTGGTACTGACCAGAAGCTCCCTCACTGCTGGCCAGTTTTCATAGCACCATGAAGGGGCCATGCAGGGTGCTGGGGGAGAAAAATCATCAACAGTCTTATCCACCTGAGAACATGCAAGTCATGTGGGTTACAATAATGACCAGTCTGGCAAGTTATGTCCACTGCTGCAGTAGTAAGATACCTGTTATGGGGATAGTCAAGCACTTTCTGATTGTCTTTAAGAATTTCCCACAGAAGAGAATTCATGTCTGGTACTGTAAACTTGGCTAAAAAGCAGTGGTTGGGGATCTCATAGGCCCCAGAAGTAACCCATTATTTTGCTAAGTGGACGTAGTATTAAACTGCCTTCTAAACCTATTATCTCTCTACTCACAGACTGGTGCCATCTCAGTCCTCATCAGAGAACCTTCCCTGTGCAGTGGACAGTGGTTAGTACAGAGATTCACAATTGGTCCAAGTGCCTGTGGACTGCTCAGGTATAAATGGTACATCTTTATCCCTGCCTGCAGGGCTAAGCAAACACCACAGAAAAGGGGGTGGAAAGGGTCAGATGTCAGGGAGAACTGGTGTGAATCAGTGTCTTCTGGATATGACAGGACTGTTACAGTCATGAACTCACAGTAGCTGTGGTTGCCTGCATGAGACCTGCACAAGATCAAGACAGTCAACATCCCAACATGGATGGGGGAGGGTTTACCAGCCCCAAACCTTAGCTGAGGTGCTGCTGACAGGTGATGGCTCCTGAGGGAGGGAGAGTCAGTTTTCTTTAGGCAAATGGCCCATAGTAGGTCAGTGATGCTCCAGGGGATGGTCCCACCCAAGAGTATATGGGCATCCCTAATGAGATTCAGTGGGTTATTAAAAATGAAAAGAGGACATGAAGTTGGGAGTAGATGGGGTTGGGTGTGGGAGAGGATCCCGGAGGAGATGGGGTGAGTGGTGGGTGAACACAGTCAAGGTAAATTGTATGTATGCATGAGATTAATATTATATAAGAACAGATTATATGGAAAAGAAAATGCATGGGTTTCATGAGAAAACATTCATGGCAACATTACGAAGCAGATCTGATGGCTAAAGTGGAGTCTAGAGGACAGTCCCAGCTGTAACAGTTACAGTGATAAACATGGATGGAATTAAGAGAACCAAGTATCCAGGGAAGCGGGGGGAGGAGGATGAGAAACAGGCCACCATGAGAAAGCCACACAGAAAGGCAGACACTTGACACTCGTGGCATCCTGCTGGGCTCTCAGCTCTCCCACTCTGCCCCTCTGCACTTTACAAGTCACTCATTACCCCCAGCAGTTTCTAACTGACCTGTTATGCTCCCACTGCAGTTTGTAACCCCCACTGTGTCCTCTGCTGTAATTTCTAACGCACCTGCCACTATGCCCATGCAGTTTCTAACAGCTCCCCCTACTATGAGCGCTCTCCCCTGTTTCTATCTCCCCTGCCGCTTGGACTTTCAGCTGGATTTCCCAACAGTGGGAACATGAGCACAAGGCTGGGATGGACGGAAGGAGCCAGCAGCTCATCCTCCTGCAGTGGACAGAGCATTGGCTCTGGCCATGGGAAGGTCCTCAGTAGTCTTTGGGCATTAATTGCTTATTAGTGGCTTACCTTAAGCTCATCACCAGAGACTTCTAGAATTTTCTGTAGCTTCCAGGATCTTGGAGAACCAGAGTAACTCCGAGACATGCAGGTCCTGTCTGTGACCATTCTTTTAATTTTATAAGCAACTAGTCTTTGGCATTAAAAACTTTCACGTGTAACTATCTAGAATTCCCTTTCACTTCCTGGCTAACCCACCACTAATATACTCACTTAAGAATATAAGCTTGGAACTGGAGAGACGTCTCAGTGGTTAAGAACACTGACTACTCTTGTAGAAGACCTGGGTTTAATTCCCAGAACCCACATGGCAGTTAAGAACCATCTGTAAATCCAGTTCCAGGGGATCTGGGGATCCTACATCCTCTTCTGACCTCCATGGGCATTACACGACAAGGGTGCACTTACACACATGCAAGCAATACACTCATACACATAAAGGATTTATTTTTAAAAAGATTTTTAAAAAGAATATAAGCTAGCTCTCATAGTTTTGAAGAGCACTGTGTAGACTTCTGAGGGAGAACAACAGTCAATGGTCCAACCCCAGCTTTAAGGCCTAATAACCACAACAACGGGCACAGCAAACGACACTGGTGCAGTAGTGGCACTTTTATCTTGGGGGTAATCAACAGCTCCATAATTGGACTTAAAGCCCACTCAATGGGAGGAAACTCATATGGTGCTGTAAACACAGCCAAATACACATGACTGGAGAGGTCACATATTTAGAGAAAACCCCTAGACTAATGTAATTTCTTACTATGTGCAAAATGTGGATCCTTATATTTGCAGACAAGTATCCCAGTCACCACTCAGCAAAGAAGCTTCTTTTGCAGAAGACGGAGACTATTGCAGAGTTCCACAGCTGGTCACACACAGACATTGTCTGTGAATTGCCTGACCCCAAGTTACACATCTACAATGGAACCTCTACACCTAAGGCTCATGGAACATAGTGGAACAAGGGATAGAGAGAACACTAATGCATCCTTCAATTCTCATCAGTGAAGCTCCCTCATGTAACAGAGGGCCAGAAACACAAAAGGCCACAAATGGCCAAAACACAGAGAATAAGAGTCTGCAGAGTGTGGGCCCTTGGACAGAACTTCCATATTAAACTCCACCCACCCAGGGCTCAGGGACCAATGGGGAAGAGGGGCAAAAGATTGTTAAGAGCCAGGGAGGGGGTGCATGACCATATGGAAACAGAGTCCTACAAGCTCCTGGGACCCTGCTCATATGAACCTAGAACAATGGTGTCAGAATGCATAAGACCCATGAAAACTCAATCAGACAAAAACCCAGCATAGAACTGGGAAAATAGGCAGCAGCCCCAATCTTAGCTGAAGAAATATTGGCAGCTGATTACTATTGGGTGAGGAAGAACTGATCTTCTTAGAGGGAGGGACTCTAGATAGGCTGACCTGACCTCAGTGGATGAACTTGCACTGAGGGGGTCTTGGAACACTAACTAAACTTGATAGGCCTTAACACAAATGACAGAATACATGAAATCCATTGTGTGGGGAGGTATGGGAGGGGCCACTGGGGAAGGCGGTATAAAGATGATTAAGATGTTCTGTATGAAATACACAAAAATTCAATAAAAAATTACAAAAGAAAAGGATGTAAGTAATGAGCCCAAAGTATAAGACACAGAATTAGAAATTTCATATGTACAAGAATTGAACACAATCTAAGAAGATACTCAAGTTAAATATGCACAACTAAAATTTAAAATCCTATAGATAAGGTGCTGAATTAGAAAACTAACCCCAACGGCAGCAAGCAAAGCCATACCATTACCATGCATGACATACACCCTAGTAGGTGGATTATGCCTACCAGGGGAGGGCCAAGGCCCAGGATAGACTCTTGAACCCAGAACCCTGATGCAGAGGCTCTTAGAGTGGGGAAGGATAACTGCTCCTTGGTGGGGTGGATTTCCTTGCTTTAGCTTATATGCACAGCACAGCTGGAGAAATGGACGGGGCCCACCCACCTCAGATCCTCTTCCATCTCCAGATACAGTTTTACTTTCCTCTTCTGATCTTATTTATGGGGAACATGGGACAGGCTTGAGGTTGGAAATGGATTCTAAAACTTATCAATCTTGGACAATGGCTCAGAAGGCATTTGTAGTAAATCAGTTCCATGAGGTTACTTAAGAAGGAAGAATCCAGAATCACTTCAAATTGATCTCCATGGTAGTTTGAATGAGAATGTCCCCCATAGGCTTCAAGTATTTGCAAATTTTATCCCCAGTTTGTGGTACTGTTTAGGGAGGTTTTAAGGAGCTGAGGCCATGCTGGAGGAAGGGCGTCATTGGGGGAGGCTTTGAGAGTTCTTTAACCTTGCCAGATCTCCAGTCACCCTCTGCTTCCTGTGCCAGCTTGAAGATAATCACCGGGCTTTCTGCTCTGGCCACCTCTTGCCAGCATGGACTCTAATCCCTCTGGAATCTTAGGTCAAACAAACTCTTCTTTCTATAAGTTGCCCTGGTCATGGTGTTTTATCACAGCAACAGCAGAGTAACTAATATAATCTCTGATATCTCATTCTTTTGGTAAAGTTCAAAAGAGACAGAAGTAGTCACTCTAAACTTTAGAATATTCCAGCACTCAGAATGTAGGTGGCTGACACAAGTAGAAACAGGCCTTGTGCAGAAGATCTAAAGGTTTTAACCAAGCAAAGGAGTAGTGGGACCCAGGGCCCTCCTGCTCGCTAGGAACTTTCCCTGTAACACTACTGACAGGACATACACCCAAAGAGAGGCCAAACTGGGGCTGTCCTGAGGTCTCTCTGAGTTCTCAAAGGTCTTTGTAGACAACAGGATTACAACCTTCTGTTGTGAGGTACAGACACTGGGAAACTCCCCCTCAAGACTGAGTGTGTTTTTATGAATCAAGCATCTATAAAACCCGGCCTGGAGCGATGGCTCAGTGATTAAGAGTGCTTGCTGCCCTTGCAGAGAGCCCGTTTGGTTCTAGTACCCATATCAAGCAGCTCACAACCACATACCAGTATGACTCCAGGGGATTTAATCCCTCTTCTGGCCTCTGTGTACTCATGTGCACATACTGCTACCCAGGCATGCACACATACACATGATTTTTTAAGAATCATTTTTAGAGAAAGCATGCATAAAACCATCATTTCTTTATAGGCTCAGAGCCTCACCCAGTACCTCATACATTTCAGAAAAAACCTTTGCATCGAAATACTCGGTTCCACAGTAGGGACCTCCAGGCATACCGTACTGCTGTTGGCTAGCCATGAAAAAGTCACTGACTTGTTTTCATGGAATACAATAACCTTGCTGAGATGCAGAAGAAACTAGGTCATGATCTCTTCCATTTACGTGGGTATCTTTCAGAAGCCTGAGCGTCAGATCTAAGCATCAGCCTTTGCAGACAGAGCGAATGCATCAGTGAAAAATATATAACAACAAAACAAGAGAAAGGTTGGTAAAGACTTCATGTCCACCTTCCCAGTCTAATTCCTAAATGAATTAAGTGTGAACCCTAGTAATATTTATAGAAAAAGAGAGAACGATGGGAAAATACGAGCCAGAGGAGCAGGGAGCCATGTGGAATTCTGACTTCCACATGTGCCATGGCTACTGTACTTTTGAGCTCACAGCAGCTATACAAGATCTGCATAACACAGTGTCCAGCAAGCACCGTGCTGTGGAAACAGGGGCTTATGGGGCGACAACCCTCCCTGAGGACCTATACACAGGATGAGGGTAGAGAGACATTTTCTTCAGTGGTGTAGTCACTGACAAGGGGCTTGTGCTGGGTAGCTTTAGTGTCAACTTGACACCCCTGGTTAGAGGGAGCCTCAATTGGGGAATTTCCTCCATTGGACTGGCCTGTGGCATGTCTGTGGGTCATTTTCTTGATTGTTGAGTGATGTGGGAGGGCCCAGCCCACTGTGGGTGGTGCCATCCCTGGGCAGGTGGGCCTGTGTTGTATAAGAAAGCAGGCTGAGCAGGGGCCAGGGGAGCAAGCCAGTGAGCAGTGTTCCTCCATGGCCTGTGCTCCAGCTCCTGCCTCCAGGTTCCTGCCCCGAGTTTCTACTTTGGGCTCCCTGATGAACTGGGACCTGGGAGATGTAAGACAAATAAACCCTTTCCTCCCCAAGCTGGTATTGATCAAAGTCTTTAGTCATGGCAAATGGGGAAACAAACAAGAACACGGCTCGTGGCCTGTAAACACCCCAGTGAAAAACCGAATCACGCAAAGAAAGACATAAAAGTAGAGGAGGCGGCGGGTTGGGAAGGAGGAGGTCAGCTAGAACTAGAGGGAAAGGAGAGGATGATGGGACTGAATGTGACTGAAACATATTATGAATGTGTGAAATACAGACACACATCAGATATCACTGATTTCCCAAACTCAAAGTTCAGAAGGGGAGAGACAGTGCATTCTAATAAAGTCTTCACTCAAGATGATCACTAGAGTGGGTGAATAAGTGTGGGGAAATACAAGTCCCACCTCAAAATAAAGCTGTTTAATTAAGTCAGTAAATACCTGTGATGTAACAGTATCGCTAGACATTTCAACAAGTTAACTGGATAGATGTTAAGGAACCGAGTCCCTCCCAGGCTTGACACACAGCCACTCCCAGCAGAAGTTTCCATGCGGTGCTTGGTGCTTGCTGCTTGGTGCTTTATCACCAAGGGCAAGGCAGAAGAAAGTGTTTTAAAATTAATTTTGTTCCCATGAGCCAATTATTATTTTAATCAAGCCCAATTATGCAGTCCTAAGCAGGGACAGACAAAATCAGGCATATTCAGTATAAAGCTTGGCAACTAATCAGATGTGAAAGTGAGAAACTAAAAAGAAACTAGGCACCATGAGTGCTCAGGGGCCCACAGCCCACTTGTTAAAACTTAACAAAAACCAGAACCAG
>NW_008339846.1:595441-599432 GCF_000622305.1 Nannospalax galili | reverse complement strand
TTTATCATTTAAAATAAGTGATCAACCCAGATATTAGTGAGTTCAAGATTTTTCTGTAATAGTAGCAACGGAAGCCAATGTAACAGTCATTCAATGCTCATGATATTCTAGCACTATGCTAAGCATTTCATAGGAAATATATTATTTAACCTTAACAGTGTGAGATAGGCAGGTAATATTTCTATTCAATACACAGGTAAATCATGGTAAGCAAAGGTATAGGAACCTGCCCAATGTTGCTCAGTTAGACAGTCATGGTCATGGGTCTGACTCCAAAAAAAAGGTGTTCTTAGTGACTGTGAAACACAAAAACATCACAAGGATGGCCTCCGAAGGCAGCAGATGAGGCAACTATTATAAAAGGTCATTGTATTGCTCATTGCTCAATCAGTGTGTATTCACAAGTCTGCACATTCAAATTTGTATAAAAATACATTCCCATATGTAGAAATAGTGAAAAATAAAGAGAAACTAGATGCCATGAGTACTCAGGGGCCCACAGCCCACTTGTTATAACTTAACAGAAACCAGGACCAGCCTTATCTAAAGGCTGCAAGGCAGGTAGGCGCCGGTCAAGCTTCACAGATCAAGCTGTAAACTGGCTTTACGGTCAGAACTCCTGACCACCCTGAGGGCCCGATACCAGGAAATCTTTAGAAAACATCTGTGCTTCTGAGGCCACCTCCCATTTAGCAATCCCACTTCCCCTCAGCCCCGGCCCTTACCCCATATCTCTGCATACCTTTGAAATTACTGGTAAAATTACTATGTGTGTTTGAAATTAACCAATAACCGCGTTTCTGCTTCTGTACCCTGCTTCTGCCTTATAAAAACCCCCTGAACTCAACCTGGGGCGCGCAAGTCCTCCGAGGAGACTCTGTGCCCACAGGTACCTGTGTCCTGAATAAACCTCTTGCTGTTGCAACCCAAAGGCCGTGACTTGTCCTCCGTGGTTTCACTCTTACAAAAGAAGGAAAACAGAAAAGCAGAAATGAGCTGTCCGTGCTGTCCGCAGACGCCCGTGCATTGTAGTTCTGTGGTAGTTTTTTCCCATAGGAGAAAATGGCAACTCACATGGGCCACATCGCCCTCCTAGGAATTCCCATGCTTTTCTCTGATTTGTTAGTGTTTCTACCACCCATGGTTTAAGCAGTCCATGCACAGTTTGTAGTAGAAAAGGCTAAGGCACGTCAAGTGTCAAGCTTTCAGACCTCCGTGCGTCCATGACCCTTCACGCTTCCTGTACTATCTTCACCTCACTCTTTAGAGCAACTGGTAAGAATATACTCGTTCATTTTCCTTTTCTTTCTCTTCATTCGCAGGATTCGCGCTACGTGAGTTCCCATTGCTTACCTCCTCTTTGACCGGAAGACAGTTTCCTGCAAACCCTTGGGACAAACCAAGCTGAAGTCCACTCGTTCAGATTAAAACCTGTTTTGTCAATGTCAAGATCACCCTTTTCCAGATTTGCAAAGGTTACTCCTCAGAATTCATCAGAGAATACACACTGTCTCTAGCCAGAAACTACTTCACTAGACCCTCTTTTGTGAACTTACACATAGCCTTGAAGCTCTACGATGTTGAGAGAGCCAGTTATGGTCTATTAAATATTTCTACCATGGTGTTTCTTACATGGCCATTGTAACTTTTATAAAACTCATGTAATATTTTGGTGAACTTGAATATAAGACTTCATGATGCATTTCTTTCCAATTATTTTTCTGAATAAGATTAGATTAAAACTCTCACTCTAAATCACTATATCTTTCATAAATAATTCTATTTTTCATCCCCTGTGGCCTGATTTCACCTGGTACCTATGTTTCTCCTCTCAACAGCACAAGAAGTGACCTACCCCCTCCACAGGAGACAGAGCACTGGGAGTGCATGGTGGCCCATGTGTAGCTGGGCTGGGCAGCATGTGTCTTCTTAGCACCTGAGTGCGGCAGTGAGAACTCCCAGGCTACACCGGGGTTCCTGCCCTGGAACAGGAGCTACAAAAGAAGAAAGGGGGAAATAAAGTGAATTAAGTAACATCTGTAAGTACATGCTAAATAGTTCGCTTTAAACTATATAAAGCGAGATTGCTTTAAAGTATATAAAGCGAGATTGCTTTAAACTATATAAAGCGAGAATAACGTGCACAGAAGCCAGTCATGATGACAAAACAAACACAGTCCATCAGAATATACATCAGCTGTAGCCAGAAAAATCATCTTCTAAACATATGGAGAACACACACACAAGCACATAAATGCATGCATTAGAACCTGTGGAGAAATTAACACCTTTCAAGACCAGTGCCATTTGGAGCAATTGTTAACTACAAGCTAGCATGACAGAAGATAGGTAATTCTACACCCAGGGGAGGCAGAAAGGCAGTCTCAATCAAAAGGCAGAGGAGCCAATGAGTTTCACAGAATGAGTGACTGAAAAGAGGAAGAGGAAAGAGCTCTCCACGTCCAACACAGTAAGTCAGCAAAAGCCTGATATGAATAAGAGCAAAGAGTGTATCAGCAAAACCCTACTACTATGAACAAGATAAAAGAGAAAGGAAGAAAAAAACCACCAGTGTTTGAAACAATCAGGAAAAGAACTAACAATGTAAGACTTGGCAAACCCCTCTCAATGCTAAAATGTAAGTGATCTTAACTCTGCAGTTAAATGATACAGACAAGCTGATTTGACTACGAATTAAGGATTTACAGTTTTCTTCAAAAAACACATGCCCCTGACAAAGGCATGGAGGACCTGAAGGGACACAAGCGGAGACACAGGACAGGAACTTCAAACAGAACAAGCAGAAGGACATATACTAATATCTGTCAAGGTGGACATCACATCAAGCTTGGTCAGAAGAGATGAAGGTCACTACGTATTCACAAAGGGAACATTCCACCAAGATGATAAGTGTAAACACATGGGCATCAAAATTCACAACTCGGGGCTGAAGAGATGGTTTAGTGATTAAGAGAAACCCATGCAGAGGACATAGGTTTGGTTCCCAGCACACAAGGTGTAGCTAATAACCTTCTGCACCTCCAGTTCCAGGGGATCTGATGCCCTCTTCTGGCCTCTATGGGCATTGCATGCATGTGGTGCACCTACATACATGCACGGAAAATGCTCATACATGTAAAATTAAACTAGATTAAAAAAATTAAAAATGAACTGGTAAATCCAATTTCATAAAACAAATGTAGGTAGACATAGAGGGTTGGATAAGTCCAGCCACAGGGACGGAGAGTGACTTCAGTACTTGACGTTCATCAACAGACAGAACACACAGAGAAAAGATCAATGAAGAAAACCCAGAGTTACGCTGCACCACAGAACAAGCAGACATAACAGGTGCCTACAGAATATAACGTCCACGAGATGGAGAATAAAGCTAGTTTCAGCAGTCCACAAACGCTCCCTAAAAATACACGATTTTAGGTTATACAGTAAATACAAACAAATAGAAAAAATTGAAATGATTTCTCGTGTTTTATCAGATTGTGGTGGAGAATCTAGGGGTCAATAGCAAGGCAACCACAATAATTGTACAAATACATGAAAATTGGGCAATACAACTAGTTGGAATGATCGGCAGGTCATTGAATAAATTAGGGAGGAATTAATATTATTACAAACAAATGAAGATACAAGATATCAGAGTCTTTGGGATATGAAGGTTGGTGCCAAGGGATAGGGCTGTAGTTATCATCGCTTAGATTAAAAATAAGAAAGTCATCAAATAAATAAATTAATGACCTCGAAGAGTTAAAAAATAAGACGAAGCCAAATTCTGCATCTGTAAATGGATAAAAGTAATAAGGGTCCTGGCAGAAATTAATAAAATGAAGACTCTAAAAGAACAATATAAAGAACCATTGAAACAAATAACTGGTTCTTTGTACAGATAAACAAGATCACAAATTCTCAGCAGAGTTATCTAAGAGAAAGAGAAACAATCCATGGTATTAAAATCAGAGATGCAAATGTAAAT
>NW_008339846.1:579888-595367 GCF_000622305.1 Nannospalax galili | reverse complement strand
TAAATATCTAAAAAAAAAAAAACCCCCCAAAAAAAAAAAAAAAAAAAAAAAAACCCTAAATCAAGAGGATATAAACAACTTAAAGATCTGTAACAAGCTATGTGTCTGAAAAAAATTTTCCTAACAAAAGTCCAGGAAGGAAAGAATTCACAGACAAATTCAAGTAGACTTTTAAGTAAGAACTAATACCAATGGTTGTCAAATTATTCTATAAAAGTCTCAGCCAGAGCAGTAAGGCAAGAGAAAGATTTTTTAAAGTTTAAAAACTCATTCAATTTTATGTCTTACAGGGCTTATACTGAGTTCAATATTATATAACTGTATTAGTTCAACAGCGAACCTTAAAATTTTATAGCCACTTTTGAAAGAGATGTATCTTTGCTCTGGAAACTGTTATTGAGTGTGTTAAGGCTGTAATGAAATGCTTCTTCTGGAAAAAGGCATTAAAAAAAAACTCCCTATGGAGTACTAGCAAACTCTTAGAACTAGTAAACACTTTCAGCAATGTAGAAAGGTACAAAACCAACATAGAGAAATCAATAGCTCTGCTACAAATGAAGAGCGTGACAAGAACGTAATCCATTCACAGTATCTTCAAAAGTACCCAGGAATAAACCCAACTAGGTGGGCAAAAGAACGTTACATCGAAAACTTTAAGACACTTCGGAAAGAAACTGACATTCCAGACTCATACATTAGCAGAATTAATAATGTGAAAAGAGCAATATCATCAAAAGTGATTTACAGACGCAATGTGATCCCCATCAATATTCCAAAGACCTTCTTCAGAGAGACATGAAAAATGATTCTAAATTCACACTGAGAAAAGACAGCCTCTTAAACAAGGTGTTAGGAAAACGGGACATCTACATGTAGGTGAATGAAACTAGGTCCATCTCTCTCACCCTGTTAATGATTCAATGACTTTATCTGCTAGACCAGAAACTCAGAAATTACTAGAGGAGAGCATAGGAAAAACATTTCATGATATAGTTACAAGACTTCCAAAAAAGGCCTTCAGTAACTCAAGAAATAATAGCAAAAATCAGCTAATGGAACTGCATGGCATTAATAAATGTATGAACCAATCACCAGAATGAGGAGAGGATGGGAGAAAAATCTTTGCCCACCATATATCAGACAGAGGATTGATATCCAGAATATATAAAGAACTTCAAAAATTAGATATCCAAAACCAAGCCATCCAAATAATAAATGGTCTAATAAACTGAAACAGATGGATACCCAGACCAGAAACAACCAGAAGATGTTGGTGAAGGTTTCAATAACCTTAGCCATCAAGGAAATGGGCAGTGGAATTGTTCAAAGGTTCCATCTCGTTCCAGGCAGTCAGTGACTATCATCGAGAAGACAAGTGACAACAGTTGTTGACAAGGTTGTGAGGAAAGAGCAGCCCTGACCCACTGATGCTGGGAGTGTGAACTGCATGGCCACTGCGGAAATCCCTGATGGATAGCTCCTGTTTCTGACAGTTACATTTGTCAGCGCGCTTACAGTTAGGACCACAGCAATGAACCCAGATCACCAAACCCAGTAAAAGCTCCAGATCACCAAACCCAGCCCCAGAGTCAAGAGGTTGGCCTCTACCTCCACAATCAGCGTTTCGTTGGTTGGCCCCGTGGAGGTTAAGCTCTCAGGCTCCTTATAGGACCGTCTGTAGTTGAAGGCAGAGCCTGAAAATATGTATCGTCCAGGCCAGTCCACAGTCCAGTGTCCATTCAGGTAATATCTCTTGAGGGAATTGCGCACAGAAATGTAGGAGGTAGATATGTTCGTTTCATAGATGCGGATGCTCCTGGCTCCAGAAGGAATGGTCACCATATGGTAATACTCTGGACAGAGAACATGGGGTATGGCATTTAGCTCCATCCAGCTTCTCTATTAACCCAAATGTGAGACTCTGTGTTTGGAACTGGCAGACATGTTGCAGTTCCCCTCTAGACATCTGTAGACATCTTGTTTTCATCGCTGAGTCAAAGGTTTTGTAATTTTTCTCTCTTTATATGGATCATTTTAA
Organism: Nannospalax galili; assembly: GCF_000622305.1. Lineage (NCBI taxonomy): Eukaryota > Metazoa > Chordata > Mammalia > Rodentia > Spalacidae > Nannospalax > Nannospalax galili. Next base: position 593,329 of record NW_008339846.1, on the reverse strand, counting down.
TTGAAAGACCAGCAACCACTTACAGTTGAAACCAAACCAATGGGCTCCTAAAGGCTGGGAAGTCCCAGTGAAAAGGCTCAGCACCCTAAACACCTGCTGTTCCCTCTCTCTCTCTTTCTTGTCTCTGTCTCTCTCTGTCTCTCTGTCTCTGTCTCTGTCTCTCTCTCTCTCTCTCTCTCCTCCCCTCCGAAGATCTGGCTCAAAATGAACACTGGGATATTGTGCTGCACAGCATCAGTTGTCAACTTGGCACACCTGAGTAGATGGAGCCTCAACTGGGGCACTTCCTCCATTGGACTGGCCTGTGACCATGTCTGTGAGGCATTTTCTTAATTGTTGAGTGATGTGGGAGGGCCCAGCCCACTGTGGGAGATGCCACCCCTGGGCAGGTAGACTTGTGTTGTACAAGAAAGCAGCCTGAGCACAGGCCAGGGGAGCAAGCCAGTGAGCAGCATTCCTCCATGGCCTCCTGCCTCTAGGTTCCTGCCCTGAGTTCCTACCTTGGGCTCCTTAAGTGATGAACTGTGACCCAGGAGATGGAAGCCAAGTAAACCCTTTCCTCCTCAAGTTGGCTTTGATTAGTGTTTAATGACAGCAATTGAAAGCAAACTAACATAGATACTCACGGTTGGTATGGTGGTGTTTGCTGTAGAGGCCCCTGTGCACTGTGCAATCTGAGTTATTCCCTTTGCAGACCCCACAGGAGTCCTCAGCAGCATCTGATCCAAGGACATTGTCACAACCAACCCTCTGGAGGACCCACGAAGGTCACAGGTCATTCATGAAAGACAGGACAATACAGGTGACACCATTACCAATCATGCAAGAAACCGCCTCCCCACTACAGCTGAACAAGTTTCCAACAGAGGGTAGTTAACAAATATTTATTGGATACCCGATATGTGCTCAGTGTGGCTGGTCCTGCTCTGCAGAGGCCTCTCTTGTGAAATTCAGCCAGCCCTCTGAAGCACTGCTCACCTATAGGGCCCTGAGCCTTAACTTAATGCTGTGGGTTGTTGTGTTGAAGGCAGGGTGAATTTCAGACTAATACAGGCATGATAGGATGGCGAGCAGTGTGTTCACACGAGGCTCTGCTGAAAAGAGTCAGTGTTTCTGAGTTGCCTGGTGCAATGGGCAGGAAGCGCCTGGTGACTGAAACTTCCCCAGCAGTGATTCATGAAGGGCGGATCTGGGCAAAGCCATAGAGATTAAGGAGTTCTTTACAGTTTTTATGATTCTGGCTTATTTCATACTTCTTATCAAAGATAATAGGCTTTACATGTAAGAATAAAATCTATTAAGAAACAAAACAATCAGCTGTAAACCCTTGCTTGAAATCCTTGGGGTCAGATGATTTTGTAGGAAGAGAAACTGCATCATGATTATACAAAGCTTATGAGCACCTATGTAGGGCCCGAGACCATGTGTAAACACTAATGTGTCCACAGCAAACATTTATGTGAGTGGAACAGAGAAAACCTACCAACAGGTACATCGGTGCAGGGCATATTTTGACACTAAACAAAATTAAGTCCTCCAAAACCTCTCAGAGCTTTTTGGGCTAGTTGTTCAGCCTTCTGGATTTTGGAGTTACAAATATAGAATTATATTTTAAGTGCTCTTGAAGAGTACTCAGAATGGCGAACTCTTGAACACATCAACCGGTCACTGGAGGAACCCTGAGGATTGTGATGATGTGGGAAGAGATCGCTACGGCATTTCACCTCCTCTCTGTGAATGTGGAAGGGTTCCAGGATGACGCTCAGTGGAGTCTACGTCCACATAGCCTACAGGGAACTAGAACCAGACCCAAGGTCGACTCCACAGAGCCTGTACACTGATAGCTTCTGGTAAAAATCAGGTGTTCACATGTAATGTATGTGGTGCAGCCGCAGCCTGACCCTGTTTGTAATGAACTCTGCCCACCCTCATCTTTGTGAAGGTGGGAAGTCCCCCTCCTGGTGGTGGGCTCTTTCCCCAGCTGTCTGCCACATACCTTTTCCTCATGCTCTGCTGCAGAGGCGATCTGGGCTGCCCATCATGTGGAGATTATTATGACAGTTGAAAAGCAGCCCCCAGACCCTCAGCTTCCCAGCCTCTACTGAATATTATGTGGAACACTGCCCAGGAACATAGTAATTCTGCTGTCCCCAAGCCCAATGTCTTCTCTACATGGTGTGGAGATCAAACCTCTGCTTGCTAGCCTGGCAGTGGCCATACCTGGCGAGCTCCTGGTCCCCTCTTCACTTCCCTCAGCATCCCCCAGAGCCTGCCAACCTTCTGAGCGCCCCAGGGGCCTTTTGGAACCACTTATGCTCTGCTCTCAGCACAGGTCTCCCAAAGCCCTCTTTCAGCCCTAGATATGATGCTCCCTCCTCCTAGGCACCTGCAAGTGCTCCAGACCCTTGTCTAAGAACAAATCAGCTCTCCCTTCTCCTCAGGCTCTGTACACACCTCCATCGCAAAGCAGTCATCAATATGAGCCTCTCTTGCTTTGTCCCCCACTGGGCTGTGACTTGGAGGGAGGGCTCCTATCATATGACGGGTCTTTCTAGCCCCTACAGGACGCCTGGCATAAAGCAGACCGTCTGGAGACATTGGTTGAAGGAATAAGCAATCATTATTACCTCACACATCCCATCTACACAAACATTACGGCTATCCTCCGAGCATGGAGTCCCATCTCTCACTTTATTTGACAAAGAAAAGAAGAAATCAAATCCTTCTGCGATACAGTAGAGTTTGCATAAGTCCTGATCTTAAAAAGAAATACACACACAAACACAAATAAGAGAGATACTTAAGCTCGGTTACTTTTGCTCTGAAATTTAGATAAGATTTTCTTTGGTTGTTTTCCCCCATAAAATAACTCCCGTACAACCACACATTGTAAAAACATTACTGTTTGCCTGACTGGCCTTGAGTTTTTCCTTTATATTTGTTATTTTTGTTATTGACGCTACACTAACTTTTTCTCCAGTGTTCCTTACCCGACTTTTTCTTTATATAGTGGTTGGCACATAGTAGGCGTTCAATAAGCATTTGTTGACTATAACATTCATGACTTACTATATAATTAATGAGTGTTATAGGAATGCACAAAAGATCACTAGCATTTTGTACTATTTAAAATTCTTACAAACGTGATAATGTGTTTGATGAAATACATGTACGTTTTAAGTCAATAAAATGACTTTTAAATGAAAATCCCAGGATAAAACACATTTTATAAGAACAGTGGTGCACAGGACCCCCTTCCTGTGACATTCTGACTCATTCTCTTGACAATCCACTCAAGGCCTTACAGTTTCTATGGCTGATAAAACGTTTTGCTGGAACTCTTTGCTTTTTTTTCTATCTCGATGAAGGACTATGGGGAGCCTAGTTGCCCAGGGAATTCCCATAGGCTTGAGACTCACCCAAAGATACTACCTCTTTACTCAAAGAAATCTTACTGAAGGACTTTAAGAACAAATTTAGTATGACCGTAGCCTGACTAACTGTATCACAGACTAGCGAAGTCATGGGTAGCACACAGACTTGACCTTGACGTCAGAGTCAGTCCTCTTTCTCTCATGCTCTGCAGTCTGGTTTCCTTCTGTTCTAGGACTCTGTTCTCACGGGCTTCAACTGGACAGTCTATGAGGGAGAGCCAAGTGGCAGGTGCCTTGTGTGAGATGGCTCCTGTATTCCCAGCCAGGATCTAAAGCTTCACATTCTGCCACTGTGAGACTGTACAGCGGAATGATGGAAGTCAGCTCTAACGCGACGTCTCTGGTTAGGGAAACCGGGGGTGGGGTGGGGAGGGGGGCTCACTGCCATTTATGTAGACCGTATTCTCAGTTTCAAAGAATGAGATAATTTGACACCTTTCAAATGCCTCCTGAGCCATACCTTTTAGACCACCAAAATCTTGTGACTATCTCTTTTATGTCGTAAGATCAAACTTGACTCCTTTCTCTCCTACTGGTAAGTGAAGTCTTACACATATTACAAATAAACTTACTTCACAGTTACAGCATAAGCCTTTCTGGGTATAGTATACTAAACAATATTTGTAAGTGTGAAGCAGGTGACATGGTTATAGTAACATTGCCATCAACTATCATGATTATTAATTCTTTGTTTCTCTTAGACAGGGTCTCCCTGTAGCCCCCGCTGGCCTGAAGTTTGCTATGTAGATCAGGCTGGCTTCGATCTCACAGAGCTTTTTCTGCATCTGTCTCCATAGTGCTGGGATTAAAGGCTGTGTCACCATGCCCAGAGAGGATTCTTAATTCTTTAATAACCATTGATTCAACATATTTGCATTGTGGATCTCTGGCCATAGAGATCAAGCTGAGGCAGATAAGATGCCACAGCAGTGGGGAAAACCAAATCAAACCAGTCCCCAGAAAGAACTGTGTCGCAGTGACCCCCAGAGTCATGCTGTCTGTCTATCAGAACATCGCAGTGCTAGTCACATAATATTTAAGATGTACAGGCCACAGAGCACAGGATACCACAAGAAGTGGGGCTGGAGACTTACCTTCCACTCGGGTGTATGGCTTCCACTCATAATGCCATCCCCGGAAACGTTTGCTGTTGTATTCTGCACACTGGGCGGTGCGGAAGTCCACGCTGTCCTGGGGACATTTCTGATTGTTGCAAAGCTTCAGTGTACGTGTGGAGCCCTCGCAAAACTTCCCTCCATGAGATGGTCTGGAACACGTTTTGTAATTAGAGATCCACATGTTAGCATCTGTGCAACTCTTTGTGGAAGTAAGATGTTCCAGAGTAATGGAGCTGGTGATACTAATTACACAGAGTGGGCAGTTACGAAGAGTTTCTAATTCCCGAGTGACCTGGTCGTGATTTCCTGTCCTGCTGATGCCCTCATTGGTGGTGCCGGGGGGCAAGGTAGGGTTTGAGATTCAGGTCTGCAGGGGCTTGTTGGCCCCTAGCATCCTCTGGGGATGGATCTCCCACATCTTACGAGGGAGAGCGTGGCTTTTCCAGGACGCCCCTGTTAGAGAGTGCAGAACTGAGGCTGAAAGTCAGTGATGTCTCCCCAGATACCAGCTTCTTTCTGTTGTCAGACTCCTTGTGAGAAGGCCAGGACACTGGGCCATGGACCAATCCAGAACATGACCTGATAGCCCAAGCCTCTGCTTGGCCCTGGAGAATTCCCACAAACACCATGGAGCACTCAAGCGGACAGTGAGGCAGGGCGACTGAGGGCCTCAGGCTTTCTATACAGGAGCAACAAATTCGCATGAAATAAAGTAGCATGGCTTAGTTCTGAAATCAGTGTAGGGGCCCTTCACTTCCCCACCTGAGTGACTGTCTCTTTCAAATCTTGTCCCTCAATTAAGCCAACTATTGAAAAGTGAATATATTTGATGAAAAACAAATACATTTACACTTGAAAGAACTGTACTTGTTCATTTGTGTAATGTTTACCTTCCTAATGAATCAGCTGTTTAAACAGAACCTTAGTATTTCAAGGCATGTAGTGTAAACCCAGGTCCTGAATCTCACTCTTGGCTCTGTTACCTTTTTGCCGGGGTCAGACAAGCATCTTAAGCCATCTGAAGAAAGATAATTGCTTAGGGAGTGGAGAGAGATTCCCTTTCTAGCATACATAAAGCAGAGTTGCTAGGCTCTGGAATGGCTCCTGTGGAAGGAAGCAGGTCACATACCTGGGATTGGTGCAGAGCCGGTCTCTGTGAGACACCCCTCCCCCACAGGTCCTGGAGCAGGAGGACCAGGGGGACCAGTCTGACCAATGGCCATGGGTGGGCTTGGGGCCTTCATCACCGTATTTCACACACTGTCCTCCACGACACCACTAAACATTTTAAAAATAAAATTTAAAACTTTGCATGAGTCCGGGAAAGCAGCTTTGTCCCCTCTGTAACACCAAGTAAGGGGTGTGGGGGGGGGGATTTTGTAAAACAGGTGAATGTTAGAATGCCTGCACTCGAGTAGCATCTACTAAAGACATAGTTAATGTTTCTTTGTCTTTCTAAACCCGGCATCATTTGACAAAATGTGCATAAGGAAGATGATTAGATCAGTCACTCCAGAGCCCCAGCTCCTGGAACCAAGAGGCTCAACTGAAACGTGTCAGACGGACACATGGCCCGATTGTTCAGCTCCCAAGTTGATGACCTCTGACTTCTGACAAAAGGTGCTTTTTCCAGCTTGTGTTCAGAGAGTCGCGGGTGGAAGAGCCCAGCTGGAGGCCTTGGACTCAGCACCTTGTCATTTCTGGTCAGCACCTGTGATTACTCCACAACATCTGGGCTCAGGGCACTAAGCTTGGGTACTGAGCGCAGGTGAGAGGTTGCTCAGCTTTCCATGGAGATGAGGTAACTGCTCTGGAATTCCATCCATCTCCATGAAGACTAGAGATGCTACCAGCTCCTCTTGCTCAAGACAAGTGCTCAAAAATTTCAGTTCATGCTGAAATCTGCTACACCTTCACTTCTGTCACACACACACACACACACACACACACACACACACACCCACAACACTTTCTGACCCTGTTCTGTGTCCTGAGAAAACTACCCCCACCTCACAGTATGGCATTGACCTCAAGGAGCATGGCGATCTAGTCTGTCTATTGAGTGGATGGAAGGCAGGCGCCCTCCCTGGTCACTGTCCGTGTGGAGTAGGCACAGCCTGGCTTGTAGGCAGGAGACATGGCCAACTCTGTTCTTTCTCTAAGATTTGACCCACCTGCTTAGTAGTGAGCTAAAGTGCTACTTCTAAAAGAGGGGCACAACACCATGTCAACTGCCTCTTGGTGCCTAGGGGTAGAACAGCTAACCAACTAGTGACAAGTGTCCAGTGCTGACCACACAAATGGTATTCAATTGCTTCCATTTAATATTAAGCAAGAAAACTGAACTTAAAAAAACAGTTTTGAAAGCCCACTCCTCCAATTCTTTGATTCTTCTCTGTAAGACAAAAAAAATCAGGGCTGGAGAGATGGCTCATCAGTTAAGAGCACTGACTGCTCTTGCAGAGGACCCAGTTAACCACTGTCTGTAAATCCAGTTCCAGGGGACCCTACGCCTTCTTCTGATCTCCCCCCAGGCATTGCAGGACATGGGTGCACTTACACACACGCAGGCAATACACTCAAACACATAAAAAATAAAAACAATGAATAAAATATTTGAAAAAAGAAAGCATTCTCTTCCATCACTCCCTGTGCTTACTCCAGGGTACAGAACAAAGTTCTTCCAGGCGGCTCTATGCATTGAGCACCCGGAAGCTGGGGAGAACAGGACTGCTCTCAGACTCCCCTCCAGACTGAAAGAGAGGATGGAGAGGGAAGTCAGGAGCTGATATGAGCAGCTTTGAGCTTCAGGGATGAGGCCCTGGAGGGAGGAGGGAGACACAGGTGTGTTTCCTGCTCTCCTTGTTCTGTTTTAAAAACCATCTGGTTGTGGCTTTTCTAACGCAGGGCATAGCCAACATGTAAGCAAGAATCACCAAATTGGATAACTTGAAAATATTTCTGGGAAAATGTGCCCTAGTTTGGAGACGCACAAGAGATGGTGAATTCCTGCAGGAAGAGAGGCTGAAGGCAGTGGACCTGTCTCAGAGATTCAGGGAAGCAGCATGGCTTTGCCTGGTGCCTGAGGGTCACCTTGCTGCAGACCACGGCACTCGTCTGTACGCGCTAAGTCCTGGTCCCATTTACAGATTTAACATGGGTGATGACATTATAATAACTTTGAGTCTTGCTCTAAAAATTAACATTTTTAAATGGAAAATCTGAGGTGTGCCTGAAGCCAGAGCTGATGGGGTTTAGGTGTGATCTACTCTGGAATTCACACTTGGTGGATAAGTGATGCAGTTAGACACCCATTTCTCTTTAGGTCCAATTGTATCACTAAAATGTGTGCTATGCAAACAGTGTAGATTGTCACAGGGATTACTTACGTGCTTCTTCAACAATAATCTTTGATATTTTGAATAAATAATTCAATCACAGAGTAAATCAAAGGTTTAAAATAATATTCTTTGGTGTTTTATTTGGACGACAAAATTATCATTCTAGTAATAGATTTACTGTCTTAAATGCCTCTTTCTTTTCCATACCATCATTCTCTCTCTCTCTCTCTCTCTCTCTCTCTCTCTCTCTCTCTCTCGTCATTCTTGGTACTTCACAAAGCACCAATACATCTTCTTGTTAACACAGGAAGGCCTGCATAGCACTAATGCTTGTCCTTTGCTGGTCAGTGGGGTTCAGGGGTTTAATCTTTCTCTTTATTAAATACATTCATTCATTACCTACTGCCTGGCTGCTCTATATACCAATTCTAGATAGACTATTAATTTATGTCCTCAAAAGAGAACAGGTGTCCTCTGTCTGTATATTATCAGTAACAAAGAGTCCCAATGTTTTCACAGGGATGTAGGTGTGCACAGGTGTATGAACAATGCTGTAAGAAGCCAGCGTAGGAGGAGGCAGGGCTCGTGAGTTGGAAGACTGAGGTCTGAGTGGCATTGTCTGCTGCAATCAACACCTTACCATGTCCTGCCCACACAGGGTGCCCTCTGCAGCTGGCATGAATTTAGTCTCACATTTCCTTCCAATCCGATGGCACCACAGGGCTTTACAGATGTCCTAAAGGGAGGACAAACCATTAGTACTGAAAATGGCCTATACATCTGTGATAACATACCAAAGGCTCCAGGAAACAGCAAGTGAAAGGTGACATCTCCTCAGCCAGAGGAGAGCAACTCCTGAAAACCAGAGAGCCTGGACTCTGGCTTTGGATCCTCCAAATTCCACCCATGAAACTTCACCTATTTGCATTTACTGTTGTGAAATTAACAAATCTTATGTTCTAAACTAAAAAGTAAAATATGCTTAATCTAGGCATGAACGACTGCAAAAATGTAATTTAAAAAATCTAAATACCTAGAGTTAAGTGACACCTAAGTTAAGCAGACTACTACTGACTTTCCATTTCTCGAGGCACATCACATTTACATTATTACACTGACAGAAGTAAATAATGATGATTCATTTAACCCACAAAAAATATGAATAGGTCCTGAAGTGAAAAACTCTTCTTGAAAAAATTGTTGGAAACAAATTTTCATGTCCATTTGCAAAGCTTATTTGTTATACTGGAGCCATTTCGAATCTTTTTTCAGGGAATAGATCATCAGAGTATGTTATAGGCAAATCAGCTATTAAGCTGGCTTTGTTACTCCGTCTGGCTCCTTGGTCTGCTATGGCTCTTCTCTATTCCAAATGCCATGCTACAGACAGTAGTGTTAAAAGAACTTCCGTGTGAACCACCTAATGCCGTTTAGAGAAGCAGACTCGGATCCATAATTTATTTCTAGCCTTTCTTATGTTTAAGGTTTCTGTTTTCTAAACTATAACTTCTTTGTTTTTGCCAAGCTTCTGTTACTTTCTGTGAGCTGTGCTTGCAGCTTTGTCTTTTGACAAGCACAGACAGGACAATGGAATACTATACATTTATATTTGAAAATGACAGCCAAAATGTTCATATCAGTCACAAATCTAAGATGTACTGTCTTGCATGTGAGCTTCGTAGAAGTTTTTAAAACAAAAGCACCATCTCCCCCCATTGACAGTGACGTTCACTACTGGACAAGAGCTTTCTCCCAGAAAGGGTGCTTGAGGTTTCCTTTCTGCCAAGCAGTGGCGGTTCACATTATGTATCACGGTCTTATGTATACACACATAGAATCTCTGTAACTTTCATTTAGTTTTGCTCTCTTTTTAGATAGACTTGGAAGAAACTGTATCATCAATTAACATATCAACTAAGTTGTCTAACCTAAGAAGGAGTTAAGTAAAGTGTTATTCATTTCCAAGTTGCCTTTGGAGATTTGATAGGGGATTTTTCCCCCAGATTTACATCTGTGAAACACTTGACATGGTTTATTAGACAGTGAAAGTTAAAATTAAGACTTTTTCCTGCTCTAAGAGAAATGTAATTGGAATCTGGAAACATAAGTTGCTCTGTCTCCTGAATAGGCCTCATGTTGTAATGATGGGGGATGTGTCCCAGTGTCTCTCCAGCTACGAGCGCTTCTAGCTCTCTTCTGACTCATGGTAGTCGCAGTTGGATACCATCTTTTCAGCCTCGCCTTCTCCAGATGGTAAGACTCATGCATACAGAATATTAGAACTCTAAACAAAGATGACTATCATCTGAACCTGAGGTGCCTCAGTTCTCTACTGACCTTGATGGGGTTTGGAGTTTCCCGCTTCTTAACAGCACTTTCATTGTTTTGGTTATCTAGCAGTTCTTTTTGCAAAAATTTCTCTACCATTTTAACTAAAAACCGAAGGTTTGTTTTCTATCAGTGAGCAGACTGTAGAGAAACCGCCTACACCGCTTCACGTAAGGGAGTACAGGTAAGAATTAGCATTTGCATAAAGAATTTGGTCTAAAGTCCTTGAAAATAATCTTAGGGGCTTGTTGAAATCTTACCACTTTGCTAACTTATACCCCTTATTTTATCCTTACAGGTACATTTTACTTACTCATGATGAATTATCATATTTTCAGTAAGTACAGCTTGAGTTATGGTATATGTTATGAGTTATCTTAGTTACTTTAGACACTACTCTTATTTGATTTTTAATTCTTGATTTTAAATACCAAATTAAAAACTGATTTGTTGGTTGTTGCTTTTTTAAAAAACCCAAATAAAATTTTATTATTTATTCTTCTTAAACCTACTTTCCACACTAACTTCTCCACATCTGAAAGTTAATTTTTGTCATTTATTAATTTACTTATAATTAGAGTCAGAGTCTTGTTTCTGAGGCTGGCCTGGAGCGCCTAGGCTCAAACAGTCCTCTTGCTTTAGCTGCCCTAGCCGCTGAGACCACAGGCACTTGTCACTGTACCTGAATCCCCGATTTTTGAATTAATTATTATTAAGACGTTGGCTTATCCATCTACCTATCTACTAACCCTATACCCATTCCTTCATCCATCCATCTGTCCGCCTACCCATCCATCCATCCACCCATCCATCATCCATCCATCCATCAACCATCCATCCACCCACCCATCCATCCATCCATCCATCCATCCATCTATCCATCTGTTTATCCATCCATCCATCCATCCACTCAACCATCCATTCATCCATCCATCCATCTATCCATCTGTTTATCCATCCATCCATCCATCCATCCATCTGTGTGTCCGTCCACTTACCCATCCATCCATCTATCCATCTATCCATCATCCATCCATCCATCCATCCATCTGTCCACCTACCCATCCATCCATCCATCTATCCATCATCCATCCATCCATCCATCTGTCCACCTATCCATCCATCCATCCATCCATCCATCCACCTACCCATCCATCCATCCATCCATCTACCTACCCATCCATCCATCCATCCATCCATCGATCATCCATCCATCCATCCATTTGTCCACCTACCCATCCATCCATCCATCTATCCATCATCCATTCATCCATCCATCCATCCAGGACTCAGACAGGCACAATGCTTACTATCCATGCACCTATTTACAGAATTTCTGAGTACCCAAAGCAGCAGCTGGCAGAAGTGGAATGAGAGCTAGAAACAAGCTCATTGCTGGAGGTTTCATCCTTCTCTATTGAACTGAGGACACAGATATTAATTATGGAGGATGCAGAAGACACAATCAGGATTACCAAATAAAAATGGGTATTGCCGAACAGTAAAAATGGCCATAATTGATGCCCAGTGTCTACGGCTTTCTAAATGAGCAACATCTTATCTGTGATGTTGATAATATCAGTGCCTACTTTGTACAATTTTAAAGTGATTTAATTTCACCCCATGTATAATTTGATTTGTTTCTATTTTATGAATGGTCTTAGGATACCACAGTTGGTATGTTCTGCAGTCATAAAGTGAATAGCATGGAGATCAGAAGAACAGTCTAGAAAAATGCAATATTTAAACTAAAACACCAGGCTTATATCTCTTCTTTCTTAACAAATACAAGAGTATACAAAAAAGAAAGAATTCTGGGCAATCCCAAGCACTTGCGATTTGGGGGCGCCCCACCTGAGTATAGAAGAAACAAGGTGATCATGCTCACAGAGGAGGGCCTGGCCCATTCCCTGCACTTCTGAAGTACTGAGGGCTTTTTGGAAGACTGTGTATGGCTTTTGTCTATTTTATTCTTGATTTCATTATAAACTGGAATGAAAGAAACCTCAAAAGTAGTTACTTTCATTTGATTTATGAGTAGTTTTCTTTGTAGCTAAGTAGAACAAATTCTTAAATCTGGACACTCAGTGTCTGGCAGGAATGCGCATCTCTGTGTTCTGTGAAGGATTTACGCAGGAAATCACTCTGGCAACATCCTTGGGGCCACAGAGACATCACCTTCTGCGAGAAACTGCTCTATAAATACTTTATTTGGGGAATTCAATTGCCCGAAGCCCCCCAGAGACGCTGCTGCTTTCTAATAAATTATGCCTATGTAGGGGGTGGGGTGGGGAATATTGTTTCCTTAATACTATTTGAAAAAAGAATGCAGAGTATTAATTTGCCAACTTAAACTCACCAAAGGTTATTACTAAACTCCCACATGATAAATCAGAAGGAAAGATCTGACCTAACAGAACAAGTCAGCTCTCTCAAATGACAGCAGATACCCATAGCTCTACTTACCACCATCTGCTCGGCCAGTAAAACATGTGTTTCCTGTTACATCTGGCCAGCCCCAGCATATAGGATTTGACATTTGGTAGGTACCCAATAAATGCGGAATACATCACTGTCAGTTACACTAAATAAAATGGTTTTGTGAATCACAGTGCACTGAGCATTTGCCAATAATCACTTGCCTTTTTAAAGTCCAGCATGCAGAGCTTGGCTTTCTCTCCAAATTGCCACTTGCACTGTGTATTCGCGTCATATAACTGTCCCGGCAGCTCTTCTGGGTATTTGTATTCCTTCACTGGCTTTGGCCGGTCAGCAAGGCACACAGCTTGGGCAGTACTAGAGCAGACGGGGAAGCACGGTCAGGGAGACAATGTTACAGAGGGGTGTACAATCCCTTGAGCCTCCTTTTCTCATGGAATTTGATGACAGATTTTTTTAGAAAGAAGTTGACTTTTTTTTCCTCCTGAGGTACAGTATAGTATTTATCTTAATCATATTTAAACACAGAAGCTATATTTTCTGAAATTATTCATAAAATATTTTACTTTTTCCAAAAGACAAATTGCCCTTCATTAGATATCTCAAAGTATCATGGAGAAAAAAAAAAACTGAATAATTACAACCAGATGTTCAATGTGAGAGGCTGCTATCACAGAAATATTTACATACATTTTTGTCAGAAACAGTCAGACCATGAAAGCTGCCATTGTAAAAGTCAAGTCATAGTCAGACTGCCTCAATTACTACATTTTTCCTCCCT
>NW_008339846.1:512425-579858 GCF_000622305.1 Nannospalax galili | reverse complement strand
CTCTCCCTCCTCTTCCTTTGCTTTACCTTTTCCTAGGAAGGCATCTACACAACACCTTAAAGCTTCTTTGAAGACACTGACTTTTCAGTAGTCAATATCTATGCTCAGTGTGGTTACTGCATAGTTTACCAAGTCCAGAAGGAATTTAATCCTGCTAAACCTCACTGGCACATAGCTACAGCCAAACCAATGATTGCTTTGTCCACAAACACAGCATACCTTTTAGGGTTTGGTATGAATTGTCCCCTCAAAAGCCTCGTGGGCTGAAGCCTGGTCCCTAGCTAGTGATGGTACTGAGAAGTGAGTGGTGTATAAAATCACTAACTCCATCAATGGATCAACTCACTGATGAGTTTCCTAGCTGAACGGGATATTGGGAGGTATGTCTAGTTGAAGGAAGGAAGTGCTATCTCACCATCCCAACTTTCTTAACACTCTCTGCTTCCAGGCCACCCCAAAGTGAGCAGCCTCTTTCAGCACATACTTTACCAATGATAATTTGCGCTGCCTCATGCCCATAGTTATGAATCCACAGCTGAAATCTCTGTAACCACAAGATATCTTTCCTCCTTTTAAATCGTTTCTCTTGGGTGTTTTGCCATAGTGATAAAAACTTAATGCAATGTCTTCAATACTAAAATATTTTTGGTGTAACCTGTGCATTTTAGGGGCGTATTCAACAGTTTTTATGTTTGTAAGTAGCAAATAAATCCTTCCTATAAGTTATAAGAGCACACATCTTCTGAAAAATCTTGCTTAAAAAAAAACCACAGTGTAGTGATAAACAGAATCCTCTGAACTTTGCTTTAAGTTGTTGTCAAGCTGAGCAGGAGATCTTTGACTATGATCCCCTGAACTCTAGTCCCAGATTCCACATTTTGCAGCTCATGACTCTGTTCATGAAAAGCAACACATAGTCCCAGGTTCTCTGTGGAATTTCACCAAACTTTGTAGGGAAAATTATAGTAGGTCTCTGCAATATCTTCAGAAGATTGGCAACACAGGACACTCTTCCAGATCAACCCTAGGAGGCTAGTGTTACACCGAAAGCAATCCCCGAGGGAGACGCTATGAGAACTACAGGCCAATATCTATCATGACGCCAGATGCAGAAATCGTCACCAAAATATTAAGGAAAGAGTAAAAATTGCAAGTAAGCTTAATCCTAGATTAAAAAATAAATTATATGCTATAGCCAAGTGGGCTCAATTCTCCCCAACGTTTAAAAGTCAGTTACTTTAATCCACTTCATCAACATTACCTGATCTTATTAATAAATGCAGAAAAAAAATGGAAATAGCCAGTACCCATTCCTAACAAAGTAAGAACAAACTCTTTCAGCTTCATAGAGAGCATCTACAAAAGACTAAAAGCTAAAGTCATAATCTTGTGAAACAGGAAGCTTTCCCACCGACATCAAGAGTACAGCGAGCCTAAGTTCCCATTAATTGTTCACAACACTCCGCTGGATGTCCCAGCTAATGCCACAGCAAAGTGACTTTAGGAAGGGTGCAAGCTAAAAGCTTAATGCACAAAATCAACGGCTTTGCATGTGTCAGCAAGGAAAAGTAGGATTTACTTGAAATTGTAAACATGTTATTTATATTAATGCTCTAAAATGAAATAGGAATATAAATCTAGCAACATATATGTTCACATCCACAACCGATGAAAGAAATCAAGAACTAAGTAAATGGGATGTCCTCAGAGAGGAAGATTCACTATTGTCAATATGGCGTCAAATCTTCCTGCCTTGATTTATAACTTCATTCAAATCCCAAGCTTAAAGCAAACACGTTATTTTGTAGGTATGAAAACTGACTCTGAAGTCCATACAGAAAGAGAAAAGCTCTACCATAATCCACACAGCATTTAAGGACAAGAGGAAAGTTGAAGGGCTGACCTTTCCAAGCTTAAGACTTCCTGGAAATTCACAGTGACCTGAAAAAATAGCACTAGGAAAAGAAGAGATAACTTACCAACAGAATGGAGCAGACAGCTCAGAGAGCATTCCGTGTGAACATCCTCTAAACCAATGGACAGAGAAGACAGCCCAGAGAGCATTCGTGTGAACATCCTCTAAACCAATGGACAGAGAAGACAGCCCAGAGAGCATTCGTGTGAACATCCTCTAAACCAATGGACAGAGAAGACAGCCCAGAGAGCATTCGTGTGAACATCCTCTAAACCAATGGACAGAGAAGACAGCCCAGAGAGCATTCCATGTGAAAATCCTGAACTAATCTTTGACAAACGAGCAAAGACAAGAGATAGTCTTTTTTTTTTTTTGACAAATCATGCTTGGACAATCAGACATCCACATACAAAATAATACCCATATATTCTCCACATATTAGAAAAGGCTCACATTACATGATTGAAGACTCACTGTAGAAGGATGTGACAAGTTTATGTCATCATCACAGGGAGTCAGTCATAGATGAATAAGACAGAAAAGAGGTTCTAGAACTATGCCAGCACTAAATAGATAACATTTTAATTAAACATTAACCCAACACAAAATATTTTTGTATGGTATATGGTATAGATCAAGATCTTTTTTACATAAAATCATCTGATTTTTCATTTCCATCAGATGTTGCAGGCTCATTGTACAAAAGTAAATTAAGTAATTCAATATTTAAATGTGATATCAAGGATGAATTTCATACAAAATAGCATGTAACAGGTGATCCTTTTCACAGCAAATTTAAAAACAGGGAAACTAACCCATATAACTGTATTGGGAGACTAGACACTTCTGAGGGAAGGGAGATAGCATTTGGAGGACAGTGAAGGTTTCTATCAATGTTCTAAATCATGACTAGAGAGAAATGATGGGACTGTGATCTATGGAAAGTAATCAAATCACACCCTTCTCTCTATACGCTGTACCACGATAGAAATAATGTTATGAAAACAATGGACAGCGGGGGGCAATACTTCAAAGCCCTTCCCTAGTCCAGTCACTGAGTCATAGACCATTAAAGAGCTCTTGAGGCTGTTTAGTTTGCATACACCCCGTTACTTCCCAAGTAAGAAAATGGGGCACTCTGAAAACATTCTGTTATTTGCCAACATGATGTCTTCGAGAGGTGAGTACAGGGCAAGGTTGATCAGCCTGCCAGCTCTGTCCTTCCAGGACATGGATGGTGGTGCCTGTTCTCCACATACTTGCAGGAGCTCTGCAGAAGCCACTGCCCAGCTGAAGCCAGCTTGCTGTTCTCAACTGGAACACTAGACAGCAGAGGACAGTCACAAATGGATTCCATCACGACTAGGAAAGCGGAGTGGTTTGGGGTGCGGAGGGGATCCATATCCCCCTCACATCTTCAGTTCCTGTGACGCAGGGTCAGAGGACAGGCACAGGCATTCTCTATAGGACACGATTCTGATTAAAAAGTAAACTGACGGCGAGTTCATGTTTTCATGAAACTTGAAGTGGCATGTTAGAGCCTCCCTAGGTCACAGGCTCCTGGGGAACTGAACACAGACATGAGTAATTGAACGACAGGCTAGAGATTCCCTAAGTCATAGATAGACCTCCCGGACACAGACATGAGTAACTGAGGAGGTTTCGGTCTATTAATGGGAAATGACAGATGACTTCATTGGATGAATTTCTCCAAACAAGCAGCTGTCCTCCAGGAGTCTACTCAGAAAAGAGAAAACTGGCATTAACCACTCAGGCCCTCTGGTCCCTCACTACTTGTTTTTCTATCTCTGGTGTTGGGCTGCTGATGGAAGAGGCTGAGCATTGTATGCATGGCTGGGATGCATCCCAACAGCACCTAATTGGTGGAGGATGTACCACTGTTTTGACTCTGTGGAAATTAGGAAAGCAGCGAACAATACCAAGAAAGCAGTCTTGGATTCGTTAAGACGGTGAGAAATCTAGACTTTCCACATGGAGTACTGTCCAGTTTGAAAGTGTGTTTTCAAGTTAAATAAACCTCACAGCGAGTTTGACAAGGAGATTTTCTCTTAGAAATTTTGATCCTAGAAAAAAATGAGGATGCACTATGTCACATATTTATTTATAATTACAAGGTCTAAGGAAATTAGTAAAATTCCTGAAAGTAGTTTAACTCCTAAGTTGCTGAAGAAGCATTTTATTGATCAGCATAAAACCAAGGCAGACTACTTCACCACGAATGTATATTTTACTCATTCCGCGCCACTGAACAAAACTGTTTTCGAATTCTAGAATCTTAGTAATAACTCTGAGAAGTGCACTCTGATTTGGTGATCACAGCCCATTCTGTGTCCTCACAACATCTCATAGGTCCCGGCAATTACTTACTTCCATGAGTGTTCATATGCGTCTTGGCCGTGTCACTGTGCTTGGACTCTTGATACTAACTCTCACTGCATACCCAAATTTTCACCCTCTAATTTTCCAAGTTGTCAGAACATAATTTAAAATTTTAAAATGCTGATCTATTTTTCTCATAACCACTGAGGTGAAAGAGAGCTTTGTAAATTGTGGAAAAGGAGCCTAGAAAATGATGGAAAAGTTTCTGGATATAGAAACTCCAAACCTCCCTGTTTATATAAGTAAGAGTAGCTTAAGAGCAAACTCTTCATTGCTGAGAGCAAAGATGTTCATTCTCACTGGAAAAACATGAAACGGCTAAAGACGCTTCTCCCAGCCCCAGGAGAGGCTCACAGAGAACCTGCCAGCAGGGAAGGGGCAGAAGAAGGTCCACAAAAGCCAGCAATGAGGTGAGTCAGAGCTGTGGGCACAGAAGCTTCCATATGTATTAGGCAACAGAGACTCATAACAGGCCAAAGTCCTGAGGATACGTGATTGTGGATGCTCAGAGCTAAGTGGGACATCTGTTTTCTACCTCCCCCAAAGTCCAGGGAACACTGCAGAAGAGCGGGTACAGAAAGAAGAACCAGAGGACTGGGGGTGCTACTGAACGCTGTCCTCTGGACGTGACATGCTGTTACATCCACAAACTCACAGCAACTGTGGTTACCTGCACGAGATTCGTAAAAGACCTGGACCTGCTAGTACTCCAGCATGGAGTCCTGGTTTTCCCTGCTTGGGGGGGGGGTCGCTTTCCTTAATGGTGTGGTCACAGTCACCTTACCTATGCACCCATCAATAATCCCCTCCCATGCTCATACAAGCCAGTCTAAGTAAACGTAGTGGGCCACAGAACCAGAACAACGAATCTGACGAGGGCTGAGGAGGTGGCTCCATCTATAAAGTGCCTGCCACCTTAGTAGGAAGATCTGTATTTGGGTCCCCAGAAGGTTTGTAGAAAGCTAGGCATGCAGCAATTGCCTGTAGCCCCAACCTTGCAGCAGGTAGAGAGGGGCCACGGAGACAGGCAGATCCCTGAGCTTCACCAGCCAGCCAGCCTAGCCAAACCCAGGAACTGCAGGTTCAGTGAAACCCTGTCTCAGAAAGACAAAGGTGGACAGCACTTGAAATATACGTTGATGTCAACCTTGGGCTTCAACACCCCTGCACACCACACATATACATGACCCCCCCCACACACACATGAAACTAGACTTGTTGACTTGGGGAGAAGACAGGGTTCAATGGGAGATGGGTGAGAGATGGTAACGAAGGTGAAAATGACCATAATTCACTGCATACATGCATAAAATTGTGTCCATGGAGGTCAGAAGAGGGCATTGAATCTCCTGGAACTGGAGTTAGGATGGTTGTTAGCCACCTTGTGGGTGCTGGGAATTGAACCCAGGTCCTCTGCAAGATCAGCCAGTGCTCTTAACCGCTAAGCCATCTCTCCAGCCCCAAATAATAAACGAATTTTAAAAAGAAAAACGTGAATTAAAATAAAAAGGTCAAAAAAGTTAGAAAAAGAAAGCAGCCCGTGCTCTTACCTGCTGAGCCATCTCTCCAGTTCCCCGAAAACTCTACTTTTTAAGGACTGCGAAAAAAGAATTCAGGAAAGAAAAGAAGCCAGCCCGTTCTTTGCACCTACTGTCCAGAGCGCCTTGACTATGTTGACTTAACACATTTGCTGAGGAGCCAGCACAATGCTGTGTGCAGAAGCAGGGTTCTGTGTTATGACTGAGCCCACCCTTTGCTCCGAATAAAAATACGCTTCCCTTCAGAGGCCAAGGAAACAGTTCTAATCTCAACAGCAAAGGTGGAAAGTCACGTGCCTTCTATGGAGAACAAAATGCCACAGTGTAACTTGTGCCAGCACTACTGTTCAGTCCTAGGAGAGTGAGTCAGTGTGCAAAGTGATGTCAGGGCTGGGCAGGACCCAGCACAGGAGCCCTACAGAGGTCCTGCATTGTAGGTCCAGCACCCGCCCCACCTGTGTCGTCCCAATAGCTCAGCCCTCTCCAGAATGACTCTTCATCTCAGGTAGCCCAGATGATCCTGGAGTTCCCTAGGCAGCTGAGGATGACCTTGAACTCTTAATCCTTCTGCTTCTACCTGCCCAATTCTGGGATTACAGGTGTGGGTTACACCAGGTTGAATGTGAGCATTTTGCTTGTGCTATGTGATGATTAAAAGGTAAATAACGACAGCAACTGCAGGAGGCTGCGTTGCTCTGCTGGCCGTACCCCTTGCCCTTATGATCAGTGGCATTAGCCCATGTTTCGGCTCCCAAATGTCCAGGCCCAATCCCCATGTTGCTGTCACTACATGCTCCCTGAAGGCTGGAGTCCCCGCGCTGGGACAGGGCTGGGGTAAGTGGGGCAGCCCAATCTTCTCCAGAACTCCAGATAAACAGCGTTTCACAGCACCGCACTTGTGACCCACCTTCCAGGCTCTCCCTGTAGGACCCTCCCTGCCCCACACATAGCCTCTGTGCTCTCTGCCCTCAGCCAAGAGGGGAAAACTGGGTTTGGAAGAGGGAGGAACAGGTAATAGGCAGACTGGAGCAGCGCCTTTCCGGGTCCCAGTTGGAATGTGCTGTATGTCAGCAATACATCTTCCGTTTAAGTCTTAACATAGACTTGCGACAAGTTTGTGAGGTTCGACAGATACCCTGCCAAGTTGGTGAGATTTGATGAATACTCTGCCTTGCGAATACGAAGATATTTAAGATCCCATTTATTCTGGAACCTTAAAATCAATATACTGCTACTTTTTACTTCCTCTGCACTCAAAATGCTTTTATGATATCATGAAATTTTATTTTAAAATTACATGGTTTTAGAACCAGGATAAAGCTTTTTAAATTTTCCAACCTAACCAAAAATGTATTTAGAAAATAGTTATCCTGGACTGGAGAGATGGCTCAGTGGTTAATAACACTGGCTGCTCTTGCAGACAACCTGGGTTCAATTCCTAGCACCTACATGATGACTACCAACCATCTGTAACTCCAGTTCCAGGGGAATCGACACCCTCTTCTGACCTCTGCAGGCATTGCACAACACGTGTGCACCTACCTACATGCAGGCAATACAGTCAGACACAAATAACATCATAACAAAAATAAAATATTAAAAAATAGTTACGCTTTATCATTGAGGATGTGGAAGGATACAAGCTGGATCTCCTTGTGCTGTTAACTGACTAGAGGTCCCTGGTGTCCACACTGAGAACATTTTTTAACTCAACGTTCATGACCAGCCCTTTGGTGCGGTAAGCACTGTGCGCCTGTGCTGTGAGTCTCAAGACCAGCGTCAGATTCGCTGGCAGGCTCAGGGCTGGAGGGAACTCGGCCTTGTGGCAAACTCCTCTGTCCCACTGAGGGAAACGCAGGGGAGCTTCTTGCAGAAGCAGCGACCATCAAAAGTACAGGGAGATTACAAAACCAGCTCAAGGGATCCATACCTTAAAAACTTGTGCAGGTACCGGCGGCTGCAGGGAGACCAGGAGAAGATCCCGTTGCGTCCTGCCAGTGTGGGTGACATTATGTTACCCTCCGACTTTTTGCACCTGTTTCCTTCTCCATCATGAACCATGCCAAAGCTACGGGAGAGAGAAGATGGTCATTTCGGAGCAAAGATGAGGTGAAAACATCAAATAGCTTCTGGTGAGGGCAAGCCGAAACTGTGAGGCCATCTCTCCTCAGCGTGGTAGGCGGGGACAAACAAAAGCTGTAACAGCCTGATGAAGAGTGTGTGCGCTCATGCACACTTTGGAAGAATGATAGTTCATCAAACAGCACCAAATGGAGCACGTATCACATCCTAGGCAGATCTTACATCACAGAAACAAGCATTTTCAAATCCGGTGGAGGGGCAGTTCAGTTGTGACCTTGGTACAGATAGTACCGCTCAATAGTCCTTCCTCTTCTCCTCCCCTTCTTACCAGCACTGGCAGAACTTTCAGTTATCAGAAATACAGATGTCAGGTTCCCCGCTAGAAGATCTTGAAAGAACCAGGTATTTGAGTTTTTCTGACAAACTCCTCAGGTGAATGGAATGCTAAACCCATTCTAAGAACTACCAACCCAGCCACAGGAACTCAGGGGGCAGTTGCCTCTTCCCTACACCGTGGGATCCCACGAGCGACCCTGCAAAGATGGCACTGAGAGGAAGCGAGCAGGGCGAGGCCTGGCTTGTTTGGAAAACCTCCCGATTGGCTGAAAGCCACTCCCCGGGCCCCCTCTGGGGGCGCGTGATCAGCACATGAAATCGTTGATGTCTATGGGACTCTGCCCATGTGGCCGGCTGACCTTGAAGCTGATTGGATACATTCGGGAGGGACTTGGGGGGAGGATTTCCAAACTGTGGTTTTTGCCTTTATAAGCTCTGTGACACCTGCAATAAGCGAACTCCTGCTTGAATCCTGTGCATCTGATTGTCCTCTGGGAGGAGGACTGGCCGAACTGGTGGACAGGGTCCCTCTTTCCCAGATCTCCTGTGTCCTGGCTTCTTCGAAGCAGTCTGCAGGCAGTCCCTCGAGCCCCGAGGGCCCCTACACCACCCTAGGTCCTCACTGCTGGGGGCTGTGACAGGTGGGAAGTGCTCGACTCCTTGACCCAAGGCCCCGCATCTCTCTGGAGGGCATTTCCATGGAAGCCCAAAGAGTGAGCCCAGCTGGGATCCCTGTGAGCATTCTTTAGGCCATCTGTTTTACTTGAGTTTGAAAACCAGACCAGACTGGGGCTCCCACCCGCCCACTGAATGGGTACATCTCAAGCCACAGTGGCTGAAACCCTCCCCCTGAACCTGTGAGGACTGCAGCCGGAGTGGCCGCCTCCTACCAAAACTGCCATCCTCAGCTCTACCAGAACTTATTCCATGGTGCCTTGGGGAAAGCCTGGGGAACTTGGGAGCTCCACAGGGCTCTGAAGAGCTCTGCTAAGATAAATGCATTCTTGGAGGGTTCATTATTCACACTGCAGTTTCACACTCTGTCCTCATGGGGATCACCCAAGAACAGGGAGATGAATGAGTGACAGAGGAGAGAAAACAGAGGAGCAGGGCAGCTACTGGACTGAAGAGCCGCTCTCCTGCCAGTGGTGATGAGTGGTGGTATGGCGACAGGGACCGCGGACAGGGACCGCGGACTCCCGGTGAGGGGATCTGTGGGCTCTGAAGTGGACCAGAGAGGTTTCGTGGAGGCTAAGAACCTATGTTTGCACTTAGCTGCTTGCTAGAACCACACAGTAGTAGAAGTTTGAAAATAGCTAACACTTATAAGCGCTCACTACTTCACACTAAGCACATGACTTACATTTCCTACCTTATACTATCCTCCCATGAAGACAAGAGAGAGGCCCAGAAAGAGCCCTTGATCCAAGCTGCAGTGTGAGGATCAGAGTGCAGACACTCAGATGTCAGGACCTAGGCAGGAACCATGCAATAGTGCAGCCCCAGTGTGACCGCAGAATGCATCCAAGGAGACCTGGCAGGCAAATACTGTCAGATTTCTGAAAAATTCCTGATCGGTACCAAGGGTGATGTGGATGTGGTCATTTTAACCTCCACCCATTCTCTGAAGTTCTATTAAAAGCAATTAATCAAGGCCAAGGCAAGCACATGGCAAAGGAAATATGTCATGGCTATGAAAAAGATTTGGGCTGAAACCCCAGAAGGGAGGCTACCCTGGGGCGAAAATGATGAGGACCAAATGGCAAAGTATGCCTGGCCCTTGACCTGCTCTGGATGACCAGCATTACAGCCCCACACATGGTCTAGAACTGTTGCCTACAGTTCTAAGGAATTCAAATAACACTGCCTGGTGTCTGGAGAGTTCTTGGGTTTCAGTTTTTTCATCTAAGGTATTTTGGATGGTTATAGCATCAAGTTTCAATCTCTGCCAGCACTAGAATTTCAGAGGAAAATACATTACACACTGTGACTTCCCAAAGCCTGTCTTGGACACTTCTGGTAGGCTGAGAGATAAGACAGGCATGTGGTAGTGTGCTCACAAACCCCAGGTGATTGGGGTGCCCACAAAATCTCAGTCCTACTATTTCACTCTTTCCAGTTACCTCACACAGATCTGATAAATGCATCTAACACAAAAGAATACCACATGGGACCATTTGATAATGATGTCAGTCAGGTCCTGGAAGGAGGAGGCCGACACATCTCAAAGACAAGTTGGTGTTTGGCAACTGAGAAATACAGCTACGATTCAAGCTAAGCATGCCAGAAAATATTTATTCTTCTCAGGCACCATAGCACTTTATTTAAAATGGTTATCATCCTGTGGGACAGGAAAATGGTATTTCTCTCTTTATCCTTAATAGTGTATTTCTGAAGACTCTAGATGCCTCCTACCCATGCCTGCAACCCACTGCCAGGGAACTTGACAGCCCATAGCAGCCTCGCTGTTCTTGTTGATTACAGGACAGTCTTCCAGCCGTGCCGGTGACTCACACAACGCAACACAACACAACAGTATCAACCTGAAGATCATCATGCTAAGTTAAACAAGCGAGACTCAGGAAGACAAATAGAGCATGTTCTCTCTCATATGTGGTTCTAGATTTAAATATGTGTATGTGTATATGCACACATACATAAGACGTGAAAGTCTAAGGTGGATCATGAGTGTGGAGGAGGAGTCATAAAAGAAGAAATACAAAATATTGCAAGTTTTATCTCACAAGAAGGATATGCATATCTGCGTATTTGTCATATATGTACGACAATAGTAAAGGGCTTGTTGGGTGGGAGGGGGTACTATCAAGAGGTAGTGAGGAAGAACAGGGAAGGCCAGTGGGGGGACTGCAAATCAGAACCTCATACAATGGTATATATATCAAAAAATCTTATTCTTTGAAAAGGTCATATATGTAGACAATGTGTATTGACTGTTTCCATCCCATGCTCCCCCTAGCAACTCCCAGGACCTGTCTATCACATCTCAATTTCAAGGCCTCCTTGTTTGCTAAACTCACTGAATTCAATTAGTGCTGCCCATATACACACTGGTGTCGTGCTATTCACCGGGGCACTGGGAACCTCCCAGTGGCCACACTCCTCAAAGAACAGACTCTCTCTCTTCCTCTGCTAGAGGAGGGACCTTCAGAACTCCTTTGACCTCCATGCTGGACTTTAAAAAATATTTGTGCCTATTTTTACACATGGGTATATGCATGTGAGTGCAATACCCATAGAGGCCAGAGGTGTCAGCTTGCAGCTGCACTTAAAAGTGGTTGCGAGCCACCCGAGATGAGTCACAGGAAGCCAGTTCCTCTGCAGGCACATCACAGACGCCTAATAGCTAAGCTGTCTCTTGAGCCCCTGTGCTGGAATATATTTTTGAATATTTCTTTTTGAATTTTCTTGTATTTCATAAACATTTTAAGCATCTTTATCCCCCTCCTTATTCGCACCCTCCCATGGACCCCTCACTGGATTTCATGCATTCTGTCATTTCTGTCAAGGCCTATTGAGTCAAGTGACATCTACCCAGACATCCCTGAGTGAAAGTTCATCCGCTGAGGTCTAGTCAGCCTATCTAGAGTCCCTCCCTTAAAAAAGATCAACTCTTCCTGACCCAGCACCAATCAGCTGCCCAATAGTTCTTTGGTTAAGACTGTGACCTATTGCCAGTTTCTATAGTTCTGTGCTGGGCTTTTGTCTGCTTAAGTTTGCATGGGTCCTCTGCATGCTGACACCGTCACTGTAAGTTCATATGAGCAAGTTTCCAGGAGCCTGCAGGATTCTATTCCCATGTGGTCCTGCACCTCCTCCCTGGCGCTCACAATCTTTTCACTGCCTCTTCCACAGTCATCCCTGAGCCCTGGGCGGGTGAAGTTTAAAACAGTAGTTCTGTCCAAGGACCCACACTTTGAACATTTGTGTCCATTTGTGCTCATGGCCCTCTGTTGCAGGAGGGAGTGTCACTGATGAGAGTTGAGAGGTGCACTAGTGTTCTCTCTCCCCACTGTTCCACTATGTTCCGTGAGCCTTAGGTGTAGAGGTTCCATTGTAGATGTGCCACTTAGGGCTGGGCATTTCACAGACACATAATCTCTCTGTGTGACCAGTTGTGGAAAGTTAATGGTCTCCATCTGTTGCAAAAGAAGCTTCTTTGATGAGTGGTGACTGGAATACTCATCTGTAAATATAAGGATCCATATTTTGTACATAGTAAGAAACTACATTTGTCTAGGGATGTGACAGACACAGGGTTTTCTCTAGGATCTATGACCTCTCAAGCCACGTGTATTTGGCTGTGTTTACAGTATCACACATGAGTTCCCTCCCACTGAGAGAGCTTTAAGTCCAATTAGGCAATTAGGTTGTTGATTACCCCCAAGATAAAAGTGTCACTACTGCCCCAATGTAGTTTGCTGTTGTGATCGTTGTTGTGGTTATTAGGCCTTAAAGCTGGGGTTGGACCATATTTTGATTTGCTCCCTCAGCAGCTTACACAGTGGTCTCTAAAACTATGAGAATCCAGGTTGGAATTAAATTTTTTTTTTAAATTTAATAACCACATGATTAGAAGCATTTCATTACAGCTTTAGCACATTCAGTAACACACTCCAGAGCAAGGATACATCTCTTTCAAAATGGCTGTAAACTTTTAGGTTCACAGTTGAATTAATGCTGTTATATAGTACTGAACTCAGTATAAACCCTGTAATATATAAAACTGAATGAGTTTTACTCTTTAAAGAAGATCTCCATTTCGTTTTAAAATATATGGTTTCCTACAATTTAATGCTATTAACACTTAGATGTTTGCACATGTGTCTTTAATCTCTATGTATCTGATTATTACTAGTCACAGTTGGTTATGCTCGGATCCTTAGTACCTGAGTATGGATATAAAGTCATAAGGTAGATTTCACTGGTAATGTTTATCACCTCTACTATTTAATATGATGTAACTTTTTATGCTTCCCCCTCAAATACGTCTTTTTAAAGAAATTGTTGATTTTTCTGTGTGTATATCATACAGAACATCCCACACAGTCTTATTCATCTATATACCCACTTCCCAAATGGCACCCTCCCATAGCCTCCCCCCTCCCACACACTGGAGCCCGTACACTCTGTCATCCCTGTTACTGTCCACTGTGTTGTTGGCACCCCCAGCCATTCCCCAGTGCTTGTCTGTCTGCTGAATCTAGTCAGCCTATCTAGAGTTCCTTGTTTTAGGAAGATCAGCTGTTCCTCATCTAGCAGCAATCAGTTGTCAATATTCTTTAACATAAGATTGGGGTCTGCTGTTCATTTTCCCAGTTCTATGCTGGGTTACTGTCTGGAAGTCTCTTGCGCCACCTTGGCCAATAGGAAGGTGTCTCCTGTCTGGCATTGTTTCTTGTTATGTAGCCTTCAGCTATATACGTCGACTCTTAAAAATTATATTGACCCCTTTAATCTTTGGTTATACTTTCCTTTTTGGTGTTTAAGACCCTACAGTGACCCAGATAAAACAATTTATTTTTACTCTTAAGGCTGTTTGAGGATCTAAGTTGGAATTTTTAACTGGCTTGATTTTGCGGAGGTCTTACAGGTACTCACAGCTGTGTGAGTTCATGTATGTAACAGTCATGTCATAATTTCAGGCTACCGGCACAGCCTTGTTGAATGAGAGACACTCTTGAGTGAGACAATGGACTGATGCCGTCCAGATAGCAATTTTATCTTGGAGAGATGAAGGTGACTCAGGCAGGACAGGGAAGCCCAGGCCCAGACGCAGACTTCCTGGTGAAAGATTATCCTCATCAACAGGCAAGAGCAGAAGCACAGATGGGCTGGAACTAGGGGACTTCAGGCAGATAACTGGAGCGGGCAAGGCTTATGGAGCTAGGGGCAGTCCCACAGTTGACATCCTGGCCTGCTCGCTCATGAGCTGTTTGGTACTGTTGAACTCCCTGAGCTTTTGTTTCTTCCTGTGAAAAATGTGGTAAAGCCTTCTATCCAAACAGAACGTGAACTGTGCTCTGGACACATTGTCCAGAGAAGCCCTTTACACACTCATAGAAGGGACAGAGGTGTATGTGGAGAGTGGCCAAAGGTCAGTGGATTTCCAATGCTTTACAAGAACTCTTCAGAAAAATGGCCCTGAATAAATCCACATGATCAGAGGCTTCTCAGAGGACAGTAATGATCACTAGGTAGGGTGAAGGTTAAAGAGCTGGCTGCTCCAGTAGTCCCCAAATCCCTGATGTTGGTGCTTTCCATGTGAAGAGGCCCCAGCTGACAGAGCAGAGCCCTGGGCTGATGAGGTGCACATCCCGATAACCCTGACTGACATCTGGCATTAACAGAGAAGCACAGCTGAGCTTCTCAGTGCTGATAACCGACTGGCCTGACGCCCGTGCGGCTTGCTTAATGGTCTCCTGATGGATGGTCACTGGCTGGCATCTTCCAATGCCTACTGCCCTCATGATTTGATCTTCCATGTGACATGTCTGTTTTGTCTTCTGTCTTGGGTTACTAAAAGTCATGTCTCACCAGTATTTTAATGGTATCCTATACAAAGCTTTGCTAGAAGAATGCACATTGTACCCAATGACTCGTGAGCATGTTCAAGGGAACACAAGAGAGAGGGTGATGGGCAGAGGCAATTCTCAGCACAATAAAAATCCGTTGATAATATTTTCATGGTCTGATGATCATGATGATAATAAACATTAACTACTTAAGACAACTTCATAGAATAGCAATGTGCATTTCAAATAGTACTGCTCCAGGACCACTTGCACACACGTGCAGTAGAATTCACAGTACTCTCTCTGTTTTTCAAGTGAGCAGCATGCAGCTCAGTGGGCAGTTTCAGGCTCCACAAGATGTTTCAGAGTGCCACCAGACTGACAACCTGAGTTCTCATTTTGTTCCAAGAGCTCCATGCCCAGGTGACATGGTCTTCAGATTGTATAGTTGAACCTTTGAATGTCTCTGCCGGTTCTTTGACACGTGCAGTCTGTTTGCATGTTCTGTGTCAAATGATTTAGAATAACCAAAAGACTTCTTGAACTTCCAGCTCCCCAACAATCCCGGTTCCAGGTTCCATTCACACCATGCACAGAAGCAGAAAGGACTTCCAAATCGAGTAGACCAATGAGGTGTGCCTTAATTGAGATTTTTCTTTGAGTTGAGGGTTAGGAAATTTCTGACTCCTAGATAGAGGAGAGCACACCCCACCCACGGAAGTAGTAAAATCCACCTTAGAAGATGATTTTTTTTGGTCTTTTGCTAATAAAACCATTAATCAATGAAAGACAATCACTTCTTAATTATTAAAGTTGCAGTTTACAGAACATAAAAATCTGCCTCACCTTGGATGCTTTGCCAAAGATAGTGTTGGTGTCCCAGAACTGCACACATATATTTCTTCTGCAAATATAGTCCCCAAAGAATAAGCAGACTGCATAAATGTGTTTATCACATTCATTTAAGTAAAATCTATGCAGTTCTAGTAGAGACATGTGCTTTAGCCTTCCTCACTGGGAGCTGTCAAACCTGACTTGTCAGGTGCTCACACCTGACTCCTCCTGCTGTCTGGCTCGGGCCTCGAGCCACTTGCCTGCTCCTGCTTCACATGTGGGTTCAGTGCTCACCGCTTCCCCCTCCCTTGGGGAGGGCAAAGGAAAGGACAGCTCTTGGTTTCTACAGTTGGAGCCAATGAGAAATCGCTCCAGAAATTTTACAAAACGTTCTCAGCAAAAACAAAACAAAGCTACCAGGTGTGGCTGTCATCCCTGTCGAAGCTCTCACCGTCACTGTGGTCACATTTGGCGCATGCTAAATACGTAATTTCTCAGCACAGTGGCCCGTTCATGCGTGTCACCCTCTTTAGAGCTCCCTGTTTCCTATCTCCTGTACAATGCCATCTGAACAAATTTTCAAGAAGGATTTGGTAAGTTCTAGAGGTTCACCCTGTCTGCAAGGGGATTTTCCTCCATCCACACATGTGGATCCTGTCTGCTCCTCATCTATGTTCCTGCTTTCAAGTGAATATGCCTTTGCCCTCCAGATATCATCTGAGTGAGGAAAAGAAATACTAATAGCTAACCCTAAGTAAAATAAATGTCAAGGCTGCTTCTGTTGAGGCTGGAGACTGAGCGCCTCATTTGGAACAATTAAACTTAACTTTGGTTCAGTTCACCACCTGCAGGGGTGGCCAAGACCCATATCTCTACTTCTCAGATGCCAGTGGGCTGAGCCCTTGGTGACTGGAGTTTTTCTTGCCTTTATTATTTAATTAAATCCAGGTATGGTTCGGAGGACAGCAAGAGTCTTGTGCCATTATAATAATGAAAGTTTTTTGAAGTTTTAACTCCAGCAGACTATTAAAAATACAATTATGATTTAACTGAAAGCCTTATAACATGTAGATGCAATTATCTAAGCAATGAAATTGTCAATCATTACCTGTAGTCATGAAGGAATTGGTATCAGGACGCACAGCTTTGCTTTCGGGTCAGCAGTTCACAGAGACAAAGTCTGAAGGGACCCTGAGGGGTTCTAGTGAACTAAGGAACATATCTGTGTGTGTGTGTGTGTGTGTGTGTGTTTATGTGCATGTGTGTGTATATGAATGTGTGTGTATGTATGTGCATGTGTGAGAGTATGTGTGTGAGAGAATATGTATGTGCACATGTGTGTGAGAGTATGTATGTGTGTGTGAGACAGAATATGTATGTGCATGTGTGTGCACATATGTATGTGCATGTGTGTGTGAATGAATGTATGGTGTGTTTGAGAGAGTATGTGTGGGTGTGTGCGTGTATATGAATGTATGTGTGTATGTGAGCATGTATGTATATGTATAGTGCCTGTGTGTGTGTGAGCATATGTATGCATGTGTGTGAGCACACATGTGTGCGTGTTTGTACACATTCCATAGCATGAATGTGGAGGTCACTGCACAGAGGTCAGTTCCTACTGACTACCATGGGGGTCTCAGGGATCAAACTCAGGTAGCCAGACTCTGCAATAAACACCTTCATCCCCTGAGGTATCTGCCTGGCCCTGCCCCATCCTTGTTGATTGCTGAGTTCCCAGGCTCACGGCACAAGCTGATGCTGCCTTATTTCAATAGCAGTGGCAGAGTCAGTGCCGGACACAGGTAGTGAACCAGGAACTAGGTCTTCATGGGACCAGCTGCTTCTCAGTGCCCGCATGCCCCAAACTCCACACCTCCAAAACAGCATCTCTACAGATTATATATGTGTGCTGATGTGTGTGTAGATGTGTGCATGTGAACAGAAACTCCAGGGCAGCTTGGTATTCTCCTTGGCCAGATGGATTCCTCCAATGGCAGCTGCCTGGAGAGTGAGATGAAGCCACAGAATCAAATGAAAAGGTGGGATGGGGAACCGGGACGGATACTCCTATTCCCAACAAAGGCTCTCTGTGAAAAGAAGACATGAACGATCGTGGGAGCAATGTGTGGGCACCTGCAGGCTGCGGGAGCAATGTGTGGGCACCTGCAGGCTGCGGGAAAAGAGCTGAAATGAACACATAAGTTTACCATGGACCGACTTTTATAGCTGACATGATCACTGATCCACATGACTTCCCTCTATAGACATGGTGTGTGGCATCAGGATCCAGAGGATACTCATCCAGTCAGGAAAAGGATCTTGGGTTCCCCACCCATGGAGACAAACTTACTTGTGTCCAGACTCATGGGCGATGGTGAAGGCCAGTCCAAGTCCCGAATCTTCATTTACTGTGCAGCTCCGGTACTTGCTGCACATGCCGCTTATGGGTGCAAAGCCTAGGGGTGTAGACAGGGTACACGGCATTGCTGGTGTAGAGCGACAACCTACATTTCTTTTCTAACTTTGGTAAAAGCTCAGTCCTCATCTTCATTTGGGGGATGTGAGATGGGCCACCCTTGGATAGTCATGTAAATGTGACGTGTTGATGGAGAAGGAGACACAGTCCATGTATTCCCAGGAGCCCATGGACTCTTTGTGTCATGGAAAACAGGTTGCATTTCTGTGTGATATTCCTGGCAAGGACCACTGTTTGCAGGAGACAGAAGGGATTTAATGCAGATGCTTTTTCCTATAAATACCTGTTCTCTAAAGCTCCAGGAGTAAATCCATAGAGAATGGGTGTGTCGGGGTGTCCCCAAGGTCACCCCCTGGCTCAGCTGTTCGGGTTTATCAGAGGCACTGCCGTAGTCACATTTATGATTTATCATTGCAGAAAGATGAAGAATAAAGGAAAGGCACATGGTGAGGTGTGGAGAAGCCAGACTGAGCTTCTGAGGCCATTCCAGGACAGGCCACAGGGTAAGCTGATGGCCTCCAGCAAGGAGCCATGACATCACACTTGCAGTGCTGCCTACCCAGAAACCTCTTTAGGTTCTCAGTGTCTGGAGTTGCCCCTGGGAACTGGTCATGGAGTCACTTGATGCCTGACAAGTAGAAACTACTCATGGCCCCAGAAAGAAAGCAGGTAAAAGGCCCTGTGTGCTCAAGCAGTTCAGAGTGGATAAATGGAAGCTTGAAGGGCCAGTGAGGGCCTGCCTCATAAACAGGCCTTGCTGGGGGGCAGAGCGAACCTCTGCTAGGCTGGGTCCCACCTGGAAATTCCCACAATAAAAACTCTGACTCCTGAACTGGGAAGAAATGAAGGAAGAAAGGTGCTCCCTGATGTCCCGGCCAGCAGCACACTCTCCGACCATTTGAACAATGGTCTGTGTGTCATAGGCTCGTTCTACCCATATCTAGACCTAGACTGAGCTGCTGATGTTGAGACCCTCACACAGCAATGTAAAACTGAGAGGATCCCATTGCTGCAGTGTGTCTGTCAGCACCTGTAAGGCTCTACTCCCACCACAAAGGAGACTTGGGAGAGACTCCTGGTCCTGTTCCCAGTGACACAAGGCACAGAAGAGAGGATTTCTTACCTCACAAGTGACAGGAACTCTTGAATTTGGGGTGGGCTTTTTTTGCTCCACAATCATTTGATAAATAAAAAAGTTTTATACTTAGGTAAAGATTATACAGGGAAGCAGGAATAGTCTTATAACTCTACTTAGCAGCTGCTACTGGTTATGGGTACGACAACTGTGCTACCCTCAAATGAACAAGACACTGTTCACACATGGTCCTTACAGTCCTCCCAGAGAATCTCACCCAAGGTATCACAGGGTTCGTTCTTCCAGGAACATATGTCCAGACCCGTCAGCAAGATGGCGTGGTCGTGGCGAGTTCCATCTTTCCCCATCAGTCCAGACTGCCACTGGCAGAAGCTGCTTAAAGTGTGGTCTGCATGGTGGCTAATCACCAGCCCCGGCTGAGCAAGAGCAGACAAGGCACCCATGGAAATGGAAAGAAAAATCATCATAAGCCACTGTCATCAGAGCAAGCTCTCCTTAACACACATTCCGAACACACAGATTCCAAACTAGCCATAACCAGCTAAACGCTTCATACTTTGCAGTGAAATCCCCAAATGTTCCATATTTTGCATTAGTAAATCTTGTATGGATTCCAAGAAGACATTTATGTGCCTTTCTGTATAGAAGCATTTGGAATATATCGGATTGATTCTTGGTTTTTTTCCCCCCCTTGGGTTTGTTTTTTCCTTTGACCCAAGAAAGATAACACCTGAGCGTGGTGTATGAATCTTTTGCGTTCAAAATCTTTGAATAACACTTTGCAAAACTGTATCACGTCACAGAATACTTTATTCGTGGTCTGTACACATGCCCAAAACGTGCCTCACCAGTTATGAGATCATCTCATAACCAGACTGAAAAAGTGGTTACTTCTACATTTATAACTGCAGTGTTAATTCAGTAAATTTCCTACACAGAAGCAACTTGTTTACAAAAGAGGTCAATTTATAAAGATTTATTGCTGAGAAACAAAATGCAAGAGATAAACAGGATGCCTTTAACTTTATACACCAAATCTGCTAGAGCAACAGTGAGATACAGTAAAGAAGGGTGGAAGGATCAGGAATAGGAGGCTGAGGCGGGGGGTGGGGGGCAGGAATGCCCGTGAGAACAGGTACCCCGAGTTAGTGAAAATCCTCACAGCGTCATTGCAGTTTTTTATGACCAATCATAGACTATCAGCTTACGGACCTCTGTTTCAGGACAGTATCTTGTTGAAATCTTTAGCCGCTGTTGAAAATTTGTCTCTTGGTCACTAAATTCATTTTTTCCCCTTAAATATTTATTTTGTTGTTGTTTTTCCCAGAGTCCCAAACCACATGTAAGCATCCAGGCATGCCTACAGTCCTCGGCTGGAGATCTCCAGGAAGCCAGTGTTAATTAAAGTTAACACAGCTGTATGATCAAATGATAACCTCTCTTATTGTCTGCAGCTTGGATGAATTCCAAGGTGAAAACGTTTTAATAGAGGGAATAATTAACCTGTCACCTGAGAAGCCCTGGAGTTCAGCAAACCCTCCCCAGCCACACACTTACACAACAGACAATGGGGTTGTGTCCTCCCTGCCTACTAGGCTAGACAGCCTACCCCCCTGCATCCCCACCTGCATGGAAGAGAGGCGTGCCACAGATGCTGTGACTCATGTCAGATTCTATCTACAGCATTCTGCTTTGTAACCAAGAGCACTGTGGAGAACAGGAGGCACTTAAGGCGTCACAGGGTGAATGCTGTGTGCCTAGCTCAGGTCCAGAGCCTACGTTCTTTTGCTGATCAGTGAGCAACTTGCGGAAGGTGGAGATGGACTCTTTTGTAATGAAGACCCTTGTTACTAATACGGTGATGTGCTTCCTCTGATATGCAGGGTGCAGCTGTGTGTGGTGACAGGGGTCTCGAGGGGAGGCAGGGGTAATCGTCTACCTACTCCCCCCAAGACAGTAAAAGCTGTAGTCAGAGTGAAGTAAGAGAAAAGTGCTCACAGTCTAGGATCTCCATTAAGTAGGAGCCTGAGCCTGAGGATGGTGGGAAGCAGGGGTGGTAAGGGAATGACAGCCACGCAGCATACCTCACCTTCCAAGCTGCGAATGTGTTTAGTCTTCTAATTAAACACAGACCAACATACTATCAGGAAGATTGTGGTGGCTAGAGATACATGTCCTTTGTACTACCAGTGGGTTTCCCAGCCATAGCCTTAGGACAGCTCTTCTGTTCTGCCTCCTGTGAGACCACACACACACACACACACACACACACACACACACACACACACACACACACACACACACACACACACAGCATTAGAAAGAACTAAAGATAGTTGTTTTAAATGCAAAATATGAAATCCCCATTCTCCCCCTAAAAGAAAGTCTAAAAACATTACTTCAGACTCATTTTTTTTCAGAGAAAAAGAAAGCTCTGACTTGGAAGCTGGACCACCTGCTCCTCCTCCAGCAGAATGAGCCCCACGACGGCGATGTTGATGTTCCCTCCTATTGCCCCATCCTTGAATAAAGCGGACACCTGGAACAGAAAGCCCGTGTCAGCTCCGTGAATGGCAGCATGCTGCAGCCCAGGCAGGCCCGCAGCCTTGCTGGTAAGGCCAGCACCTCGTCCCTTGGTGATTAAGCCCCAAAAATGTATGGTGTGCTCTGTGGGGAGAAAGAGATGGGGGAGCTCCATGAGGAGAGAGCTATGTGGGGGACTCTGTGAGGAGCTTTGTGGGGTACTTCTCTGTGAGGAGATGTATGGAGGGCTCTGTTGGGAGGGAGCTATGTGGGGTGCTCTGTGGCAGGAGATACACATTTGAGCTTCTCTGTGGAGAGAAAAACTAGCTTACTCTGAGGATTGTGACATATTTGGGGTGCTACTGGAATAAGACAGACCCATGTGGGATACTCTGTTCACTGGTGTAGGAAGTAAAAACATATTTACAGTAGTGCCATTAACTCTTTTCAGACACTGGGGAGCCCAGTTTTTCTCTCTGTGATGCAGACTTAGCACACAGGGAGTGGGATAGAGCCTCTCATGGACAAACAACTTCCACAGGTGTTCTTTAAGACAGAGACAGGGCTTATCTGAGATGTTCTAAAAGGGCACATAGCTTCTCAGCTTCTGTAGATAAAATAATTTGTGTTTAACACCTGACATTACAATTCCTAAAGGGTAGGCATTATCAATAGCACCTAAAATTGCATGTTAATCTGATAGAACTATTGCCTTAAAATGTGTCACCATCCCCTTAGAAATTTCTAGCACGTGAAGAAACCAGTGAAACCCAAATACCTCAGAGGTTAACCAAGTTGCAAAGATGATCAAATTAAGTTTCCTCTAGTCTATTCCCTGATGCTATGAAAATACCTCTTTTGATTGGAATGTAGTAAAATTCAGTTATCTCATAAAGTGTTTCTTATACACAAGACAAAGTTCCCCACATGTGGGAAATTAAAAACATGTGAACACACATGCACATGCACACACATGCATACACAGGTGCAGAGGCACATAGGTACGCACATGCACACACACAGGCATGCACTGGTACACATGCAAAGGAGAGCTGTCCTACCATGTTGAGCACCGTGAGGACGTAGGTGGTGATGTTCCCATGGCCATGGCTTTGCATCATCGTCCTGTCAACCACCACCAGGGTCTCTACGTTCAGCTCCTCCTTTCTATGGGATTTCAGGAGCGAGCGCCTGTGCCGGGGGGAGCCAGGCTTGTACTCATCAGGCAGGATGAAGAGGTCGTCCTTGGGAGGCTGAGGCATGTCTACGGAACAGGCAGAGAGCAAGCTGAAGCAAACACACAAAATCAAAGGCATAACTGGAGGAAGTTTCCTTTAAAACTAATCAGAGCAATTAGAGAGCAAACTGCATTCTGCCCATGTGGAGTAATGCCTTGAAAATGCTTTTGGTAAGTTCATATGAGAAGGTTCCCAGAGGCCTGAAAGCCTCTGTTTCCTTATGTTCATGCACCAACCCTGGCTTTTATCATCTTTCCACCCCTCTTTTTCAATGGTCCCTGAGCCCTGGGTGGGTGAGGTTAAATATAGAGGGGATCTAAATTTGATTGGGATCCTATCCAGGGACACACACTGTAGCCTCTTATGCTTTAATAACACTGGGCCAGTTGTGGACTCTGTGTGCATTGCACTCTGCTGTACTGTAGGATGAGGGACAGCAGATCTTAAGGGAGTGACTCTAGATAGGCTGACTAGACTCCAGTGGATGAACTTGCACTGAGGGACATCTGGGTACACATGATTGATGGATAGACCTCAACATATGACAGAATATATGAAATCTGGTGGTGGTGGGGGGGGCTATGGGGGAGTGTGGGTGGAAGAGGGAGTCTAAATTTGATTCAGATCTATTATATGAAATGCACAACAACTCAACAAAATATACATTAAAAATAAAAAAATAAAATGCTTTTGGTAATTATAATAGTATACACTCCATTAAAGCCAATTAGATTTAGTAGGTACCAGAAAAACATGGCTGGAATTTTTTCATCTGAAAGCATAGCTCACAGCCCATCTCCAGGACATGCACGCCCAGGCTTTGCAGGCTTCCTCATGGAGCAGGCTGTGAGCAGGTGCTGCTGTGTGGTTGGGCCTCACTGCCCACAAACTGTTGCTCTTTTTTGTTTGTTTGAAGGATGTACAGATTGAACATTCCCAATCCAAAAATTTGAATCCAGAAGTGATCTAACATCACAAACTATCTCTGTATAAACATGAAGTCACCAGTGGAATTCCACACCTTGTCTTCTGTGACAGACAGGTTGTAGTTGAAACCCAGGTGCACTTAAAACACTATAAAATGGTTCTCAGGCTGTGTGTTAGGGTGTGTAGGAAACAATGAATAATCTGTTCAAGTTTTTGGTTCCAACCCAAGATGGCTCATTCTGTATTCCACAATTCAGAATATGATAAAATATGTAACGTTTCATGAAGGAAACTCGGCCTGTGTTTTCAAGCCTAAATGAACCAGTTGGAGAAGAGCAATCAGTATAACTAAGTCTGAAGGAGCCTTTGTCACTGTTGCTGTCCTTGTAACTGCACATGGTGATGTCATTTCAGTAGCCGTTCTCTTGTCAGCCTCTACATCAGCTACTGTGTGTGATGCTGGGATATGACCACGGAGACAAAGGAACGAACACAGGTAACTCCTGGCCCACTCTAGAAAGTGTTAGAAAAGGGTTTTAGATCTGTGGGGCATGGTCTCAGATCCTTTGGTCTTAACCTCAAATGACAGAGAAATTTGTGCAAGATGAGGGCAGAATGGGGCAGGGCAGTCCTGGGCACAGAGGCAGAAGCTCCGTGCGGCAGTGTCATGCTGGCCAGGGCTCTCAGAAGCTCCTTAGAGCAGACAGTTGGTTCCCCTTTCAGAACTGCTTTCAGCATGTCCCTGGGAGTATGTGAGGCAGTTAACCCCACATCAACTGATGGCCACAGGTGAGATGAAGAAGGCCCTTCAACAAACCCAGACCCAACACCCACTTTAACGAATCACCTGCCGTGGCCACCCCTTTCCAGTCAGATGTCAGGAAGCACAGGGAACAAGCTCACAGACTCTAACAGGGACAGTCTAGGACTAAGCTCCAGCGAGAAGACAGGTCTCTCCCACAAGAAGCCCCACATTTGGCTTTGAGTTTCCAAAGTCCCTTTGAATGCAGTCCAGGATGCAACAAGTTCAGATGCCATTCAGGTTCGGATAGTCCAGTGACACTTAATCCTTTATTGAGGCTCTGGTGATTCTTATTCCCTTTATTCACCAAGATCCACCGAGCACCTACCAGACTCTCCTCTGCTTCACAGAGG
This sequence comes from Nannospalax galili, assembly GCF_000622305.1. Taxonomy (NCBI): domain Eukaryota; kingdom Metazoa; phylum Chordata; class Mammalia; order Rodentia; family Spalacidae; genus Nannospalax; species Nannospalax galili. Next base: position 554,802 of record NW_008339846.1, on the reverse strand, counting down.
CAGGTGATGCAGCCATCAGAGCCAGAGAAGGCTGGGGCGGGGGCCCAGGCTTACCTCATTGTCCTTGGAAAAGACCGATTATACAATGCCCGAGGACTAGGGAAAAGAGGGAACTTCAGAAAACAGTGGCTTCTGGATCATAAGTTTTCTATATACCCTGCAAACAACAGAGGCCCTCTAAGGGATCAGAAACAAAAAGACTCCCATCAAGGCTTGGTGACAAATTGCAGGTAAGTTCCATCTTGCACAAGCCTCTTTGATGTGGTGGGGCAAAGCACATAAATACATATATAAATAGTTTACCTCAGTGGAAAAGTATGTGGTCCTTAATATGTCTAAACCCCAAAGTATAGAATTACCAAGAGGAATGTCAGTTTTTGTTTGCTTTTTGAAGATATCTGGAAGGTTCTGTACTTCAAAGAAGCGTATAATTTAATCTGCTCAGAGACCGGATTTTAAAAAGTCGTCTGCCACATTCTTCTGTGGTCCACAGGAGGTGCAGTGCCCCAGGCACCCGTGATGGCAGCAGCCACGGTCACTGCACTTTCGGGAATCATACTTGGAAGAAAATTTAAAATGTCCCATTGACTTACAGAAACGTCCAAATCATCAATATACAAAATTGCCCTTACGTACATTTCTTGCGACTTCCACAGAAATGCTGCTTTTGTGGAAGTGTGAGATGGAAGCCCTCAGGGTACAGGTGAGATCCCACCAGCTCCCGCTTCCTGGTGACCAGCAGCACTTCTTTCTCCCTGGGAGCCTGGGGCTCTGCCGATCTCTTGTACAGCACATGGGAGGGAGAACCGCCCTGTGAAGAGCTGTTCAGTTTTTCTGCCACGTGTGCAGGCAGTGGCTTTAAGAAGTAATCAGCTTCCTCTGTCCTTATCATGCCTGACTGGAAAAGAGGAGGGGGAGAGAAAAAGCATAATTATACATCAAACTTGTAAACATGGCCAGGTCTCCGAGCATCACATCTTCTGTCCTTTTTCCACCACCACGCTGCTCCCTCCAGTAGGACTGTGTGTTGGAAAAGGAGGGGGAGTAAGCCAGTCCCTGCACACAGCCTACTTCCTCCTCTCCTCTGCAAACTTCCAGAGAGCCTGGGGCATGGAATGGTCTGTGACTTGACCTAGAGAGAGAAAGAGGGCTCACAACACCCTAAAGATGCTTTATTTACACCAAAATCACTTGAGGTTTGAGAACACATGTGCATAGGGGTTAGATATTACTATTGGTAGGCCATCTCAGTAAAGTGAAATCCTAGTAATTCCAAAACTGTTCAAATAAACTTCAACTATTTAATAATATGTGTTACTGTCTAGAAAAATTTAACAGAATTAATTCATAAGAAATTACAGATGACTTCACTCAGGATATCAGAATGATCCCAGGAAATGAGAGGAACTGACTTTATAAAAGCAATAAAAATACCCACATAGGGGGCTGGAGAGATGGCTCAGCAGGTAAGAGCATTGGCTCTTCTTGCAGAGGGCCTGAGTTTGGTGCCCAGCACCTAAATGGCAGCTGACAGCCATCTGAAACCCCAGTTCCAGGGGAACCTGTCTCTCTTCTGGCCTCTGCAGGCACTACATGCATTTGATGCACTTATATACATGCAGGTACTACATGCATTTGATGCACTTATATACATGCAGGTAGAACACTCATGTACAACAAATTAAAAAAAAATCTTTAAGAAATGCTTACATAGATTAACTGAGTTAGAAAAACAACATTTAAGATGTTAAGGAGGGGCTGGAGAGATGGCAAGAACATAGACTGTTCCTGCAGAAGACCCGGGTTTGAATCCCAGCACCCACATGGCAGCTAACAACTGTCCGTAACTCCAGTTCCAGGGGATCCGACCCCCTCTTCTGACCTCCATGGGCATTGCATGACACAAGTACACTCACCTACATGCAAGCAATACATGCATACACATAAAATAAAAATAATAAATAAAATATTTATAGAAAAAGATATGTTAAGGAGGAAAAACGAGATTGCATTTTTAAAACATGAGCATTGCAAACACTTTTAAAGTTTTGTAGTACAGCTCTTAAGGAAAACAGATAAAAGCAGAAACTGAGGTCGCACTTGGGATAGCAGTTCATGGCCTCCAACACATCTATCAGGATTTTAAATATAGCACTGAATACTAGAATTTAAGTCTTGACAATCCTGGCCAAATATTTCTTGTAAGCATGTATGTTGTATTGGAAAATGTGACACACTGTAGAGATTATTCACTTGATCAAAGAGATGCCAGAGATGCAAGGGTGGTTCAGTATATACAAATGGCAGATACATCAGTGTAACAAGGACGAGAGCTACAAGTTCATCATCACAAGATATAGAAAAGACATTGGACAAAAGTCAACTTTCTTCATGATAAAATCACCGAGCAAGTTAGGCATGAAAGGGTGAGCCTCAGCATAATGAAGGCCACATACGAGGGCAAACCCAGCGACGTTATTCCAATTTGGAAAAAGCTGAACATGTGCTCCCCAAGACCTGAACAAGACAGGGATGCTCACTTCACCATCTTAGTCAATGAGGCATCAGAAATCCTAGTCAGAACCGTCAGGCAAGAGAAAGACATTCAAACTGCAGAGGAGAAATTCAACTCATCACATGTATAAATGACAGTGGCTTCAACTCCCACTTTGGCTCATAGGTGCTCATTCTCATGAAGAGATGTGTTACCAAAAATTATGTACAGCCACAATGGAGTTCACTCAGCAGAAAGAAGAGATGACATCACGGAAATTTCATGCAAATGGATGGAATTAGAGACTGTCATACTAAGTGAAGTAACAAACTCAGAAAAGCAAACGACGTATGTTGTCCCTCGTTTGAGGAGTATAGAGCCAACCCCTTATATACAAGCACACAGTACACCACTCATCAAAGAAGCTTTTTTGGCAAAAGATGGAGGTTACTGAAGAGTTCTGCAACTGGTCACACAGAATATACATCTGAGAGATGCCCAATCCTAGATGACACATCTACAGTGGAACTTCTAGACTTAAGGCTCATGGAACACAGAGGGTAGAGGGAGAACTAGTGCTTCCCCCAACTCGCAGCAGAGAATCTTCCTCATACAGCAGGTGCACACAGAGGCCACAACCGGCCAGGTTTTACAGAATAAGAGACTGCAGAGTGTGTGTCCCTGGATAGGACTCCTGTATTGAACATCATCCAACCACAGCTCAGGGACCATGTGGAAGAGGGGACGGAAAGACTGTAAGAGCCAGGGCTGGTTCATGAACACAGGGAAGCAGAGGCTTTCAGGCCCCTGGAAGCTTGCACATGTGAACTTGTGGCAATGGGGGCATCGAGCGCAGGACCCAGGCCAACCCAATCAGACAAGGGCCTGGAGGGGAGGAGAGAAACGGGTGGTGGACAGGCCCTAGACTGAGAACTATTAGAGGCTGATTGCTGCTGGGTGAGGGAGAGTAGACCTTACCAACAATCTCTAGATAGGCTGACTAGACTCCAGTGGATGAACTTGAACTGAGGACATCTGGGAACAAATGCTTGACTGGATGGGACCTAACAGGCATGAAGGGGTGGGTGACATTATGGGGGCACAGATGGCAGAGGGGGTGTCTGAATTTGATTAAGAACTGCTGTATGAAATGTAAAAAAGCTCAACAACAAAAAGAATTCAGCAAAGTTGCAGGACAGAAAATTAACCCAGAAAATTCAACAGCTTTGGGCACGCCAGTGGGAATTTTCTGAAAACGCAAGAAGGCGGTGTCATTTACAACAGTGCGAAAGGAAAGCAGACGTTTGGCCAGCAGAGCAGAGGCTCCTCACGGTGAGAATGATGGCACTGGAGGAAGAAGAAGGCATTGCTGCACCATGTGGCCACAGGGGAACTGGACAGGAACACTCTGCCACAATCTTAGAGCACATGCCACTGGAGCTCAGTAGGAAACCCTTGCGTTATCACTGTGCAGCTGTCTTTCTGTTATTTTAATGATTTGGTACCTGGGGAAGACGTGGACTCAGTGTGAATGTGATTGATTTCAGGAGCCTGTGACTGATTCTCATGGGGACATGGGGCCAGGGGAGTCTCTCTCACATCAGTGCCCACCACGTGAAGCCCTATACTTGGCAAGGCTGACCATTTGTGCTTGAGGATTTTCCCAGGATGGGCTGACAGGCTTAGAGAAACATTTCCTAGATCTTGAGAAAAGGTCAATTTCAACAGTGGGGAAGAGAGGATGGAGGTGGGAGATGTAATAGAAAGCCCAGGCTTATCACACATGGGAGATTAGGCATTAGTCACAGAGCTCCTACAGGGAATGAGAAAGGACGAAGGAAAACTTTGTTAAATTATCAATAAAGCCATCGGCACCATGGGGGCAGGTCTCCTGGGGGTCAAATTCCAGCAAGCATGGAGGAACTGGGCTTGAAATGTCTGCTCCTACTCAGGCAGAACTGGCTCACCCCATGAGCCATGACTTTGGAACAGGTCTGGCATTCTAGAAGCTTCAACTGAAAAGAACACTGTTTGTGGTTCTACCTGGGAACAGCCAAGCTGGAGTTCCATAGTGGCTGCAGCTAGTTGGGCTTTACCTTGATAGTTTAGCTCACCCAGAGCAGCATAACCAGTCACCAAAGTGTTCAGCCTCATGTCCTGCTCAAGCTGATTCAACACACTACTGGTGGTATCCGGTGTAAATATTAAATGATTTGAAAATTAAATTGTATCAGTTACTTTTCTGTTGCTGTGACAGAAACACCATGACCAAGGGAACTTATAAAAGGAAGAGTTTATTTAGCTTACAATTCCAAAGGAGCAAGAGTCCATCATGGCGGGGAGGCAGGGAGGCAGAGGTGGCTGGAGTAGGAGCAGAAGCTAAGCTCTCATATTATCACGCAGGCACAGGAAGCAGAGAGCGACTGGAGATCCGGCAAGGCTTAAGAACTCTCTAAGCCCGCCCCAGTGACGTGCTTCATACAACATGGACACACCTTCTAAGACCTCCCAAAACAGCACCACTAAGTACAGACAAAATGCCAAATACTTGGAGCCTATGGGGGACATTCTCATTCAAACACCACAGAAATCATAACCAGTCTGGTTTTAAAAGATTTTCTTATTTTCAAACAATTCCTTGCCATCCAAACCACCTTCTTGAAGAGAAGACCCTCAAACCCTTTATATCTTGTCACAGACGTGGCTCTGCCTCTCTCTCCCATGTGGGCCAGGGCAGATCTGCAGCTCTAGGGCCCCCACTTCCATCGCGCTCTAACACTTACCGACTTTGATCTTGGGTGATTTGTTCTAATTCTGTGTTGCATTTTAACATCTAGTAAGTAGACAAAAGATAGCCACTTGCTATATGCTTGTAAAACCTATAACATATTCCAAACCATGTGCTCTAGTAAACAAGACGTGCAGAATTAATGAGAGAGAACAAAAGTACCAGCCTTCATCCCTAATGATCTGATTCTCCTGGTAACCGGGGGTTCCGAGAGTTTTCCCTCTGAAGCCCTGATTATTGTTAGATAACACCACAATGTCCCCCAATACAGCTTTGCTTTGAGCTTGTGCTAGTCTCCTTATCTAAAGCCACTGTGTTCCATGAAGTTTGTTTCTAATTAAAACCATCTTCTGCCCCCCAGGTTCAAGCTGTTTTCTGGTGTTAGAGGCTAAAAGACTTTATACTCTGGTAAGAGGGTCCTGCAGCACCTGGGGGGTTTGTGGCTGTTCATTAACAAAATGGTCAAGTATTATATTAGCTTAATTAATAATTCCATTGGCTATAATAGTTTGTATTTAAATAATTTCCAATTTTTCACTAAACACCTACAGCCAGGTAACAGATAAGAGTGATATTTTGATAACCGTTGATGAGCCATGGCTGATAAAATATTTTAAAAGTTATTCCATTACTTTGCTATTTGCTTGCCAGCTTATTCAAAAGAATAGGTAAATCATGGAGGATGAATGTGTTCTCCTTATCAGAGTGTTTCTTTACTGAACTAAGAGTATTTTATTTGGAAACTCATAAAATGTCCAGTCACCCCCAGGGGGTCAGAGGGTGGATCATTAACCAGGCTTTAGCGAAGGTCCCATCTGCCAAGCTTGCACAGGAGCCCTCCCAGGGCCTGACCCTCACAGCCAGTTCTGTCAATCATTTTCCTTGGGAACTCACAGTCACCTGCTGCCTCCATAGGAAAAGTAAGACACAGCGTGTTAACCCTGAAACCTGCTGTTTTTTAGCAATGTAGCAAAGCTCTGAAGTGTCAAAGCAGAAAGTCTACTTTCCTACATTTACTATTCATAATTAGAAGTCGGATTTACAAGCTGTGCACCTAGTGTCTATACACGTCGATATGGATACAGTAGCTGTTCATGTAAGTTACACGAATAAAGAGCTAAAGCAAAGAATGAGGAAATGCCTTCACGGCCAGCTTGTGAGCCCATGTCTCCTGCAGTGTGAGAGCTTCGCACTGATGTGACAAAGTTCATCCCAGGGGCTATCCTGTGCTCGGTCCAAGAGAGCTAGCTACCAACAGGCTGAGTGAAGAAGGGACTGGGTCCAATATGAAAACAGGCACTTTAATTCTCATACTTTACTTGAAATCTCTTTTTGTCTGCGAAGACACGACCTGAGGCAGTGGTGTTCTAGTCACTCCGGGGCTCCTCGGTGATATTTCAGAAACACGAAGACCATCTTAGCACTTGCCAAACACTTATCAAAGCCCAACTGTTTTCGGTTTCCTCATAACTTCAAGATCAAACATGAACCTGGCCCAAGACCAACCTATCACTTGCCACATCTGCCCCATACCGCAGTCAGTTTTGTTCCAAGATTAAATGTTATGGTTTGAAAATCAAAATTCAGCCAAAGTCATCTTAAAAGCGAAATAAACCCAGCACTTGCTCTCTCCCCAGGGCCTCTTTGGATCCGATGTTTTCTGCTCTCATCACCTGCTAAGGCCCTGGACCCTCTCAATGTCGCTGCCTTGGACAGTGAGCTGATGTGCTGGTTTTGGCAATCACTGTCATCCTAAACCAAACAAAGACGGCTTCAGCATTCCTGTGACTTATTCAGACTTATACCTGGTTTCCAGGCACTTTCCATCTGCTTAATTCAAGACACTGGCATTACACACTTGGCACCTTGACAAGGGTTTCTAGTTCAAGTTTAATCTTTTTAGTTGCGATGTTACTCAGGCCACCATACTGTAAGGACTAAACCCCAGTGTCTCAAATGCTGGAGTCACTGCACAGTGATACCAGATCACATCGACAGCACAGGAGCACTAGGTTCTGGGCAGGAGAAGAAGGGGAAGACACACAAGAGGAGAGGAGCAGACTTCTCTCCAACTGCCGGCTGACCGCCATGGCTGTCAAGGAGACCTCCAAACAGCCTTACCCAGGAAGGAGCATGGCTGTCACAAATGTATCTGCCTTGTTGAACTCTGCCTGGATCCTATAAGCTCATAACAACCTGCAGGACAGAACAAGCGTGACTGGGGTGACATGACCACTGCCCACTCCACACACGCGATATCACAGGATGATGAGTGCACAGATTGCTCACATGAGCCCTTAGCTACTCAGGCTTTGGATAAGTTTTAGAGGAACAGGAAGACTAGAGGAGGAGGAGCATCATTTCTGAGAACAACCCAAGAGTACGCTATGAGTCTCTGGCTGTCCTAAGTAATCATCCGTGTGGGTTCGTTCAAGCCCGTTCAGAAGCTACAGGGTCTGTGCCAATTCTTTAAAATAGTTGTTATTTTATCTTAAAACCTCATCACTGAAGCTTCAAGAATAGAATACTTGGAGCACCTAACTTTCCAGGTTCTGTCCTTAAAACTTGAGTTCTCACTGTCAGCACTTAATACTAATTCTCTTCACTTGCAATTTTAATCACCAAGATTTCTCACCTTGTTCTATGACCAAATTCTAGCATGGACCCAATGTGCAGTTAGAGCTTAGATGAAAATGGTGTTTGCGACTTCCAGCAGCATCCAGGCTGAGGCACAAACCTAGAGTGACCCATAAAGGGCAGAGACTTCATGTTTAGTTCTTACAGTTTCTTCACCACGGAATGTACAACTCCCGTCCTCAGTCACTGCTCTCTAAGGAGAGGGTGACTCGTGCGGATTTCTTTCCTTTTAGGAACAGCATCTCCCAAGGAGGTATAGAAACTCAACGGGTCTTGGTCACAGTATAAGCTTGTCAACTATGTGTGCTACCCTGGGTGACAAGTTGTCCCCAAGTGGTGACTCAGGGCATAGTGTAAATTTGGACTCTAGTTTGAGAAACTTCATTTAAACTTGTACAAATACCCCACTTTCTAAAAAGATGTTTTTATCCATGGTATAACAGAAATTACATTGGATTCACCATTTGAATTAATCTTTTCACTTCATGTTTTTCATTTGATTCAGAACACAGATAAGGGAAAAATTTATTAATCATTCCCAAATCCCAACATTCTTCTGTTCTCACACAGTTGATTAATGGAGCAGTTATTTTCTATATTGTTAACTAGATAAATATAAATGTAACAAGAACAAAAATATAAAAGTTGCTTTGCCTTGGCCACCTTTTCATGTGATACAGGATATGCTAAGCACTTTGACCTATTTACTGTATCTATTCAAATGACAAACATACAAGGTGAGAATTTGTGTCCCATTGGAGGAAATGGGCATTTACGAAGAAGGCGCAGTCTGCTCATGTTGATTCGGAGGCATTGCGTGTCAAACACATTTTGATAACACTTTCATTCAGGAATTGCGTGTCACCATAAAAATCTCTAAACAGAACGGATATCATCCAAGAGGCCTCAGTGTGCCAGGCAGTGGGCAACGCATGTAGAAGTTCTTCCAGATCCTTCCTTGGGCTTCCTAGGTAGTTACAACACCTGGAAGTTGGACTGTGAGCATGTACAGCAGTGAGAAAACTTCCCATCAACACTAAATCGTGCCGCATCACAAGGATTTTTATCGTAGCAATATAATAATCATCAATAGAGCTTTCACGCTCTGAATTTATAATCTCTGTCAGGAACAATATTTTCTAGATTTTAACATGAGGTTCTTGCTGTAGATTTAGGAAGTTGTAGAAACTGATGCTAAGACTGCAGTAAACCCTGCATATTCAAAAGCCACAAAGTGACAGAATTAGAAACCAAGACAGTAGCTGTCTGGTCCTGATGCCATGGTGGTTGATAGCGCAGAGGACTACATCCTAACAAGATTGAAGGAAGCAGTTGAAACTGAAAGGAACGTGGAACCCAGGATGTTATCCAACTTTCATCTTGGAAATCCAGATAATGCACCGCCAGGGGTCTCATGTCTGAATGCTGATCCCTGAGGAACCAGCAGTTTGCTTTCTGATGTTCTAACCACCACGACCAGAACAGCCTGCAGAGGAAATGATTTACCTCGGCTTACACTTCAGTGTCACATCCATCATAGACGAAAGTCAAACCAGGACCTGAAGCAGAAACCGTGGAGAAATGCTATTTGCCTGCTCACTCCCTCTGCCACGTTCTCAGCCTGCTTTCTTATACAACTCGGGACCACCCACCCAGGAGTGGCTCTGGCCACTGTGTTCAGGGTCCTGCCCCGTCAGTCAATCATCAAGACAATTCCCCACAGCCTGGTCACTGTGATCTGGGGACTCCTTCAACTGAGCCTCCCTCTTCCTAGGTGACTGTTGGTGGTGTCAAATCAACAATAAATAAAAATTAATCAGGCCCATGAGCACCTTCCCACCACGTGTTGGAATCCATTTCCTGTCAACACCCTTGACACGTTTCAATGTATGCATTTAGTCATGTATCACATATCCCTTCCTCTACAGGAAATATCTTCTGACATTCTTTTTTTTCCAAATTTTATTATTTTTATTTTATGTGTATTTGTGTGTCACCTGCATGTAGGTAAGTCCATCCATGTCATGCAATGCTCTTGGAGGACAAAAGAGTTTGTTGGATTCCCTGGAACTCGAGTTATGGGCCGTTGTTAGTTGCCATGTGGGTGCTGGGATTTGAAACTGAATCTTCTGCAAGAACAGTCAGTGTTCTTAACCGCTGAGCCATCTCTCCAGCCCCTGACATTCTTAATAATGCTTATTAATGTCCCCTCCTCCTTCTGAGGTTCTCCTGGGTCCAATATATCAATTGTCAATGTTCTCCTGAGGCTTCCAAACATGGACTAGGTCAGTCAATGGCTGGATCAAGATACGAAGGAATATGGTAGGAAAGTTCATGAGCTGCTCAGGTTTGAGACACTGTAAAACCAGTCACCAATAGATGAAAAATAAAATTAAAGCACCAGGAGAAGTCAATGCTGAAGAAGGAAAGGAAACTCTGTGGTGGGCTCAGTCATCAGTCTGTGGAGGCTCCGCACCATCCGCGGTAGGTGCCGCCACTCTGCTCTGGGGAAATTCAAAGCAGTGGGAGTTTTCCTTAATAAAGATAAATGACAAAAACCCAGAAAGGGGGTGTTAAAAAGTAAATTCAGAATGGGCGAATCAGGAAATAGTAAAAGCAATGTGATTATTGAACTGAAGAGGCCCAGTAAGCCATGATGGGACTGTTATACTGAAGTGGGCATACCTCCTGGAAAGGTGACAGCCAGAGACATGAAAAGCCAACAAGGCCGACAGCTCACTGAGGGGTGCAAAGCTGACACTCAGCCGAGGGACCACGCACCTAGCGCGCGCACATATTCTCACCTCAATCTCTGTGTTTGTCAGGCTTTTTAACTTTTAAAAAATACTTTATTGATTTTCTTTCTTGTATATGAGTATATTGCCTATATATGTATAAGTGCACCTGTGTTGTACAGTGCCCACAGCGGTCAGAAGAAGGTGTCAGATCCTGTGGAATGGAGTTGTTATAGATGATTGTTCGCCAATGTGTGGGTGCTGGGAATAGAATCCAGGTCCTCTGCAAGCAGCCAGTGCTCTGTCTATCTCTGACTTGTCTATCAATCATTGCAAGCATTTAAGTCTATTACACAAAACCTATTCTGCCTTGTCAAATAGATATAGCAATCAATTGCCACAAAGAGTTGTGAAAATTTAAATTTAACTATAGTTGAACAAAATTTTAAAATTCAGTTCTGCAGTGGTTCAATAAGCACCGTAAGTATTCAAAGTCAATTTTTACCAAAGTAAAGTTTCAATTTCAATCTGTTGGCTGCTCAGTTCTCATGTATAGTTACCATATTGGACAGCACAGATTTTCTAACATAGTACAGATTTCTCCTGGAGAGCCTCTAAGCTCTAGCCCCACTCTAGAACAACCGATAAAAACAGATCAGCCTTCTGAGCTATTGTAACATTTCTCTATAATAAATAGTGTATGACACACAATTAAGAACAATGTTTGTTTTGGTAGTATTGGGCATTGAACCCAGGGCCTCATGTATGCGAGGTATGTGTTTACCACTAGCCACAGACCCAGCTCAGGAACAATCTTATAAATCACATTTTACAGCATTTTAAGACTATCGTCCCGGTAAAAGCATTTAGAATATGCTATTCTAGAATGATTATTTATTGCACTCTTGGTTGGTACAAAGGTATACAAACAAAGAACTTGTGAAATTTAGATCCTCAGACCTATGCCTGTCAATTCCTAAGACACAAACAGAGGTATTTAAACAACAGATCATTGAGGCTCTGAAAGTTATTGCTAATACCAAAAATAACCTAACATGGATGTCACGGATAAAATATTGTGACACACACAAAGTTGTGAGATACTTAGACATTAACTCAGTTGCACACTGTAGAAGAAACTCACAGCTCTTTTAGTCTAAAGTGCATGGACGTATCTGACCCAGCTGACCCAGCTGACCCAGCTACTCCACTGAGTGACCCAGACCTTCTGCACAAAGCAGGTGAACAGCCCGTTTCTTCGGAGCTAAGCTGCAGCAGAAGTTGATCAAACGCACAGTAAATCACAGACACGAGAAATGTCTTGTTTAAATTATGAGGTGTTAAGAGGTGAGCATAATTTTAAGAAATAAAGAGTTTAGGATGAAAAGGGCATCAGCAGCAGGAAAGTCCTCCATTTTTATGTGGAGTAGCTAGTCAGGCTTCCTGGGGGAGGTGACACTTCAGCAAAGCCTCTGATGAGTGACAGCTACCCGTTCAGAATCAGGAGGAAAGGTCCTGGTACAGAGAGAGGGATCCGCCCCTAGCAAGGCTGTGTGGCCCACGTAGCACCCCTTGATCTTCGTGTTCCCTGCAGAACACGCACATGTGACATATCCACCAGCCAATACTAATGCAGCTGAGTCTCTGTTCAGACTGGGACCATCAAAGAGGACCTGTGCAGGTCTGGGAGGTAGACCCCAGAGTCCAGGCCGCCTCCCTTGCCTTCCCAGAGGCACTCATACTCTGGCTACCGCCTCTCTTGTCCCTCTTTGTTCTAGGTACTTTCTATTTCTGTGATAAAACACTAACCAAACCCAACTTGGGAGGAAAGGGTTTAGTCACCTTCAGCTGGCAGCTCATCATGGAGGGGAACCAAGGAAGGAGCTCAGGGCAGGGACCAAAGTACAGGTCATGGAAGAGTGCTGTTTGCTGGCTTGCTCCTCTGATCCATGCTCAGTCTGCTTTCTTATTCAACCTAGGACCACCTGCTCAGAGGTGGCGCCACCCGCAGTGGGCTGGACCCTCCCATAAACTCGACAATCGAGAAAATGCCCCACAGACATGGCTACAGACCAGTCCAATAGAGACAATTCCTCAAGCGAGCTTCCCTCCATTCAAGTGTGTCAAGTTGACGGCTGACACTATCCAGTACAGCTTCATAAAGTTTTCTGTTCTTTTTCTGAAGGGAAAAGCATTATTGAGATTACCGTCTACCTGAGAACATCACCTAAGGACACTTCCAGAGCCTGCAGCCCCTGCTTTGGGTCAGTTCCCCTCAGGCTCCCATCAGCCCACCTCACCTGGGTTCCTGGACTCTGTGTCATGTCCTCCACCACCCTGATCCAAGAACACCTGGGTTCTTTGACCTCAGAGTCTTCTCTCTCCCTTGCTGGTCTTCTTGGCACACATCTTCTCAGATCTCCACCTGCCTGGGTCTTTCTCATCTCAGCTTGGAGGGCACAGTGTACAGACGCTTCCATGTTCTTAGTGCTGAAGCAGGTGTTAGACCCAGGCCTTCTGCCAAACACAGTGTCAGTACAGCAGCTCCCCAACCAGCAGTGGCTTCCACCAGACCTGACTCTGGTACTTGCCTTCCTTTGGGGTGAACTGTGCACATGCACGTGTGTGATCTGTGTGAGTGTGTCTGTGTGTCATCTCATGCATGTCTGTGCATCTGCATGTCTGTGTATATTGCCCAGGTGCCTCTGAGTGCATGTGATCTCTGTGTGTCTGTGCACATGCATGTCTTTATGTTATTTGTATCTGTCTCTGTATTCTTGGTATGTGCATGTACACACATGCATGCGTGACTGTGTATTTGTGTGCATCATTCATGGCTCATTTCTGTATGTGATCTATGTATGTCTGTGTATATCCTGCCAGGAGTTGGCCACCATGGCAAGGGGACCAGGAAGAAGCCAGAAAGTACATGTGATTCCCTGTAGCAACTGTGGCTCTACAGAGTGTGGTCACCTGGCACTACAGGATGCTTGTGAGATCGTGCATGCTTTCCATACGCATGCTTCCCACATGTACTGCACCCCTCCCAGTGTACAGTTCCAGAGCTCCTGTCCCTCTGGTGAGGAGAGCTCTGTGATGAGGTCATGGGGCTGACACTTAGCTCATGAGTCAGCTGTTTTGTTTTTTTTTTTTCCTATGAGATCAGTCCCTAGAGACAATGTTCCCCTTCTTCCTAGTCACGTTGTCTGCATGTTTTAAAGCAGTGCTCCTTAAGTTCCAGCCTCTGGAGCATGCATTGTTCCTGTGGCTCTAACGCCCTTCCTTCTGTCCTATATTACCATCTAAAACCCTTGGGAGCAGATATGCCCAGGAGGGAATAGTGCAATGTCTCTGTTATAAATAAATTGAAGCTACATCAATCTAAATGTTCATCTGTTGGTAAATGGAGAAAAAAAATCAGTGCACCCACACAAAGGCTGCTGTGCAGAGCAGAGTGAAACACTGCCCATGACTGAGTCCAACCCATTAGGCTGAGCGAGAACCCAGAGCAGGAGTCCACACCTGTGAAATACCCCAAGCAGGCAGAGGAGGTGGGAGAAGTGCGTGCCTGGCAGGCTTGCGTGGGCACAGAGGTGAGTGCCAAAGGGCACAGGCTCTTCCTGGGGCAAGGAAAATAGTTTAAAATCAGATTGTGGAGATGGCTGTAAATGACACAAACTCTAATGAATTGTGCACTTAAAATGGTAAGGTGTTGTTACATCAACTATAACTCAAGAAAGCACTTAGAAAAGAAAGCAAACTGAGCCTTTGGGAGTGTGGCTAGGAAGCTGTGGGTTCTGAGCCTCTCCCCAGATCTATGCTGACTATGTACTCTAATGTCAGATGCCCCCTGGGAGTTCAGGAGGGGCGCAATGCAGTCATTCTGAGAAGTGTCTTTGGGAGACGCACAAGCTAGCAAGCAACACACAAGGACCTAAACACTGATGGAGGGAGAGCCATTTTATTTACAGAAGGACAGATGTTAGAAGTAAGGGGAAAGAATTTAGCCTGCATGGGAAGGAAGCACGGTGTGTGCTCAAATTTCTTCCCCTCGACTCAGGTCAAGCCAGAGGATCTGTCTGTCTCCCTTTCCAGCAACACCTCCAGAAAGCAGCTAAAACCTGAAAGCATGTGATCTCCATGCAGCACCAGTGGAGGTGGTGAGATTTTCCCCAAGGTTCCCAGATTCAGATACAGTGCAGGAGCCAGACATACCTTCCCTTGGGATGGAACTGAGATAGAAGGAGCTCCTTACGGAGCCCACCACCTCCTCCACGTCCATGGTTCAAAACTTTTTGCCTAAGGAGCCTGAGCTGCTTCCTTCCCTGGAGAGCCTGACACTGCAGGTGTGGCAGGCAGTATGATCACGTGAACATTCACTGAGTTTCATGCACCCGACACCAAGATAAGCCATGTGTCAAGCACATGTGTGTACCTGAGCTCTGCTGTCTGCATTTGTCCAGCTCTGGGGCCAGATGGAACAGATGCCATGACTGCAGGAAAGCATGGTTTTCCATGGCGCCTACCAAGTGCAGTCTGATTTCGATGGAGTTAGCTGTAACCGACATTTGCTCATTAATTTTCTAGGAAGGTAGCATTAGACACCTAAGCTTCCTGATGCAAAGGTCACTGAAGGGTTCCAAAAGCAACGTAAGCCGTCTACTGTCTGTTACACCTCTCTGTGAATGGAATATGTGGCCCCAAAGGGCGTTTGCAGAGCTGGGCCTGGAGATGAGAAACATCCACACTGTTCTACTCGGATTCCATTACACATGTGAAATTCTAGGCAGTCAGTTCAAACATTTGTTACCAGGGAGACCAAACTGGACCATTCAAAAGTTCCAGACTCAGTTCTGCATATGGCTGTATGTGTTTGTGATCATGTGGGCATCCCAGGGGATGACAGATGCGAATTTCAGGTTGCTAAATGCAAACTGGATGATCTTCATACAAGCTGATGTGGCCACTGATACTTCTGTGGATGTAGCAATGCATATGTCACTAACAAGCTGCTGTCAATAATTGATCATGCAAACATCATCTTGTTTTTCTCCAAGAAGCATCTATGTCACTATGGCCCAACTAGCCTGTGGGACCTGGACCTTCCTTCATAGCGTTTCAAATGCACCTGAAAAGGTGGATTATGGTTAAGAAGCCTGAACAGACCCTTTGCTTTCAGAAGGATAAAACCAGGGAACAAAACAAGCCAAAGAAAATGTAAAATCTAAGACCCACAATAAATACTAACAAATCACAATTATAGCTTGATCTGGACTGGCCCCTGCTGTCACTCACCACTGTCTCTCCAAGTCACCACAATGTCCTCCTCAGTGGCTTTTGCTACCTGTGAGGAGAGATGCCATTGCCTCTGGGGACTCAGAGATTTCACTTTCTCTTCCTGTGGTCAGAAAAATTCCCAGCAAAGATAATCCCAGAGCATGGCCCAGAATGTGCAGGATAGCTACTCAGAACCAATGCTATTACGAGCTTAACCTCCCTTATTAGTTGTAATAATTGCAGTTCTTTCAGCTAACAGGATGCCATGAAGTAGCTGAAGGTTATCTATATCATCTTTCCTACAACCTTCTTGCACAATGATTGTCTGGTGGTTTTGATGATAGTCTTGTGAGACTTATCACCATCTGTAAAGAACTTGAAGAGGGTGCTCAGGGTTTCTGGCAATTTTCACAGGCTTGATAGCTCTTTTTGTGTGTTTAGAAAATATTTTTAAAAATTATTTTATTATTTTATGTGGTGTTGCCTATATATATATATATATATATAAGTGCACCTGTGTCATCCAATGCCTGCGTATGTCAGAAGAGGGCATTGTATTCCCCTAGAACTGGGGTTATAATTGCTGTTAGGTACCAACCATATAGGTGCTGGGACTTGAACTTAGGTTCTCTGCAAGAGCAGACAGTGCTCTTAACCTTGGAGTCATCTCTCCAGCCCCATTGTTGTATATTTTTGCCTCAAAGAGTTTCCCTGAATAGACCATCACAAAATTATTAGTTAGGACGAAGAACTCAGACAATGGAGAGTGGAGTTTTGAAGGGGTCATCTATCTGCCCCAAGCAATGTCCTCTCACACACTATGTGTGATTCCAACATACTTCACACACACCAATGTCTGCTGAAATCTGTGGGCTGGTCCTAAGAATGCCTGCTCTCCTACAGCCCGTTTCCACCACATAAACATCTGAAATCCATAAAGCCATAATCATTGCTTCAGGGGGGTGAGTTCCCCCAGACCTTATGGTTAATACTATGATCAAAGTAGATATAGAATCTTTTGTCGAGGAGAGTTGTCTCCCTGGTCAGACCTCCAGCCTGGTACACATCAAGCAACTCTTGGCTAGTGGGATCCTTCCCAAGTCATTCATCACAATGAAGTCTCTGAAATCTCTACACAAGTGTTTGAGCATGTGTTGGGGGTGTGTATGGTATGGGTGTGAGTATGTGAACTTGAGATGTAGGTATGTGAGTGTGTAGGTTGGAATATGTGGATGTGATCTATCTGTGATGTGGGTGTGGTATATGTTAATGTATATGGTATGTGTGGCGTGTGAGGATGTGGTGTGTGTTTGTGTATGTGACTGTGAGAAGGTGGGTTAGAGTGTGCGAATGTGTGTGGTATGTGTGATGTGTGAGTACATGGGTGTGGTGTAGATGTGAGGGTATGTGAGTGAGGGTATGTGAGTGTGGTATGTGTGAATGTGTGTGTGTGTGTGTGTGTGTGTGTGTGTGTGTGCACATGCATGATGCATGATTCCCTGAGGAGGATGGCTCCAGGAAGGTTACAGGTTCCATTTCCCCACAAACCAGGGAAATAAAAATGTTTCAGACCCAATCTGCCCAGTGGTTTCCAGGTGACAGGCTTGTCTTGGTCATACAATAGCTGGCGGTGCTGTCAACACAGTAGCTGGAGGTGATGTTAGCTTGGCCCCCACTCAGGGAGCCTTGCTGCCACTTCTCCACTGTACTCTTGGCTCAGCCACATTAGTAGAAAGCATGCGATGCCAGGGCCACCACGATGCACAGTGATTAAACAGGGAGGAGGTGGCCAAGGTGTGGAATTGAAACGTCTGGGCTTCTAGCATTACTGTGGACTCAGAAACTGCAGAGTGCTCAGCCCCAAATTGAACACATATCAAACTCTCTTCTCCCAGGGCTCAGAGATCATTGCAGAAGAGGGAACAAAATGTTTGTTAGAGTCAGAGGTGGGAGAGGACTACAAGGAAACCTTGTTGCCTGGACACACAGGGTAGTTGCTCCTATGAACTCATAGTGGTTGTGACAGCATGCACAAGACCTGTGTAAGCCTAAGACAGACAAATCTCATCATGGATGGGGGTAGTTGGGCAAGAAGCAACTACTAGTTGCCAGGAGAGGGGGAGTCAGCTTCCTTCAAGGGTGTGATACTTGGTGGGCTGACCAGACTCCAAGGGATAGACCACAGCCAACAGCATTTTAGGAACCCAAGTGAGACTTGCCTTTAAAAAGAAGAAAAGCAATCACAGAGGGCAAGAAGTCTGGAGGGGCTAGTAAGGTGGGAGGAGAGATGGAGACCAGTGGCCTTATGCACCCATGGGTATGCTCTCTCCACCAGTAGCCAAAATAAACCTTTTCCCAATTAAATTGCTTTAATCAATTATTATGCCATTAGCAACAAGAAACCAGGGACTGGAGAGATGGCTCAGCAGCTAAGAGCATTGGCTGGGAGAACCTGGGTTTGATTCTCATACCCACATGGTGGCTAACAACCATCTGAAACTCCAGTTACAGGGGATCCAGCACCCTCACTGACTTCCATGAGCTTCTATGTGCACACACACACACAATAAATAAATAATTTCATCAAGGGACATCTGTGGACAAAAGCTTGACTCGATAGGCCTTAACTTATATGACAGAATGCATGAACTCCGGTGGCGGGTTATGGGGGAGTACAGATGGGGGAGGGGGTCTAAATAGGATTAAGATGTATTGTGTGAAATGCACAAAAGTTCAATAAAATTATGCATTAAGAATAAAACAATGAAGTAATCAAATCTCTCAAAATGACACATTGGAATTGGGAGGCATGGATCACAAGAAGAATTACAGGATTAGAAGGTTACCCCCAGCTCTTATATATGAGTGAGAATGAGAAGCTTCTGGAACCTTGGCTGACCCCTTCACTATCCTCCTTTCCCAATTTGTGATCATAGGAGCCAGAGCTGATTGCCAACAGCCGATGGCTGTTGGAACCAGATGAAAGCCAGGGATGTGTGTGCACTTCCTACCATAAGATGCAAGGACCATGAATCTGGCTACAGGAGGTGTTAACATGAGAAGGAACAGTGGATAGAACAGTGAGTGGAAGGTGGATTCCGATTCCACGGGAATTTGGAAATTTAATACATGACAAAAGAAATTCTCCAGTTACCATCCATCTAAACACAAGGGGTAGCACACCAGACCACTAGACTCTACTGTGTCTGGGTCCATATTTTGCCCAATATGAGAATAAAGTACCCGTCACACTAAGGATCTTATGGCTTCACCCACATGTGTATTGTCTAGGGCCGCTGTGTGTTGGCCACTTTATCCCATGACAGAGCCAACGTGGCCATACCTTTGATAGGCTGGATGAAAAAGAAGAAGTTGGTTGGGATTGATTTGAAACAGAGATCAAACAGAAAATTCCTTCTAGGAATCTCCAAATCTAATCCATTTTGGAATGCATGGGATGGAGGTGAGATCTAAACTGGGAATATTTGCCGGATAAGAGTTTATACTGTGAACTATGCAATAGAATGTGATACATGGTAAAAATGAAATCCGCTTCATGGTAAAAATGAAATCCACTACACGGTAAAAATGAAATCCACTACACGGTAAAAATGAAATCCGCTACACGGTAAAAATGAAATCCGCTACACGGTAAAAATGAAATCCCCATGTGTCCCTTTCTTGGTTGGACACTGATGTTGGATAGAACGCATTTTACCTGTGATTTTATTGTAACATTGTTATGGTTTGCGGTATTTATTATTCTAGGCATACTATAAGATGTGTGTTTCTGAAGTCTGTCACTGGATACTGTAATTATTGTTAGAGTATGGGTGGACTTTTTAAGACATTTTAACAGTTGACTTGCAATCTGTAATAGTATCTAATTGCTTTCTCTAAAAAACTTCACACCTGAATCAAAGTAACTAAGTTGTCTGAGATGCTGCAATTCCTGGGTGTATATTACTGCACAAGGCCCCAGGACTTTCTCCTCCCCTGCTGAGGTCAAAGTTGGGTTCGTTAGTTCTCAGCTCTGTTCCCCGGGACACAGTCCCAGATGTGGCTGGAGTTTCTCCACTGTTCACCTTTCAGGTTTTACAGTTTTCAGTCAATATTGGGAGTGCTTTCACTGATCTAAGTGTCTTTAAACTTTTGCATGTTCCAGTCAGAATTTTAGATGATAGTCAGAGGGAACTGACTATCGTCAGAGGAACTGTGGCCCGATGGAGTCCTTGCATCTAGGTCACTATTATTTCCAAACATTAGAGTTCGGCTTGTTTCACACATGAAGGCATACATAATTCTAAGCATCCAGAGGTGCTTATGCTGCCTCCAGAAGACACAGCCCACAACACGGTCGTTGTTGTTCTTATTCGTGGGGAGAGCAGGAAACATGGAGATGTTGGAGCTCAGTATGCTTTGCTGTACTGTAATGAGCAGCCCACAAACTGTTTCCCAATGGATAACATATAAACTGCTGGAGGCAGACGTAGAAACCATTATTGTCATTAGTTACACTCTTCTTTTAGCTGGTAAACATGCAATTAGGTTATGTATCCCAGCAACCTTAGAGACACAGAATAAGGAGGGCGATTGGTACAGAAAAGGCTCAATCATATTAGTGGCATTCTTAAGGAACAGTAATGACCTGTGCCTCTGCGCATGACCAGCTTACTCAGCCCAGCCCTTTAATATTTAAGCACTTAATATTTCTCTTACTAAGTTTTATACATTTCAACTAGAAATAGAACCCAGCTGTAAAATATGCTAACTTCTTTTTGGTGTATAATTCCACAATCCATCACTCTTTATTTTATTGCCTAGTGATGACCCACAGAGAGAATAGTCAAAAACTCTGAGCTACAGTTACATAATCTCTGCAAATAAAAGCAAGGGTTATGGCTCTGTTGGCTGCTGCATTGGGAATACAGAGTCATACGCTCGCTGTTCTGGACGCTCTCCTCACTTATGACTCTTTGTTATACACAAGTGATCTCCCAGGGGTCGGGAGTAGACAGCTGCCTTCCAAAATATGGGCATAAGCCATGGCCCTAAAACTGCATGAACAATGCCTTACATTTTAAATGCCTGTTCAAATGGTAGACATTTAATAATGTTAATTGCTCACAATGAGTTCCATGGATGGTTATAGCATAAATAAAACATATTCTATTTCCACTGCATCAGTGGGACTTCTCTGAAATTCAGTCCCAGTCACCTCTTTAACTTAATACTTGCTTGCCTTACAAAGTGTGCTGATGTTCTGATTAGGTCTTATCTGTGCTGGATCATTTGCTACTGGGCAGTGGAGCCCAAGAACAAGCACTCACACAGTGTGCACCAAGTCTTGAGCTAGGGGCTTCCACATGAAGCCTCCCTCAGTCCTCAAGTAGAACACGGAGGTCCGTGTTTTTGCCACCAGTTATGAAGCTGAAGGCCTGGAACAGACCTCAGGAAATCAAGGATATTCTTGGACAATTATGGATATCCTAATTAAGCTGGAAATAGTATTTTAAAGAAAAAAGCAGGGTGAGGAGTGACTTGTGGCTTATGGAAGTGACTTTTCAACAGAAACCTAGATAATAAAGTGACATTTAAACTTGAGATTTGCCTTCCAGGTAGAGGCAACAGAATTTGGTAAGGTCCTGAAGAGCTCAGGTCTATTTTAAACTGTATAAAACGTTAGTGAGGCCTGAGCCTAGAGTCTCCCCCTAAGAAGCTGGAGAGGGCAGCAGATCCCCAGGACACCGGAGGTCATATTAAAGATGCGAGGCTAGCTAGAGTGTTCTGTGGGCACGTGGACTAGGGGGTGAAGAGGTCGGTGCTGTGCTCCCCACATGTCCCTGCACCTGGGCCTGGGTGAGGGCATGTCAGCTTTCAGGATCCATCTTCACACCCCTTCCACTGTGCTCACAATTTCACAGGGCTGAGGTGAACCATCTTAAGTACAGATAGACAAACCAACATCCAGTCACTGAAAATATCCCCAACACCTAAGTTTAAATAGTTATTTAAGTTATGGAGGCAAGTGATTTCCATAGACTCAAAATCCAATTTATTGTGCATACCAAGAGAAGTCAAGAATTTCTTAAACTATATTTTACTTTACATATTTTTCTATATTTGTAATGCCTTGAAGGTGGAGATGTGATTATTGGGTGGCCCCAAAACGGAATAATGTAACAAAACATACCATTACCTGGGGAAGCTTTCTACCATTTTAGTGCAATTTTAAAGTAAAAGCAACCAATTATTTTATCACATATATAGAGCTGATAACAAAGTTTTAGTTGTGTCAAGTTAGTGTTTCCAGACATTCCTCAGTGTAAGTTCATCTACTGAGGTCCAGTCAGCCTATCTAGAGTCCCTCACTTCAGGGAGGTCAGAACTCTTCACCTGGCAGTGATCAGTTGCCAACATTTCTTCAGCTAAGATTGGGGTCTGCTGTCCCTTTCCCCAGTTCAATGATGGATTTTTGTCTGCTTGAGTCTGCATGGGTCTTGTGCATGCTGATACCATTGCTGTAGATTCATCTGAGCAGGGTACCAGGAGCCTGTAGGGCTCTACTTCCATGTGGTCATGCACCTCCTCCATGGCTCTTAAAATATTTCTGCCCCCTATGCTGAAATGGTCCCTGAGCCCTGGGTGGGTGAAGTTTAATATAGGAGTCCTGTCCAAGGACCAACACTCTGCAGACTCTTAATCTCTATGCTTTGGCCGTTTGTGACTTTCTGTGTTCCTGGACCTCTGTCACATGAGGAAGCTTCATTGATGAGAACTGAGAGATTCATTAGTGTCCTCTTCTTTACCCCTGTTCTATGTTCTGTGAGCCTTAGAGTAGAGGTTGCATCATAGATGTGTCACTTAGCCCTGGGCAATTCATAGCCAATGACTGTGTGTGATCAGCTGTGGTACTTGGTGATAGTCTCCATCTGATGCAAAAGAAGCTTCCTTGATGAGTGGTGACTGGGATTCTGTCTGTAATATAAGGATATGTATTCTGCACATAGTAAGAAATTACGTTAGTCTAGGGATGTGAGAGTCTTGGGGTTTTCTCTAAGATCTAGGACCACTCCGGCCATGTGTATTTGACTATGTTTAGAGTACCACACCTGAGTTTCCTCCCATTGAGTGGGCTGTTAGTCCAATTAGGTAGCTGTTGATTGCCCCCAAGATAAAAGTGACACTACTGCACCAATGTCATATGTTGTGCTGGTAATTGATGTAGTTATTTGGTCTTGAAGCTGGTGTTGGATCATCCATTAAGGTTTTGCCTTGGCATCTTCATAGAGCTCTCCAAAGCTGAGAGCTGCCTTCAGGGGAAGTGGCTGTCAGGTCAGTTCCAGCTTCAAGTTCTGGGAGGCCACCAAGGGCTGTGGCTATTGCTTGGAACTAAATCAAAAGGACAATACAACACACACATGCACACGCATGCGCACGCGCGCGCGCGCACACACACACACACACAAACCATCGGGGATAGTTTAAAAGTAGTCTTAAGGGGGGACATTTATAGCTCTAAGTGCCTACATTAGAAACTCAGAAAGAGCACAAATAAATGAGTTAACAACTCAAGACCCTGGAAGGACAAGAACAAACCAAACCCAAATCCAGCAGATGGGAAGAAAGGACAGAAATCCGAGCAGGAATTAACGAAACAGAGACAAAACAACACTAAGAATCAATGAATCTAAGCGCTGGTTCTTTGAAAAGATAAACAAGACAGACCCTTAACTCAGTTTACCAAAAGAAAGAAAGAGCAAATACAAATCAATAAAATCAGAAACAAAAATCATCTCAACAGACACTAAAAGATCTAGAACATTATAAGGGAATTCTTGAAAAAAAAAAATCTATACTTTACTAAATTTGAAAACCTGAAAGAAATGGACAAGTTTCTAAATTCATGGAAACCACCAAAGCTAAACTAAGAAGAGATCAACAGCTTAAATACACCCATAACAAAGAAATTGAAGCAGTAATACAAAAGCTCCCACTGAAGAAAACCCAGGCCCAGATAATTCACAGCAGAACTCTACCAGACATTTAAAGAAGGCCCACAACTAATACTACTTAAATTATACAAAAAAGTAGAGAGGAAGAACTTCCAAACTCTTTAAATGAAACCAGCATTACTCTAATACCAAAACCAGGTAAACATGCAGCAGAGAAAGAAAACTATGGGCTCACATAATTCATAAACATAAACCCAAAGATTCTCAACAAAGTATCTGCAAACTGCATACAGGCACACAGCAAAAAGATCACCCACCGTGATCAAGTTGGCTTTATTCTAGAGATGGTTCACTATACATATGGCAATAAATACTATAAATCATATAAATAGACTCAGATAAAAATCATATGGTCATATCAATAGATGCAGAAAAGGTCTTTGACAAATATCCAAATGCATTTATGTTCAAAGTCCTAGAGGGAATTGGACTGGAGGGAACATACCTCAACATAATTAAAGCCATATATAACAAACCCACAGCCAACATCATTCTAAATGGAGAAAAACTGGAAGCATTCCCATTGAAATCAGGAACCAGACAAGGATGCCCACTATTTCCATTTCTCTTCGATAAGTGCTTGAAACTCTTGCTAGAGCAATAAGACAGGAGAAGGAAATTAAAGGAGTACTAATTGGTAAAGAAGAGGTCAAACTATCACTTTTTGCAGATGATAAGATACTATACCTAAGAGATCCCAAAATCCTACCAGAAAACTTCTAGAAATGATCAACACTTTCAGCAAAGTGGCAGGTTATAAAATCAATTTACAAAACCCAGCAGACTTTCTATAGAGCAATAACAAGCAAACAGAGAATGAGCTCATAGAAATTCTCACAGTATTTTCAATCAAATAAAATACTTAGAATTAAATCTGACACAAGACACTAAAGATCTCTACAATGAAAACTTTAATATTTGAAGAAAGAGATCGAGGGAGACACAACAAGATGGAAAGACCTCCCTTGTTCATAGATATGTTGAATTCATATTGTGAAAATCCCATCCTACCAAAAGCAATGTACAGATTCAATGCAATGTCCATAAAAGTCCTCATGACATTCTTCACAGAACTAGAAAAAACCATCCTAAAATTCATTTGGAAGCACCAAAGACCCGGATAGCCAAAGCAACCCTAAGCACTAAGAGCAATGCTGGGAGGATTACTATACCAGATCTCAGACTATATTACAGAGCTATAGTAATAAAAACAGCATGATACTAGCACAAAGACAGACATATAGACCAACGAAACACAATAGAAGACCAAACATGAGTACACACAATTTCAGTCACTTGATATTTGACACAGGTGCCAAGAACCCATAATGGAGGAAAGACAGCATCTTCTACAAATGGTGTTGGCAAAACTGGATCTCCACCTGCAGAAGAATTAAACTAGATCCTCGTCTTTCACCCTGCAAAAATGTCAACCCCAAATGGACCAAAGACCTCAATGTGAAACTTGAAATTCTGAAACTGTTAGAAGAAAACATAGGCAGTACCCTACAAGATACAGGTGTAGTAAAGGACTTTCTAAATCAGGACATCAGTTGCTCAGGGATTATGGTCAATAATCCACAAGTGGGACCTCATTAAACTAAAAAGCTTCTGTACAGCAAAAGAAACAACCAAGGAAGTGAAGAGAAAACCCACAGAAATGGAGAAAATCTTCACCAGTGACACATCTGATGGCATATTAATATCCAGAATATACAAAGACCTCAAAAAACAAGGAATCAAAACATCATCTAATAAAAAGATGGGCTATGGATCTGAACAAAGAGGTCTTAAAAGAAGAAATAAAAATGACTAAGAAATACCTTAAAGACTGTTCGAATCCTTAGTAATTAGGAAAATGCTAACCAAAACCACTTTAAGATTTCATCTTACTCCAGTCAGACTGGCTAAGATCAAGAGAATAAATGATTTCAAATTCTGGTGCAGATGTGGGAAAGGGGAACGCTCATCCTCTGCTGGTGTAGTGCAAACTTGTGAAATCCCTCAGGAAAGCAAATGAACCTACCATATGATCTGGTTATACCACTCCTTGGCATACATACAAAGAACTCATCCTACTGCACAGACACTTGTACATCCATGCATGTTGCTGCTCTTTTCACAACATCTAAGAAATAGAAACAACATAAATGTTCAACTTACAAATGGATAATTGAAGTGTGGTACACTCACATAACAGAGTTCTGTTCATTGGTAAAGAAAGACAAAGTCATGAAATTTGCAGGGAAATGGGTGGAACTAGAAACGGTTTCACTAAGTGAAGTAACAGACTCAGAAGAACAAGTGACATATGTTCTTTCTCTTTTGTGGATCTTAGCACCAAATATTTATATGTGAGTAGCTATCCTATGTAACTGTGGCAGCCAGGACAATGGAAAGGAGTCATGGAAGTAAAGGGAACCAAAGAGACAGGGGCTGTAGGCAACAGGTGCTACCAAGGGGAAATGGAGAAACCGGGGTGTGTAATGGGGAAGGGAGAGGGAAGGCTATACAAGGAAGAAGGAACTCAAGAGAGGGGGGATGATAGGAAACAGATATTTCAAGGGGTAATGGGAAAAGAGAGGGTTCTTTAACTGGGGAGGGAAGGGGGTGGGTGAGACAGGAGAGAATGACTAGAGATAAATAATGCTGAGGTAGTGTGAAAAGCCAGAGGGAAATGTATTAGTTCAAAAGTCCACTGAAAAAATACAGATACAATATCTGAAACCTCTATCTGAGTGGTTGGTCAGGAGACTCCCAAAATAACTCAGGCCATGGCCACAGCCCTTGATTACCTCTCAGAACTTGAAGGTAAGACACTATTGCTGAAGAGAGGATGTAGTTCAGACACAGGACTTGGAGAAACGGAGCTGGGACTGAGCTGGAAACCTCTTCACTGAAGACTGGATCTCAAAGTTCTGGAGGACACTATGTGAACTGCTAAGGAAAGTCACTCAATGGTCCAACCTCAATTTTAAAGCCTAATAACCACAATACTGGCCAGCACAGCGAACTGTATTAATACAGTGGCACTTTTATCTTTGGGCTAATCAACAGCTACCTAATTGGGCTTAAAGCCCAATTAATTGTGAGGCAACTGTAAACATAACCAAATACAGATGGCTGGAGAGGTCATAGATCTTAGAGAAAACCATATGTCATATCCCTAGACGAATGAAATTTTTTATTATATTTTAACATGGATCCTTATATTCACAGACAAGTATATCAGACACCACTCATCATCTAGTAGAGATTTCTGAAACCAGTCCCACACAGAGAAGTGTCTGTGAGATGCCCAACCCTAAGTGACATGTAAACAATGGAACCTCCATACCTAAAGCTCACAAAACACAGTGGAACTGAGGGTAGAGAGAATCCTAATGTGTCTCTGAACTCTCTTCAGTGACGCTCAAGCAATAGAGGGCGATGCACACAGGCGGTCACAACTGGCCAAAGTATGGGCAATAAGAGCCTGCAGAGTGCATGTCCCTGGATAGGACTCCAATATTAAACCTCTCCCACACAGGGATCAGGGAACGCTGCAGAAGATGGGGCAGAAAGACCACAAGGGCCAGAGAAGGAGCTGCATGACCATAAGGAAACAGTCTTCCAGACTCCCGGGAACTTGCAAACTCCGTCATATACAAAACCAGCATAGAACTGGGGGAAATGGACTGAAGGCCCAACCTCAGCTGAGGAACTACTGGAAGCTGATCTCTACTGGGTGAGGAAGCGTTGGTCTTCTTTAAGGGAGTGATGCTAGGCAGGCTGAACAGCCTCCAGTGGATGAACTCACATGGAGAGACAGCTGGGTACACAAATTTGACTTGATAGGTTTTAATGTATAAACAGAATTCATGAAATCCTGTGGGAAGGTTAAAAGGGGCGTGCAGATAAGGAAGTTCTAAATACAATTAAAATGTACTGTATGAAAAAAATAAATAAAAGAAAACCAGATACAACAGGCTACTCTGCTCTGAGCCTGCATCAATGGAAGGCTCCAAAGACCTAACCCTCACTTGTCCTTTCTTTTTCTCTTGGGGTTGGGCTTTGCTTAAATATCCACTATAAAAATAGGTTTAGGCATCCCTGTCCTTGAGTCATTCCCTGATGTGAACCATCCCCAAAGTCAGTGAGCAAAAGGATCCCACTCTTCTCTCGTGTCATGGTGCCCTTCTGGGGACATTCAGGCAGATCTTGTCATAAGGAGTCCTCTGACCACACTGGCTTGGAACATGACCACCATGACCCCATGACTTTTACAGCAAACATTTGCCATATGACTGACCACAGTGAGGAAGCCCATGACTCCTGTCGTCTGATGTCAGGAGCAGCACTGCTTCCTATGAAGGGAACACCACACAGTGACCAGAAGGGAAACGTGCTGCTCTGTCCCCCCGCCAGCTTCCTGGTGTGCCGCCCCAGACCAAGGACACAGGTGCTTTCCTGCTAAATTCTTTGCACATTTTCTAACATTTTGAAAAATATTTTTTTAATATTTCTCATTTTTATTTTATGTGTATGAGTGTATTGCCTGCATGCATGTGAGTGCACCTGTTTCGTGCAATGCTGCAGAGGTCAGAAGAGCACTTCAGATTCCCCTGGAAGTGGAGTTAAGGACGGTTCGTAGCCGCCACGTGGGTGCTGGGAATTGAACCCAGGTCCTCTGCAAGAGCAGTCAGTGCTCTTAACCGCTGAGCCAGCTCTCCAGCCCCACATTTTCCAACATTTAAGCTCATTCAGCTCTTTACAGAAAAAATATAATACAGTGAAATTGAATGGACACAGTTTTGTAGAGAAAATGCTGAAACCCGATTTCTAGACCTGTCTAAACTCTACCTGGCTTGGAGTATTGGCAATGGTACAATACCACTTTGAATCTTAGTTTCATTACTTCAAAAAGGAAGAAAGAAAGAGAGAGAGAGGATAGAGGGAGGGAGGGATGGAGAGAGGGATGGAGGGAGGGATGGAGGGAGGGAGGGAGGAAGGAAGGAAAGAAGGAAGGGGAGGCAGGAAAACCCATATATTTGTATAGTTAAATTTCTCTACCTGTGTAATTCTTTTTGTGTGGTTATGTTCCAATTGCAGCTGATATTAAGCTCTTATAAAAATCTGTATTCAGTTCAAGCACAAAAGTTCACCTTGTGAAATATGCTCTGATCTATTTCTGATGATGATAGACACTTTTCCATGTAATTTTTTTTTACCGTTACATTTATTCCTAAGTAATCAGCAGAGACTTCTGAAATTATCCAGCACGTTCAGGTAGCTTCCCACAGCTGTCATGAACTCCCTAATCACAATCACTGGGAGCACGGACTGCTGGTTACCTGGAGACCTGACTAGTGGGCTATGTTTCTCTCAAAGCTCATTTCATTTCTTCCGTCCACTCTCAGGTGTGATCACTCATGTTCTGCTGTTTTCTCAATTTTCTGGCTCAAGAAAATTTCTCTATCAGTTGAGAACTTGGCAGTATTTCAGTTTTCTGGGATTTATTGGGTGCCTTAGAAAAATCTCTCAATGACTAGAGTTTCCAGGGAATTCCTGGGGCTTGTGGCTGGAAATGCAGCCTAGTACAATTCAAACCAGTTCCCCGAACAAGTCTCCAACCATGGGCGGGAACTCTTAAACACAACTGAGCTTCGTAACATTTACAAGGTATTCTGGTAAATGTTTGGAAGCAAGAGAATAATTTAATTTGAGAAGTTTTATCTATTCTATACAGTATTGCCTTAAAAATCATGCTTCATTGAAATTTGCAGCTATCAAAATACCTGAAAGCAAATCCTGAGCTGAGTCTATCACTCTCGAGTCCAGCCTTGGAAGACAAAAGAAAAATGAGGAGGAACCCAATAGAGGGATGCTTCTGGAAGCCCTTGTCAGGAAATTCCAATGGGCTCTCATATGAACATTTGAAAATTGCCCTGTTCCGACTTTTTTCTAGTTCCCTGTCTAGAACTTGTAATTCTAGTTCCTCTTGAGTTTACTTCTCCTTCACATCTCCCATTCATAATTCAAGGACTTTCTTTTCCCCTTAGAGATAGGAGTTATGCAATTTGGGAGTCTTTTAGATAGACCCAAAGAAGGGGTACTATACTTGCCTCACCCTGCGTCCCTGTTCAACATGGAAGAAGCCAGAGCGGTCAGCATCCCTATTCTTACTTTTCACCTTTCCTGCTGTAGTCCTTATAAAACCAACTTGGAAATGTGTACTTTTATGTTTTTGGAAAAGCTTATGTGGATTTGAAATGATGTTTTCCTTCAGTGTTTGGAATTTTCCTGTGGTGTCCATTTCGTAGGAATTGGCTAGGCAGCTAGGGTAAAAAGACCCCAAAGAAATTTATCCAGTTTCTTGGCTAAAAGTCAAAATGTCCTTGGGCCTGTTAGCAACATACTCTGTTCCATAGGCCAAAAATGTCAAAAGTATTTGGGAGCTTGTATCTAATCCTTAAAAGATTTTAGGGTTACCTCTTCAGAGGGGGGATGTTAGGGTAGCCAAAAGCCCCATAGAAATAAGTAAATGAAAGAAGAAAAAAAAGGAAAAGAAAAAAGTTGTGGGGAGATGTGGGAGGTGTTGGAAGGGAGGGAGTGGGCATGGATTGGATCAGAACACCTTATATACATGTATGAAAGTCTCAATAAAGTTTTTGTAAAAGTTAAAAATAAATCATGCTTTATACAGGGAGACCTAAATTTCATGTAAATATAATGCCAAATATAGTGAAGAAATCATGTCTTTAGCAAAAAGTTTAATTAAAATAATTTTTTAAATCTATGTGTTTAAGTGTTTTGTCTGCGCTTACCCGTGCGCACAACACCTGTGGAGGTCAGAAGAGGGTGTCGTTTCCCTGGGTCCCCTGAAACTGGAGTCACGGACAATTGTTAGCCAATATGTGGGTTCTGGAAACCCAACCCAGATCTTCTTTGAGAGCAACCAGTGCTCTTACCACTGAGTCATCTCTCCAGCCCCTAGCTACTGTGTCAATCCAAGGATAGAACTTGCCTGATGACATGCACAAGATCAAGTCAGATCAAATCCCAGCATGGAGGAGGAAGATGGGCAGGAAGTCCCACCCCCAGCGGAGGAGTTACTGGCAATTGATGGCTTCTGGGAAGGGGGAATCAGTTTCCTTCAGAGATGCAGTAGTGGAGAGGTTACTCACGCTCCAGTGAACTGCCTTACACCTGCACACATACAGGAAGCACTAAATCCTATTAGATCTCAGAGAAAGCCCTACAACTGTCACATCTCTAGACAAACAAATTTCTTCCTATTTTCCAATAGTATAGATCCTTATATTTATGGACAAGTATGCCAATCACCCCTCATCAAGGAAGCTTCTTTTGCAACAAACAGAGACTGTTTCAAAGTTCCACAACTAGCTACACAAAGAGAATAAGTGTCTGTGAGAGGCCCACCCCCAAGTGACACATCTACAAGGGAACCTCTGTACCTAAGGCTCATGGAACATAGTGGACCTGGGGTGGAGAAATATTAATTCATGTCTCAACTCTCATCAGTGAGGCTTCCTCGTGCAACAAAGGGTAAAGAACATAAAAGGTCACAACTGGCCAAAGTCTGTAGAAAAAGAGACTGCAAAGTGCATGTCCTTGAATGAGACTCCTACATGAAACCTCACCCACCAGGACTCAGGGACCATTGGGGAAGATGGGGACGGAATCATTATGAGTCGGAGGTGGTGCATGACTATAAGGAAACAGAGTCTTACAGGCTCCTGTGGATTTGCTCATGTGAATTTACAGCAGTGGTAACAGCATGCACCAGGCCCATGCAAACTTAATCAGACAAAGCCCAGCCTAGAACTTGGGAAATGGGCAGCAGGTCCAACCTTAGCAGAACTACTGGCAGCTGATCACTGCTGGGTGAGGGAGAGTTGATTTTCTTTAAGGGAGTGTCGCTAGATAGACTGAACAGGCTCCAGTGGGTGAACTTGCACTGAAAGACATCTGGGTATATAAACTTGACTTGATAGGCCTTAACATATGTAACAGAATACATGAAATCTGGTGGGTGGCTATGGGTGCAGATAGGGGAGGGGTCTGAATATGATTAACATGTATGAAATCCACAAAAATTCCATAAAAATATACATTAAAGAACAAAAGAAGGCAGTCACTGAACTTTAGAGTGTCTGGTGACAGTCAGTGGAAGGTGAAGGGAAACGTCACCCCAGGGAGGTGAAATGGCTCTATCAAGTGCCTGCTGTCAGGCTATGCAGAGGCCATGCCCACGTCTTCCAGTGTGAGCTTGGGAGTCACCCCTAAATTAGATGCAATACAGTAGTTTTAGGAAACGATCTGAAAGAATTTATAGTCGTGTGTGTGATAATTGCATCTAGTGGAGAATGGCTTCTGCTGGCAGAGTGACGGGTGTGGCTCCCCCTCCTTCCAGTGAAACTGCAACCTAGCTACTGCAAGTCTTTCTCTCTCTCGTCTGTCTCTCTCTCTCTGTCTCTTTCTCTCTCTCATACACCTCGCGTGCGCGTGCACACACACACACACACACACACACACACACACACACATTTAAAATCATTGCAAACCATCCCAAGGCCGTAAAGTAATAGACAAGTGGCTATTGAATAAAATTAACAGATTTTAAAAGATTACTGAAATTTTGCAACATTTACTGTGTTTGCTGGTCATGCTCAGCGTGACAGCATTCTATGTATGTGGATACGAGGTAAGAAATCCCTACCACTGCCCGTCCATTCTAGGGCTATAGTTTCAGTTCAGAAGTGGCAAATCCTGTGTTCATCATGCTCTTGATCCACATTGCAGGCAGCTCTGGGCACGGTGTGAGAACAGCTTTCTCTTCTCCCCAGAAGCCCTTACTTAGGATGGAAACTATTCCAGGTTCGATAAGTCAGACATGACAAACCTTAATTACCCTAATACCAGGCTCCTGTGGGTGCAGATCACAGGTCAGGGTGGTTTGAATGAGAATGTCCCCCATAGGCTCCAAATGTTTGGACATTCTGTCCCCAGTTGGTGGCACTGTTTGGGGAGGTTTTAGAAGGTGTGGCTATCCTGGAGGAAGCGCGTCACTGGGGATGGGCTTAGAGAGTTCTTAACCTTGCCAGATCTCCAGTCGCTCTCTTGCTTCCTGTGCCTGTGTGATGATGTGAGAGCTTAGCTTCTGCTGCTCTTGCTCCAGCCTCCTCCAGCCACCACGCCTTCCTGCCATGATGGACTGTAATTCCTCAGGAACCGTGAGCTCAAATAAACCCTCCCTTCTATAAACTGCTTGGGCCAGTGTTTCTATCACAGCAACAGAAAAGTGACTGATACAGCATCAGAGCCCAGTCACAGAGGGCAGTTCCCTGGCCTCTTCATCAGTCAGAAGGCAGGAGAACGCCCTGTGCAAAGTTCTCAAAAACAAGGACAAAATCTGCCAAGCACTTCAGGAAAGCACTCCGAGCGACTTCACACAGCTCCATTCTCCCCTTGTTCTTCCTTGGAACTTCCGAGAGTGTCTAGAATGTTCTGAGAAGACAGCATCCTGAGATGGGGAGGCAGTGGAAGGCACGCCCCCAACTCTGTGGCAGGCCCGCCATTGAAAAGAACGGGCTTCGGGTTTCACTGTCTCCCAGCACATTTGATTCCCCAGAGTATAAAGCACCTTTAATGTGGTGAAAGACAGTCAGACACAGTGATGACCAAGACCCAGCCTGTTCATGAAGCTCAGGGAAAGGTCAAGGTGATTCATTGACTTCTGTATGTATACCTGTGACTTTGTCAGTGAAAACTCACTATGAGCAATTTGGTGTAATATGTGGGTATTTTGCACCACCAGACTCCAGATAAGCTGAAAACCAGTTCACAGTGATCCTGCCTAACAAACCAGTAATGACTAACTTCCATCGAATACACCCAAATCATAATGAGACTCCACATGTTCTAGAACGGCCAAAATAGAAAAGATGGTGGGGCTGGGGGTATAGCTCAATAGGTAAAGCACTTGCTATGTAAGTGTGAAGACTAGAGTGTCGTCTGGATGCCCAGAACCCAAGTGAATGCTGGGAGGCCACTCTCTACTTCCAGTCTCAGAAGTGGGGACAGGATCCCCAGAGCAAGCTGCCTAGCAAGATTAGGGGTGTCACCGAGCTCCTGGTTTGACGGAGACCCTGCCTCAATGAATAGGGTTGAAGAGTTATGGAGGATAATTCCTGACATGAACCTCAGGCCTACATACCCCCCCCCCCCCGACACACACAGAGGCTCACACAATTGTGTGCACAGTAGCACAGTGCTCCCACACATATGCAAAACACACACACCCACATGTGCACCTCACACACACATGCAAGGAAAAAAGGAAAAAAGAGAAGATGAGTAATAGGTGTTTGGAACAAGGATGTGAAGAAAGTGGCTGGAGCACAATACAATGGTGCAGCCGCTGTGGAAAACAGAGAGGAAGGGCCTTACGATGTCGAGAGTCCACGTGGCCAGTGATTATACACCCAGGTTTATACCCAAGAGAAATGAAAACACATGTTCACACAAAACAAGCTCATAGCAGCACTGCTCACAAGGAAGTGTAAAGAGTGGCCATATTGGCTTAGTGGAAGACCAATAAGCAGGGCAGGTATCCGATGGATTATTATTGTGCAATCAAAGTGAACAAGGCTGGGGGGAGGGGGATAAGATCGAAATATATTGTATGAAACTCTCAAGGAATTAATTTAAAAGGTAGTGAAACAGGCCACAACATGGATGACATTTACAAGCATCAGGCTAAGTGCGACGCTGCCCAACTTGGCTTTTCTGTTGCTGCGATAAAGCTTTTTGACCAAAAGCAGTACGAAGGGAACCGGTTTATTTTAGCTGATACTTCCAGGTCACAGACCATCACTGACAGAAGTCAGGGTGGGAATTCAAGCAGGAAAAGAAGCAGACACCATCCAGGGACGCTGCTTGCTGGCCCAGTCCCCGGCTCACTCCCTACTGGCTGTCTTACACAGCTCAGCCCCACCTGTTTGGGGACTGAGAAGAGCAGACCTACTGTGGATGTGGGCACTACCATCCCGTAGGCTGGGGTCCCAGACTGTATAAAATAGGAAAAGTAGACTAGAGTACCGGGATCCATCTCCCTGCTTCCTACCTACAGATGCAATGAGATCAGTCACCCCAGGTTCCCCCATCACGATGAAAAGCATCCTCCAGCTATGATCCCCAGTGAACCCTCCCCTCCTTCCCTCCTTCCTTCCCTCCCTCTCTCCTTCCTTCCTTAGTTTCCTCCCTCCTTCTCTCCCTCTCCTTCCCTCCCTCCCTCTCTTCCTTCCTCCCTCCTCTCCCTCTCCTTCCTTCTCTCCCTCTCCCTCTCCTTCCCTCCCTCCCTCCTTCCCTCCCTTCCCTCCTTTGGTTGCTCCTGTCAAGGGTATTACCACAGTAACAAGTTAAGTAATTAATAAACTGAATGAGGGACGATAGTCACAAAGATCATGTACTGTGTGCTTCTGTGTGAGAAATGACCAGCTCCGCAGAAGACAGACAGAGATGAAAGAGCCAACTGATGGGACCCACCTATGAAGGGGGGGGTGACATAAAGGGTTTCTTTTGTAGCTTATGTAACTGCCTATAATTTAAGTTGGAGCATTCGTTGCACATTTACGATTACACAGAACCCTACAGAATTATGCCTTCTGAAGTGAGGGACTCTTGGTTACGTCCATTACAGGTCAGTCAATATTTTTTTTTAAAGAAAACAGTATTTATCTCTGACTTAATAGATTAAGTGGATGAAGAAAGATGATGCCCTTAACAAATTTTTTGAGCATACATTCTATAAGTTAATGTCAATGTTTCTCCAGTTTTATCATTACCTCTAGCCTGGGAGGTCAAGTCACTAAACATTTTCAATATCCGAAAGGAAAAAAACAGGGCTTTTAATCCTTCCTTTGACCTTTAAAATGTTTTATATTAGCAGACGCATCTTACTGTACTTGTGACAGACGCAGCACAGATGTGTCAGTTGGTACGGAATACAGCGTAGCTGATACAGCGTCTTGCCGGAAAGTGCAAAATCAGACGCATTTTGAATCAAGATACCTGGCGGCTGCAGTGCGCTGTTTAGCAATACTTCAGGGTGAGGATCGCCTATCTGGTGTCGAATTCTTAGATTTAACACAGAAACGCGGTCTCTCAAGTTCCCCGGGTGGTGTCATTGGAGGGTTCCTTGGTTGAGCACCCTCACCAACCACATCACTGCTTGCTAGCCCTCCACTTCTGGGCATCACATCCCACCTTTGAGACCTGAGCCTGGCCCTGGCTTTTAGACACTGACCCCCTGAACTGGTTAGCTTTGGTCAACTTGACATGAACAAGAGACACCTGAGGAGAGGGGGCCTCAACGGAGGAGTTGTTTCTGTCAGATTGGCCCGTAGCCACGTCTGTAAAGAATTTTCTTAACTGTTAATTAATGCAGGAGGGCCCAGCCCTCTGTGGGCGGTACTGTCCCAGAGCTGTGTAAGGATGGTTACTGAGCAAGCCCATAGGCAGTGCTCTTCCATGGATACTGCTTCAGGTCCCATCATGGCTTTAATAAATGATGAACTGTAACCTGTAAGTCAAATAAGTCAAAACCTCCAAGTAGGTTTTGGTCAGAGTCTTTTATTACAGCCACGGAAAGCAAACTAGGACACCTACCAAGGCGGGACGAGGCATGCTTCCTGGGCTCTCCTCCCATGGGTACTTTTGTTCCCTTGCCTGAAGTGAAACCACCTGTCCCCTGCCTCTCCAGTCAGTATGTCCTGGGATTCAGAGCTGGCAGGTTTTAGTGACATGGTGCTGAAGGCCATTTGTTATTGAAACCATTGCTCTGAGTGGGAATCTGAAGTACCTTGTGCTGATTTATTTTTTCGTCTTCTCTATGAATATTTATTCATTTTCAGTAGGACAACACCATCAACTCTCTTTCCCAGTGTGAATAAAAGTCCCCCCAAACTTTCCATCTTTAGCCCCCTAAACAGCCACTCCTTGCCCACCTCTGCTTCTGATCTAACATCCCGTTGAACTATATTAGCAACTTAACCTAAGTTATTCCATCTTTCTCAGAATAGCTATTTTAATAGTGACCTCTTTTCACTTATGGGAAATATTTAAAAAGAGACAACAGCCTTGAGTTCCAAGAAAGAGCTCAACCACAAACGAGTGGAACGTGCTAATCTCAGACATTCTACATCTGGCTAGCTGCTTGTTTTCACTTCTCTAACTCGCTTGCTATTTTAGGTCACCTTGACACAGAGTATAAGACTACCCTATTATTGTATGACCACCTGGTAACTGCTGATTTCATACTTGTTATGGCTAGGAAGTTGACCAATTTTAAAATTACAAAGGTGATTGCCAAGTTATATGACTGTATCACTTGTCTGTATAATGATTGGTTGTTGATTAATAGATTCAAAGTTCTGCTATGTTGTACAAACCTGATTGGTTCACAAGTATCCTGTTTGAATAATATTTCTGTAATCCTATAAAAACTCTGACCCGACAATCATCAGGGATGCGTCTACTCCTGAGATAGACAGCCCGGCCAGTCGAAATAATAAACATTTACCTTGCTGCTTTTCTTAAAGTGGTGCTGGTGATTTTTTTTTCAAACTCTGACATATAACACTATGACTAACAGACAAAAAAAAAACCTTTTAAATGTATTACCCTAGCAAACCACCCAGTCTCACCAATCAAAAGGCTAAGCATGTTATCAGACAGCATTTGAGACCTATAGTAAGAACCCATCCGCTTTGCTGTGACCTGCCTACTGAATGTGTCCTCCAATGTATTTGAAGTGTCTTGATTTATGACCTTTCTTTGTTCTGTTACTATAAAAATGTAAGGCACTGTTACCATGAGGGAACATGGTATTTGAGGTGACCTGAATCTAATGTTCCTGGGCCATAGTCACTCATATTTAGCTCCAGAATAAACCATCTCTTTATTCTTTAAGGTGAGAGCTGTTTATTTCATTGACACCATGTTCCTCAAAAAATTGCCAGATATTATTAGGAAATTAAATTCTGAGGGCTGGGCTATGAGGCACAGGTGTCAACCTATAGGTTGGAAATTGTGTTTTCTCACACTGCTCAGTCACCGTCCTCCCTGACTGAATGATACAAGGCACTGTAATCTTAAGCAGTTTGTTTCCAAACTTATTCTCATCCTGTATGTTAAGCAGAAAGCACATACAACATTTCTCACTAGGCACAATTCTGTCTATAGCAAGCTGTAAGTGTACTGGCGAGAAAGAAATCGATTGCTGAGGCCTGGACACCAGGCATAAATACTTTAAATAAAATGTGCTTAAGATGTGCTCCAGGAACAGTCCCCAAACCCCGATGGAGGAGAGTTTGGAGCTGGCTTTATAAGAATGGATAAGCACAGAAATCAGCTTGTCCACACAAAGACTTTATCACAACTTCAAAAATCTCCCCTGTAGACCCGGACACGGCTGTGCAAAACCATGTGGCCCATCCATATTGCACAAAAAAGCATCAAACTTGACCTCATCACGAAATTGACAATTAGATTCCCCCTTCTCCTGCCCTACAAAATCCATCACCACACTATCTCCTGCCTTCTTGATGGCTGAAAGGACAGAAAATCTGTAACTGATGTCATAGTATTAACATCTATGCACATCAGGAAGTGAACCCATATCAAGAAGAGGAATTCTGTCATATGTGTTAAGGCCTATCAAGTCAAGCTGTGTCCCCAGATGTCCCTTGGTGTGAGTTCATCCACCGGAGCCTGGTCAGCCTCCTAGTGTCACTCCCTTATAGACCAACTCTCCCTCACCTAGCAGTGATCAGCTGCCAATAGTTCCTCAGCTAAGGTTGGGCTTCTTACCCATTTCCAGACACCTGGAAAAATCTACATATATGACAGAATGCATGAAATTCAGTGTGGGGGTACTTTAGAGGGATGCATGCAGATAGCAGAGGTTGTCTGAATATGATTAAGATGTGTTATATGACATGTGCAAACATTCAATATAAAAACATCGTTAAAAGAAGAAGACAAAAGCTTCCACTGGCTCTTGTCTCCTTTTAGAGAGCTGCCTCAGAGAGAAATCCTGTGGAAAAGCCAGGCAAATCTGAAGAGCTCCCCTGAGAGCGGAGATCTACCCAGACTTCAGCTGAATCTGAGAGTCAGCCTAATAATGGCCCTGAAAGGTGCTAGCATCCTCTGCTCACAGATTTGAAAGCTGGGGGCTGGGGTGATGCCAGCTAGGGGGCAATCCCCCAATCCTCCACTCCTGAGGCTAGTTGAGATCACATTTGCTGTGATGATCTGCAAGCAAATATCACAAAACTGTACTTGTGAATTTGGAAGGTCAATGGTGAAGGTCAAGTAATTTCTCTTCCCAAAGCCACATATCATTGTTTACCACCCAGAGAAAACCCTTTGTTTGGTCCTTCCTCAGGTCTCTCTCCTCCATCAATCACACACTTAAAACCTTCGCTATCAACTGCCATCGAGTTCAAAGAGAGCCAGAAACTTCAAACTGATGTCAGCTAGCTTCAATTATGGGGTAGGTCCCAGAGAGTAATTCAGCTATCAGATTAAGGCTCTGCCTCTGGGAAAGCAGGGTCATCAGTGGGCCTGCATACTCAGGCTGACAGCACCGTCCCAGCCTCTACAGGCAGATCCAGGTGCCTGAAGGCACGGCCCACAGATGCCATCCTTCCTCCGACTGAGATCTTTGTGAACAAAAGGCAAGGAAGAGATGTCTTCATGTTGTACCCCACATGAGCGGTTTCCTTAGTTAAGGAAGACGTATTTTCCTGTGAGAATGTGGAAGAAATCAGTCACAAGTTTTCATGCTTAACAAGAGTCCCAAGTAGCCACCACCCTAGGTCTGGCAACGCCAATGTCCATTCTCAAACTGAAAGTGTCTTAAAAATAGAAGCAAAAATGAGGTCAGCTCATATCAAATTCCACCAAAAAGTAGAATACTAATATTTTAAAAATATTTTTGTGAGATTTAACATTTGCATGAACTTAATAATTTTAAGGATCTGGCTGCAAATGTCCTTTCAGCATCTAATACTGTCACACATATACAAAATGTCTTATGAGACATGGAGACTGAAATTCCCCTTTCCAAGGAGGAAATGGAGCATCAGACAGACTGGAAGCATTGTTGAGAGATGCCATCCGTGTCCAAAAACATTTGGCAAATATTTCACAACCTCAAGAGCTAGAAGGCTTCTGACGCTATATTTTCACTCTGCTAAATTGCATGTTGATCATCTGTATCTAAGATTAATTTTTACCTTTCCCTCTAAAATATGGAAATATCTTAAGCTAATTAAAAGAGAATCCATTGAGATTTCTGCTCAGGTAAGCCTGAGAGATGTGTGCTATGATGGCTAATCTTGATTGTGGACTTGGCAGGATTTAGAATCACCATGGAAACAATTCTCCAGGCACATCTGGGAGGGATTTCTAGATTAGGTTAACTGAGCTGGGAAACACACTCTGAATATAAGTGTACTGTTCCATGTGCTGGGGACCTAGACTGTACAAAAAGGGAAAGGTAGCTATGCACTGGCATTCGTCTCCTTCCGCTTCCTGATCTGACCCAGTTCAAGTTCCTACCAGGATGACCTCCCCGCCACGATGGACTGTCCCCTCAAACTGTGAGACACAATAAAGCACCTTTTCCTTACATTGCTTTTGTCACAGCAACAAGACAGGTACCTAAGACACAGGGTCTCACCTTGGTCGTGTTCCTTACTGTGGGCTTAGCAAACCCGAAACATGAAGCCGGGGCAATGTGTAGGTCAGATACTCGGAGAGGGGAAGCGTGCAGATAGAGTCAGAATCTGACAGGAACAGTGCGGCCCCAGCATCCTGTATGGCCTGACCTGTAAACACGCTGTCCTTTTCAGACGGACAGACACACTGTTTTCATAGTTTCAGTCATTTCATCAAATAAGCCATTGAGCACTGTGGGCCATTCCAAAGGAAGACATTTCTCCAGTCCCCATTGTGAGCCCGTCCATCACTCACATATCCAGACCTGCTCACAGCCTCTTATGTATCCTTCAAACAGAGGTGCTCTTTCATTATTTTTGTAGAGCATAAAAAGGAATGGGCAGTGTTCTATCAGCCATGGGAGAGAGCACAGCATAGTTTAATAGTCTTTAAATTTATTTTTATTTTATGAAAATGAACGTTTTGCATACACATGTGTAAGTAATGTGTGTGATGCCCACAGAGGCCAGAAGAGTGCTTTGAATCCTTTGGAACTGGAGTTATGGATGGTTGTTAGCCGCTATGTGAGTGCTGGGAGTCAAACCCAGGTCCTCTGCAAGAGCAGCCATTGAGGCTTCTCACAGTATATTTTAAAAAGTTACTTAGCAAAGTTCACTTGTTGTGCACAGCAAAACAGGTGACGACAGCCCACGACCAGCAGTGTTTTTCCTCCCCTTTCCCCCATCACCATCGGCACCACTACACTCCAACTGGGCAGCAAGCACCATCTGTACTCACCAAACCTTGGCAGGTGGAGAGTGCCACCGAGGAGCTCTCCTGTGACCGTAAGGAGCCCTGATAGAAGCAGAAGTCCTCCAGTGGGAACATCTGTGTAGACTTGGTACCTCCTCTCCCCAGAGTCTGCACCATGAACCCAGGGGCCACCAAGCTGCTGGCAGCTTTCAGGTCCAGGTGGAAGTCATGCTTGGTGCCCATCAGGCGCAAGTGAAGGGCGTCTCCTCCTGGCTGGGCCAAGGCCCTCCGCCGCCGTTGGTGGTGCGTTATGTCATGGGATACATAATCCCCCCTGTGGTCCACCTCGTAGGCTGACACCAGGTCATACTCTGAAAACCAGAGAGGGAGAGAGGTTGAGTTCTTGGAAAAAAAAATTCACTTCTTTAGAGGAGAACCTACTACTGCCATTCTCTAACTGTGTCATAAATCTTTATGCTTATGCCCACAGAGAAGCACAGCTCTCACCTCTCACCAAAGAAAATTCTTTTTGGCTCTATGGAAGTCCACAACTGATAAAAGTGTAGCGAATAAGTGATTGTGGGTGCACAGTGCCAGCTGATACATCAGCCACCTGACCACTACACCTAACACTCAGGGGAACATCACGGAAGCAGGGGCAGAAAGACTGCAAGAGATGGAGGACTGGGAAACCCACTACTGGACAGTGTTCTCTAGACATGGCAAGGATGGTGTGTCCATGACATCTCAGCAAT
This sequence comes from Nannospalax galili, assembly GCF_000622305.1. Classification (NCBI taxonomy): domain Eukaryota; kingdom Metazoa; phylum Chordata; class Mammalia; order Rodentia; family Spalacidae; genus Nannospalax; species Nannospalax galili. The sequence goes on along the minus strand of NW_008339846.1, from coordinate 512,620 downwards.
CAGGTGCATAATGACAGCACTAGTTGACATGCCAACATGGACGGGAGAAAGTTTACAAGTTCTACAAGCAATCAGTGGTACTGAGAGAGAAACAATGAGTCTTCTCCAGGGACAAGCTCCCTGGAAGGTTATCCAATTCCAAGTCATCAGCTCTAAACACATGTACATAAGAGCAACCCTGAACAGACTTAGAAG